>NC_139582.1:29943117-29948117 GCF_946808225.1 Silurus aristotelis | reverse complement strand
TCCATATTGTGAAAAAGTCACCAGTGAGGTAACCGTGCGATCTCACCACGCCGTGACTCACCGTCGTCATGACAACAGCGTTCTAAAGTTCTAACCGCAGCAATGAGTTTCACCATGAAAGAGTTTGTGGACCTTTCGTTTTAAATCTCAGCGCTCAAACCGCAAACCTCTTTACTGAGACGTAAATGACCAGATTACTAGATAGATAGATAGATAGATAGATAGATAGATAGATAGATAGATAGATAGATAGATAGATAGATAGATAGATAGATAGATAGATAGATAGATAGATAGATAGAGATGGATGGATGGATGGATGGATTGATGGATGGATGGATGGACAGACAGACGGGCAAGCAGGCAGGCAGGTAGATAGATAGAAATAGACAGACAGTAAATAAATAGAAATAGACAGTCAGGCAGATATATATAGAGAGAAAGAAGGCAGACAGACAAACAGGCAGACAGATAGAGAGATATGGATAAAAAAAAACAGACAAAGAGATAGACAGACAGACAGATTGACAGACAGATTGACAGACAGACAGACAGACAGACAGACAGACAGACAGACAGACAGATTGACAGACAGACAGACAGACAGACAGACAGACAGACAGACAGACAGACAGACAGACAGGCAGATTGAGACAGATAGACAGGCAGACAGACAGATTGAGAGACAGACAGATTGACAGACAGACAGACAGACAGATTAAGAGACAGACAGACAGACAGACAGACAGGCAGACAGACAGACAGATTGAGAGACAGACAAACAGACAGACAGACAGACAGACAGACAGACAGACAGACAGACAGTCATATGACGTGATGTGAAGGGAGGATGTTTTTTTTCTATAAATATATTACAGTTTGGTCATGAACATGATTCATTCGCAAAGACAGCCAGCAAACAAACACACACACACACACACACACACACACACACACACTGTTTACCTAGCTGCACGATAACGTGTGTGTGTGAGATGTTTGCTCGGCGTATTGTGTGTCAACATGAGCTGACGTAGAAGCGGTGGCGAGTTGCCTGAGGCACGCTAGCTGTTAGCAAAACCACAAAACCACCGCGATTCTTTTGTGTGTGACGTTACTGTGAAATGCAGCCATGAGCCTCATTCCCAGGAATGGAGAGATGAAGCCCCAGACACTCGTTCTGCCTACGAGTGGGTTTATAAGAACAACATTAACAGATACCGTGCTAGCTGGCGATTCTTCACGTAACTGAGCCGCTACACGTCATGGTTTTCCCTTCACGCCTGACCTGACCATGAGTTCTGAGGAAACTCTCAGCAATTTCCATGCTCTAGATTTGAAATGGATCCCATCCAAACAGAGCTTTCATTTGTTTTCAGAGACATAGTGGGACGCCTGCCTTTTCCAGCCGTTTGTGGTTCTTCATCAGATTCACCACAAAATTGGATGCAGGAGAATAAAATTTTGCCTTTACTTGAACTAGAAGACCCAAAACCTGATAATGCAATCACCTGCTATAGAGCTCCAACCCTAGTGAGCATGATTAAACTGAACCCTGACTGCACCCCAGACCTCCTCACCTCACCTACATCAGTACCTGACTGCCAGACAGACAGAGGATTGATAGCTAGCTAGCCAGACAGACAGACAGACAGACAGAGGATTGATAGCTACATACATACATACATACATACAGTAGATAGACAGCTAGATAGATAGCTAGACAGACAGACAGAAATAGATAAGTACACAGACAGACAGACACAGTAGATAGATAGATAGATAGATAGATAGATAGATAGATAGATAGATAGATAGATAGATAGATAGATAGATAGATAGATAGATAGATAGACAGACAGACAGACAGACAGACAGACAGACAGACAGACAGACAGACAGACGTTTGTCTAATTTGGATCTGCAAGCGAAAGTGCAGAACACACACCTGATCATTCGTCCGTTCTCCTCCTGGACATGCGGATGGATTTGTCTGAGCGTGTGAGATGTGATGAAGTGCTTTAACGAGGAGCTCCGGGCGTTTCGTGATGATGGAGGTTAATGAGACGGTCGGGGTTCTGGACTCCTCACGCACTCGCCGCTGCAGAGTCACGTGATCCGGAGCTCTGAAGCATCGCTGGAAATCGGAGCGTCGCCAGGACGAAGGCAGACGGAGAGACGGAATGCAGGATGCTCTCACCTCCAACGCATCTCATTTCTTCTGAAACCTTGAGTATAAATAATGTATATGAACACAGTTAGAATAAAATAAAAATTTACATTTCACCAGTTTTTGTTTTTTTAAGCCAAAAGTTTGTGGACACCTGACCATAAGACTGGGTCCGTGCTTCTTTTTCAAACATCGCATTTCATATTTAGTCTCCATTTGCTCTTATAATAAGCTCCACTCTTCCGGGAAGATGTTTCACTAGAGATTTGTGGAGATTCAGATAAAGTCAGGTGATGTAGCTGAGGGGAGGAGGCCACATTCATTATGTTCAATAAGGTTGGAGCTCTATAGCAGGAGAACTTCCACATCTTGGGAAGCAGATCTTCATGGAGCTGGATTTATGCACAGCCTCATGCTGGAACGGGTTTTGGGTCTGAAGTGAAGGAAAAATTTCATACGTCCAGAAGACGTCGTACAGAACTGTGTAACTGTGTCTGCATCGCATCATGATTGACAGCGGCGTATCCACGGCGATGTAAACAGATAGGAAAGAGCCAGCGCATGTGTTTTTTCACAGTTAGGTCAGGAACGTCACCTTCAGGCTCTGAGGCACAGCTTAGCTTTAGAACTTTGGTGAGTAGATGGAAATGATGTCAGTTGAATTATAGCCCCGCCCCCTCGACGAGATTATCAAACAAAAAACTGAACAAAAAAAAAAAAAGGAATTTAAGAATAAATTGTGTTTTTCTGGACATTTACATTTGCAGATTTTGGTTGGAGCCTGCATCCAGAGCAACACCTGAGCAGGTTCAGGGCCTCGCTCAAGGGCCCAGCAGTGGCTTCACAGTGGTGCTGGGATTAAAACTCATGACCTCCCGAGTCAGTCAGCCCACGAGTTACTGTTTCCCACCTCCCACATTTCGCTTCCATTAGAGAAAATCAGTCTTTAATTGATGGTGATGATCTTCGCTGCTGTTACCCGCGAGCGCTCGGGGACGATTTCGCGTCGATCACACGCGGCGGGAACGGCGTCGCTCGCAGGCCGGGAATTTAATTGCGAGATGTTTGAAGTGTGAAGAGCGGTCTTCGGAGATTATCTTCTCATCAGCGCGCCGATTGTTTGTTGATGGGAAAGCGGACGCCGCCCCTCTCGCGGATTTGCCCGTGTTTTGTTTGGCACGGACGTTCGAGAAACAGGTTCTGCTACGCCGCCACGCATCCAACCCTGCGTTCACGCTTCACCGCCTCCCTGCCCCGATTCCTGGAAGCGGTTTGGTGAACTTTACAGTCCGTTACCATGTGGAACCCGTACGGTTTCACACACGCTAACCTTCAGTTGACCTTCTGACCCGATGTACTGATGCATCGCAAGCAAATCCATTCCGTCTTTATTTTCAGTCCTGTCCTGTCCTGTCCACCAAACCATTTACCACCACTTCTATCTTATATATACACACTTATAACTTCTGTCCTGTCGTAGATAGATAGATAGATAGATAGATAGATAGATAGATAGATAGATAGATAGATAGATAGATAGATAGATAGATAGATAGATAGATAGACAGAAAGACAGACAGACAGACAGACAGACAGACAGACACAAATAGATGGATGGACTGAAAAGCAGACAGAAAGACAGACAGTAATATTTGTATAGACAACAGACAGACGGATGGACAGATACAGTGAGAAAAAGAAGTATTTAAACACCCTGCTATTTTGCAAGTTCTCCCACTTAGAAATCATGGAGGGGTCTGAAATTGTCATCGTAGCTGCATGTCCACTGTGAGAGACATAATCTAAAAAAAAAAATCCAGAAATCACAATATATGATTTTTAAACTATTTATTAGTATGATACAGCTGCAAATAAGTATTTGAACACCTGTCTATCAGCTAGAATTCTGACCCTCAAAAACCTGTTAGTCTGCCTTTAAAATGTCCACCTCCACTATATTTATTATCCTAAATTACATGCACCTGTTTGAGGTCGTTAGCTGCATAAAGACACCTGTCCACCCCATACAATCAGTAAGAATCCAACTACTAACATGGCCAAGACCAAAGAGCTGTCCAAAGACACTAGAGACAAAATTGTACACCTCCACAAGGCTGGAAAGGGCTACGGGGAAATTGCCAAGCAGCTTGGTGAAAAAAGATCCACTGTTGGAGCAATCATTAGAAAATGGAAGAAGCTAAACATGACTGTCAATCTCCCTCGGACTGGGGCTCCATGCAAGATCTCACCTCGTGGGGTCTCAATGATCCTAAGGAAGGTGAGAAATCAGCCCAGAACTACACGGGAGGAGCTGGTCAATGACCTGAAAAGAGCTGGGACCACCGTTTCCAAGGTTACTGTTGGTAATACACTAAGACGTCATGGTTTGAAATCATGCATGGCACGGAAGGTCCCCCTGCTTAAACCAGCACAAGTCCAGGCACGTCTTAAGTTTGCCAATGACCATTTGGATGATCCAGAGGAGTCATGGGAGAAAGTCATGTGGTCAGATGAGACCAAAATAGAACTTTTGGGTCATAATTTCACTAAACGTGTTTGGAGGAAGAAGAATGATGAGTACCATCCCAAGAACACCATCCCTACTGTGAAGCATGGGGGTGGTAGCATCATGCTTTGGGGGTGTTTTTCTGCACATGGGACAGGGCGACTGCACTGTATTAAGGAGAGGATGACCGGGGCGACGTATTGCGAGATTTTGGGGAACAACCTCCTTCCCTCAGTTAGAGCATTGAAGATGGGTCGAGGCTGGGTCTTCCAACATGACAATGACCCGAAGCACACAGTCAGGATAACCAAGGAGTGGCTCTGT
>NC_139582.1:29935617-29938117 GCF_946808225.1 Silurus aristotelis | reverse complement strand
AAACACGAGCGTGTCCCAGTTTGACCGGGTTGAGTGAGAAACATCCGAGTCCATGTGAGTCATTTCACACCAAACACGGTTTTATTATATTTTTTGTTGTGTGTTTTTTTGGGGAGGGGTGATGGGGGGGGGGGGGGTTTCGCCTCTTCAATGTGAAACTAAAAAAGAAAAGAAAAAAAGAAAAGAAAGAAAATACGACTCGTTTACGTTACGTGGTGAGGGAGTGATTAAGGAGGTGCTTGGGCCCCGACGATCGCTGCTCGCTGCAATATTTCATTTTTATCAGCTCACAGGAAACGCGCGCGCGCGCGCGCGCACACACACACAGTATCCGTCTCTCATCCCCCCCTCCCCCTCCCCCCCCCTTCTCTCTTTCTCTGTATCTCGGTGCACTCGCGCAGACACGCGGTTCGCTCTTCTCGCGAACGCACACATGCACACGCGGGCGCGCTCGCGCTCTCCCTCTCGATCATTTTCCCCGCTGTCTGCTCTCCGCCGTCTCGCTCGCGAGCGCACACACATACGCACGCGCCTCCTTTCGTGCTCGTTGACACTCGCGCCGCTCGGTGCCGTGCCGAGGGGGAAGCTCTTTCTTCTCCTCTAATTGAAGCTGTTCCGTTGCCATGGCGCCGCCCAAAGAGAGAGAGAGAGAGAGAGAGAGAGAGAGAGAGAGAGAGAGAGAGAGAGAGGCGCGCGGAGCGCTGCTGATTGTTCCGCATCAGGAGCTCGGCTTTTACGCACACACATAAGCACGCGCACGGGGTTGTTTTTTCTTTTTTTTTTTTTTTTTTTTCTTTCTTCCTCCCCTCTTCCACCCCTCCTTCTCTCACTCTCCCTCCGCGAGCCGTGATTGCTTGTGCGTGCGCGGGTGCGTGCGCGTGCTATGTGTGTGCGCGCGCGTGCTATGTGTGTGCGTCCTGCTCGTGTCGCGAGAGGAAAAAAAAAAAAAAAAGGCGCTGGAAAAGAAAAAATAGGGGGGAAAAAAGAACGAGGCCCGTTTACCGGATTTCTTTAGCACGATTCGAACCCGGGGTTTTTTTATGGGTTACGAGCTGAAATATTTCACAAAATACAGATTTTGTATATCGGAGTTGTTATTTTTAGATGAAAAGAATCCGTCGTGATGAAGGCGCGTGTATCCGGTGTTTCTGAATGGAGACTGTTTTTCCTGCGGTGGAAGGAGTCTTCAGTGTCAGGGTTCAGTTTATTTTCTTTAACGCTTTTTGGAAACATGATAAGAAAGAGAGCACTGGTGTTCAATTATCAGTTTCTCAGAATCGCTACAACTCGGGTTAACTTCTAGATTTGGGGGAATCTGAGAGTGAAGGTTTTCACTGGGGATCAGTGATACTTTTATCAGGTTCTTCCAGGGTTCAGGATCATCTTGTTGAGGGTCAGAGATCTGTAGCAGAGTTTCGGAGAAGCTAGCCGTGTGACCTGTTAACGTTTTGATCTCATTGCGCGAGGCTCGGTCATTTCCCCTCGAGATCAAAGTAAAAAAAAGGTAACATTTTACACCACGGACAGATGAGGAAATTTTAAAATTGAATTTCGACGGCCTAAAAAAACACAAAGTTGTGGACACCTGAGCATAAGGTTTGTGATCATCCTGTTGCTCAGGGGGTGTGGGAGCAGCAGTGCATTCTGGGAGTCCAGTGTTTGAACACATTTCTTTGCTGGAAAGCGGTGAAGGAGAACAGAACATTTTTGCGATGAAGCCCCACCAGGACAGGACCGCTAAGTTTTAACAGGACTGAGATAATCGTAGGAGTGACTAGCAAACCATTAAACAAGTGGGAGGTTCCCTCAATTACAGCACCTGCACCGTGTCTGTGTGGATCCAGACAGCAGGACTGCGTCAGGAGGTGGGAGTCGTTCCTGACTGAGGGCAGGGTCTTGTTCTTTTCGTCTTCTTCCTCTTGATTGACTGTCTGATTGTGCTAATTGCTAGTGTTATTACAATAATGGTGATAATTGTTAACAGCGATGTGTATCGGTATTTGTGCTCCCACACAATCAGGGATATCGAGCTTCCGCGTTCGGACATGGCTTCGAGTCGACATATCAGATGGGGTGGTCCAGGTCCAGCGTTGTTCCGACGCGGAGGGATTGCTGTAGACAGATTTGGAGCCTGGTGATTTTCCGCCTTTTGTCGTTTAGCTTGTCGGATTTATGCATGCTGACCGTCTTTCAGGATCTCGCTCTCGCTAAGCTCTAATCTGTTCTTTTTGGCAGCAGCCGAGAGCTTGGCTTTCTCACTGCTTACTCTACTGGTCAGGGTTTGGTCCTGCAGACACACACACACACACACACACACACACACACACACACACACACACACACCGCCATTTATAATGAGCGCTGTTTGCAGAGTGTAAATTTGTCTCTCCCTCCTCAGCAATCAGTCTTTGCTTCAGCTCTCTCTCTCTGGGGAGGCTGCAATCAGGACACTGTGTGTGTGTGTGTGTGTGTGTGTGTGTGTGTGTGTGTACACGAAAGC
>NC_139582.1:29910617-29930617 GCF_946808225.1 Silurus aristotelis | reverse complement strand
CCCATATTTTTGTCTCTCTCTCTCTCTGGTGTATTTTGAGGTCAGCCGCGCTGCAGCATTAGGGAGGATGCGTTTGAGGCCGTGGGAACATTCTCACACACACACACACACACACACACACACACACACACACACACACACACATTCTCACACAATTTTCAAATGCAAAAAGATCACACGCAGATCGTCACAAAGTTGTGTGTAAAGGAATACGCAGATGGAACACACACGCACACACACACACACACACACACACACACACACACACACACACACACAGAGCTCATGCCGCTGTGTTTGTATTGATTTTTTTTCCTTGGCTGCGAATCCTAACTGCAAGAGAAAGCGCCGTTGCAGGTCGTTCCGATCTGAAGAGTGTGTGTGTGTGTGTGTGTGTGTGTGTGTGTGTGTGTGTGTGTGTGTGTGTGTGTAAAACCGAGAATACAGGAAGCTTAGGGGGCCGGCAGTGAAGGTTTCAGATTTCACAGAGAACCAAGCTCACACACACACACACACACACACACACACACACACACACACACACACACACACACCCCCTTGGGGAACACCTGCATCAGCTCTGAAGAGCCTTGTACACTTTTACAGAGAAAAGGTTCAAATTGCTGTTGGAAGCCGTGTGTGTGTGTGTGTGTGTGTGTGTGTGTGAAGCTATTTTGGAAAACAGGGTACAACTGTTGAAAACAGAGGCCAAAAAATTTGGTGTGTGTGTGTGTGTGTGTGTGTGTGTGTGTGTGTGTGTGTGTGGGGACAGCTGACTGGTGACATTCCTCTCCAGAACTCTCTGCTTCCTCGGTCACTCCCTTCATCCCTCCCACCATCTCTCTCTTTTTCTGTCCTTCTCCATGGAGATAAACAGAGGGTAAAGGAAGGGGGGAATAGAGAGAGAGAGAGAGAGAGAGAGAGAGAGAGAGAGAGAGAGAGAGAGAGAGAGAGAGAGAGAGAGAGAGAGAGAGGAATTTGTTTGGGTGCGATTCGCGGCTGCAGCGGCTCTGCAATCAGATTACCTTGAAGGAGTGCAAAATGGGCGAGAGACACTTACTCAGAGAGAGAGAGAGAGAGAGAGAGAGAGAGAGAGAGAGAGAGAGAGAGAGAGCGAGTGGGATGGAAAGACAGAGAGAGCGAAAGAGTGAGGAGGGAGATTTTCTGGTAATCCGCCTCGTCTGCTCCCGAGTGTCGCATTACCCTGCGCTCGCACTATGTTTTTGCACAATTTTGCGTCGCCTGAATCGGTATACATCCGTCGTTAGCGGCCGTCCCTGACACGAGCGTACCGCCGGTTGCCATAGCAGCACCTGGATAGTCGTCACGTTTTTTTTTTTTCTTTTTTATTATTATTTCTTTTTTTATTTTTCATTATGCACTCCAAGTAGGCCATAGGTTTATTCGGTAATACGCCAGGTTTATAAATCCCTTTACGGGATTTATACAGTAAACATCATTAATTATGCTCAAGGCTGGTTTTTGGAACAGAATATGACGTCTTGTAGCGTGAAAACGTGTGACGTTACAAAAAAATACTAAATACAATTTAAAAAAAATGTATCGCACACAACCGGGTAGTCAGATCGTAGGCGTTGATCTAGCTCCGATTTCTTCTAAGTGGGCGTGGCCTTGAGCTAGCCTCAGAATTCCGCTTTGATACTCCATAACGTCGATTTAATCCGTACCGGTTTTATGTCGCTACAAAAAACCCCACAAAAATTGCAATAAATCCTAACAGTCATTATTCCCGTACGAGTTTCTATATACAATTGTTTTATTAAACTGGGAAAAAAGAAACGTCCCGAGTCCGTCTTTGTCCTCCAGTACCGTTTGTCTGGACCCGCCCCCTTTGTTTGCTCCGCCTCCTTTTCGAAGTAAATACGTTCCTTTTACAAACACCTTTGTAGCGCAAAAAGAAAAACAGCGATGAAATAAAAACCAGACGTTCTTTTTCCTGTCGCGTCTGCAGGAAGAAGCGGCTCCGCCTCTGCCATGTTAATCCGTGTCATATTCGCGTAGCAGCTGCGGTGCGGAGAAGAACGCGCTTCGAGAAACGAGGAGAAATCAAAATACTGCTCACAAATGATTGGTCGCTTTCTGAATAATAACAGTTCTGCGCATCCACTAATTATTTAATATTCGATTTCAATCGATGCGACTTTTTCCCTACGCCGATGCAAATAGGACACGCCCACTACTTCTGACTGCTCTCCCTCTGTCCCGACAGGAACGTGACGAGAACCTGACGTTTGGAACATCCTATTCCATTTCCGGTTACAAAGAGCTCCATTCTTCTGAGAAGGTGTTCCACTAGATTTTTGTGGCAATTCATTGAAGCATGAGGGTGTCAGTAAAGTCAGGTCCTGATGTAGGTGAGAAATTAAGGAGGCCTGGGGTGAAGTCAGCGTTCACTTTCAGGTGTTCAATAGGACCAGAGCGCTGGAGCAGAAGATCTTCTACATCTTCCGCTCCGTGAAAAGCAGATCTTCATGGAGCTGGATTTGTGCACGGTCATGCTGGAAGAGGTTTTGGATTTCCTGGATCAAATGGAGAGAAAATGTCATTCTCCTGAATCCCAAGACGTTCTGTACACCTGTGCGTCTCCAACTTTTGTGGAAACGGTTCTGTAGAAGAAGCGCAGAAGGCTGGAAGATCCGGGTGTCCAAATACTTTTGAGAATCACAGCAAAAACAGTGAACGCTGGCATTTGGGGGGAAAAACAGAAGCAAAAAAAAAAAAAAAGGTTCAAATCTCAGTTCCGAAAAATTCCCTACGAATAAAAAGCACCATTTCGTGTGTGTGTGTGTGTGTGTGTGTGTGTGTGTGTGTGTGTGTGTGGTGCTTCCCCGAGATCTCAGCTCTCCGCGTGTGGTAATTGCTGGGCGGCTGACACCTGCACGCCGAAGGGCTTTTTCCCCTGCAGAGTCTCTCTCTCACACACACACACACACACACACACACACACACACACACAGCCTGCAAAACATGCATACACAGTGACGTCCACAGCCTCCAACCGCTTTGTTTGCCACGCCATTACAACAGCGAGACACACAGGAAAAACATCTAACCTACCATTAACACACACACACACACACACACACACACACTCTGAAAGAGAGTGAGGGAGGAGGGAAACGAGACGAGTGTGTGCGCTGTGACCTTTCTTCCAAATGTCAGCAGCGTGAGTCGCGATTAATGGTGTGTGTGTGTGTGTGTGTGTGTGTGTGTGTGTGTGTGTGTGTGTGTGTGTGTGAGAGAGAGAGAGAGAGAGAGAGCGGGTGTACATGTGCAACCGCATACACGTGTGTGTGTGTGTGTGTGTGTGTGTGTGTGTGTGTGTGTGTGTGTGAGAACACACTGGTTTCACCCGGTTACGCGTTCTCTAAAACCCCCGAAGAGGGAAAAGGGAGTTTTCTTGAGAACTCCCCTGATTTACCCAAAGAGATGGACTGACTGCAGAACGAAGAAAAGGGGGAAAAAACTGAGGGAGGAAATGAGAGAGGGAGAAGAGGGAGAGGAGGGGAACGAGGGAGACGGGGGAGAGAAGAGGAGAAAGAGGAGGGAGGGAAGTGAATTTAATCACAAGGTCACTCCTCGTCCTGGGTGACGGCAGATCGGGCTAATGGAGGGAGAGACGGAGAGAGAGAGAGAGAGAGAGAGAGAGAGAGAGAGGAGGGGTGGAAGGAGGGAGGGAGACAGCGAGAGAGTAAGGTCATCAGCTGTGAGCTGGATGAGTGCAGGTTAAAAGAGGTGAGGCCAGGGGGAAAAAAAAAAAAAAGAAACAAAAAGAAAAATAGAGAGAGAGAAAGAAAGAGTGAAAGAGACTGTGGGGATGTCAAGGACATTTTATGTCCCCATTGAGCAGGCAGATAGGCAGATAGGCAGATAGATAGATAGATAGATAGATAGATAGATAGATAGATAGATAGATAGATAGATAGATAGATAGATAGATAGATAGATAGATACGAGACACAATGTTTAAAAAACCCACAATAATAGAGAGAAAACAGATTCACAATGACAGACACTGAGAGACAAAGAGAAAGACACTATGATAGAGACAGACATAAAACAGACAGAGGGAGAGACACTATTGTAGATGAGAAAGACAAAGAAAGACACAGTGTAAGAAAGGAGAGGGAAAACATTGAGACAATGAAAAAAGACTGAAACACTGAAAGAGAGACTAAAAAAGAGAGACTAAAAAAGAGACACAGCGAAAGACATACAATAAAAGAGGAGACAAAAGACAATAGAGAGAAAAATGGACACAAAGACAGGAGAGACAAGAGAGACTAAATTAAAAAGGCATATTGAAAGACACTAGAAAAAAATGTAAAGAGAAACAAAAGACACAATAAAAGACAGGAGACACAAGAAGCGAGACACGATTAAAAAGACAGGAGACACAAGAAGAGAAACATGATGAAAGATAAAAGGGACTAAAAAAAGAAAGTCACAATAAAAGAGGAGACAATGAAAGACAATAGAGACAAAAAAGAGCGAAACACAATAAAAGGTAGGAGAGACAAAAAGAAGGACATGAGCAAAAAAAAAAAAAAAGGGACGCAATGGAAGAGGGGAGAGTGTAAGAGAAAACACAATGGAAGGGTAGACTGAAAAAGAGGCGGTAATAATGCTAGCTAGCTAGCGGTGTTGAAGAGTGTTAAAGACAGGAGACACAAGAAGAGAGACACGATAAAAAAGACAGGAGACGCAAGAAGAGAGACACGATGAAAAAGACAGGAGACACAAGAAGAGAGACACGATGAAAAAGACAGGAGACACAAGAAGAGAGACACGATGAAAAAGACAGGAGACAAGAAGAGTGACACGATGAAAAAAGACAGGAGACAAGAATAGAGACACGATGAAAAAGACAGGAGACACAAGAAGAGAGACACGATGAAAAAGACAGGAGACACAAGAAGAGAGACACGATGAAAAAGACAGGAGACACAAGAAGAGAGACACGATGAAAAAGACAGGAGACACAAAAAGAGAGACACGATTAAAAAGACAGGAGACACAAGAAGAGAGACACGATAAAAGACAGGAGACACAAGAAGAGAGACACGATGAAAAAGACAGAAGACAAGAAGCGAGACACGATAAAAGACAGAAGACACAAGAAGAGAGACACGATGAAAAAGACAGGAGACACAAGAAGAGAAACACGATGAAAGATAAAAGGGACTAAAAAAAGAAAGTCACAATAAAAGAGGAGACAATGAAAGACAATAGAGACAAAAAAGAGCGAAACACAAAAAAAAGGTAGGAGAGACAGAAAGAAGGACATGAGCAAAAAAAAAAAAAGGGACACAATGGAAGAGGGGAGAGCGTAAGAGAAAACACAATGGAAGGATAGACTGAAAAAGAGGCGGTAATAATGCTAGCTAGCTAGCGGTGTTGAAGCGTGTTTAGCGTGGGCGGGACTGAACCCGGGATGAAGCGGTAATCTGATACCCTGATGGTCCTGATCCTGCTCTAAACATCTCACACACTTCCAGGAGTCGGAGAACGAGCGCTTTTTCAATAAGATCTGAAAGAAAACGCGGTTAATGACGCAGCAGAGGAAAAACTAAACAAACAACAAAAAAGGCGTTTTTACCGGACGAGAGAGAGAGAGCGAGCGAGAGAGAGAGGGAGAGAGAGAGAGAGAGAGAGAGAGAGAGATCAGAGATATGGGTTCAGGGAGACCGCATTAATGTTTAATATCATAAAACTGCAGCCAGAAAATGAGAGAGAGGGGGGGGGGGTGGAAGATGAGAGAGATGGAGAGAGAGGGAGAAAAATGGAAACAGGATAGAGAAATGAGAGAGGGATAGATAAAGAGATAGGGGGGTAGAAGAATAAGAGAGAGAAGGAGCGGGAGGGATAGAGAGATGAAAAAAAGATGGAGAGAGATAAAGAGAATGATGACATAGGGATAGAGAGATGAAAAGCGATAGGAGATGGAGAGATGGAGAAGGGGAAAGAGAGATAGAAAGAGAAGGAGGGAAAGGGGGAGAGATTAGTAAGATAAATAGAAGGATGAGAATGGGGTAGATAGATGAAAAGAGAAGAATAGAGAAGGAGGGATGGAGACAGAGAGAAGGAGGGATGGAGAGAGATAAAGAGAAAAATTAGAGTGGGATAGAAAGATGAAGAGAGAAGTAGAGAGGGGGACAGAGAGGCAGAAAGACGAGAGAAGGAGGGATGGAGACAGAGAGAAGGAGGGATGGAGAGAGATAAAGAGAAAAATTAGAGTGGGATAGAAAGATGAAGAGAGAAGTAGAGAGGCATCCCTCCAGAGAGGCAGAAAGACGAGAGAAGGAGGGATGGAGACAGAGAGGCAGAGGGATGAAGAGAGTAGAGAGAAGGAAAGATGGAGAGAGATAAAGAGAAAGATGAAAGTGGGATAGAGAGATGAAAAGAAAGATTAGAGATATGGAGAGAGGGATAGAGAGAGAATGAGAGAGATAAAGATAAATGAGAGTAGAATAGAGAGATGAAAAGAGAGAAGAGATAAAAAGAGGGGTAGGGAGATAGAGAGTAGGAGAGATAAAGAGAGATAAAGAGAAAGATGAGAGTGGGATAGAGAGATGAAAAGAAAGATGAGAGATATGGAGAGAGGGATAGAGAGATAGAGAGAGAAGGAGAGATGGAGAGAGATAATGATAAAAATAAAAGTGGGATAGAGAGATACAAAGAGAGATAAGAGATACAGAGAGAAGGAAAGAGAGGGACAGAGGCAAAGAGATGGAGAGAGAGGGAAGGGTGGAGGGATGGAGAAAGGGATAGAGAACATGGGCGTGGGGGGGGGGGGGTGTCAGTGCTTAACAGTGGCAGAGGACCAAGCTAATGGCTGTTCACCTTGCCTTGTTCTCTCAGCGCCGACACGCACACACACACACACGCACACACACACACACACGCACACGCGCGCACACGCGCGCACACGCACACACGCGCACGCACACGCGCACACGCACACACGCACACACGCACACACGCACGCACACACACGCACACACGCGCACACGCGCGCACACGCACACACACACGCACGCGCACACGCACACACGCACGCACACACGCGCACACGCGCGCACACACGCACGCACACGCACACACACGCACGCACGCACACGCACGCACGCACACGCACCCAAACGCACGCACAAGCACACACGCACACGCACACACGCACGCGCACACGCACGCACACGCACGCACGCACGCACGCGCACGCACGCACGCACGCGCACGCGCACGCACGCACGCACGCACGCACACGCACACACTCACACGCCTGTCTTTTTTATGTAGCAGTTACCATGGTGGCTGGAGAGCACTCCACAGCTGAGGCCGGCTGGCAGGCGTGTGTGTGTGTGTGAGTGTGTGAGTGTGTGAGTGTGTGAGTGTTTGGGTCCTTGTCAAGCCGTACACACGCTCACCAGTCAGTGTCAGTACAGGGTTGGCCCTTGCTTCCAGCTCTACCCTCCTTTCACACACACACACACACACACACACACACACACACACACACACACACACACACACACACACACACACACACACCTCATTGCACTCCTAATTTGCACATGACGCCCCAACACGCCGGGCCATTACTCATTTGTACAGCTCCGGGTTTAAAAACGCCTGAGCCAGCAGCCCTGGACACACACACACACACACACACACACACACACACACGTATACTCTCAGAGACGTGTGTGTGTACAAGTGCACACGAAACACAAACCAAAAACCACTAGACAAGCACAGAGGCATTAAACCACCCACCCAACACACACACACACACACACACACACACACACATAAACATAATAAACTGGATTTCCAGATCCAGTGTCCCTGAGTTGCATGGGCGGGGTTTGGGTCAAACCCCAGCTGTCAATCACAGACATGACCATGTGACTTCCACTAGGGGGCATGTCCTTCCCACAGCTCCTGCACGCTATAAAGTGAACCTCGCTCCACGCTAGCTTCTACACAAGCTTGTTAGCCTGCAACCGTCTGTATAATTTTAACCTCGTCTCCGTAGCAACAAGTAATTTGTCTCTACTGCCAGGGGTTTGTCGGCTTGGCATTGTGAGCTAGCTGGAGAACTAGCTCCATGCTAGCTAGTAAACCATGCTGAAATCCTCTGTATAACTTCAACTCTGTCTCCATAGCAACAAATGCTTCATCGCTATTGGCCGGAGTTTATAGGCGTGGCTTCGTGAGCTAGTCGTACTAGGTGTTGCAGTCACGCTCATTTTTAGGGTTTGCACGGCGAGCGTCAGGTGAAGGAAACGAGACGACCTTAGACAGGGACGTTCGGTTTTGCATCTGCGTGATGATTCCAGCAGGGGGGGAGGTGAGAGGTCGAGGGGTCACCCACGGCGAGGGAGCGTATCTGACGCGGACCTTCTTGTTTCAAAGCGGCTGAGCGGAATAAATGCTTTCGCGCGTGTCAATCACGCGAGCACGGGGATGGGCCACGCACCATTAGGCCTCCACACACACCTGCGTGCACACACACACACATGCAGATCTTGCGCCAGATCGGTCCTCGCGTTTATGAACGCATAAATTGTGCGCTGGTGAGGACGAGGCCGAGACGATCCGCGAAAGGCACGCACTCTGTCTCTCTCTCTCGCGCGCGCCCTGACGAGCCCTCCTCGCGCGAGAGAGTAATCGAATCGCGCTGTCACGCGGAAAGAATTATTCCCCCCGTATCGCAGAGCAGCCGGTAATTGGATACGATTTAACATTCGCCGCTGCTAGACTGGTTACACACACACACACACACACACACACGCACGCACACGCACACGCACGCACACACATGCACATTTATTTATTTATATTAACGTGGAGAAAAATCCCGCTGAGGCTTGTACCCCCGCCCACACACACACACACACACACACACACACACACACACACGGGGGAGGCTGTGGCAGAGGAATCATCTTTCAGCGCTCGTAAAGCACGCCTCGCCGTGACAAACGGATTAACGGCTGTGTGCGTGCGAGCGTGTGTGTGCGCGAGTGTGTGTGTGTGTGTGCGTGAGTGTGTGTGTGTGTGTGTGTGCGCGTGTGTGTGTGTGCGCTCTGCGTTTAACCTGCACACACAGAAGCACATGCACAGGTTAAAGAACGTTTGGCAGGCAACGGAAGAGAAGACTTAAAAAGCGAAAAGGAGGACAAGTTTGTGACTGGGAACACGTTTTCAGGGCCTGCGGTGTCTCACACACACACACACACACACACACACACACACACACACACACACACACACACACTGAAGCTAAAGTCGTTCCTGCTCCGTGTGCGCGAGCTCAAAGTAAAGCACCTCGTAAAGTCTCGCTTTAACGAGACCCCGAACTCGTTAAAACCCCTCGTTTCGCAGGTGAGATTTCGTCCGCGCAAATGAGCTCGACTCCAGTCACGTCGACATGCAAGCGCAAAACAGTCACTATCTATCGCTCACGTTTGCGCCAGGCGGATTACGGTGTCACGCAAACGTCCCTTGCGCAGTCACGTGTGTTTTATTGGGAAATCGAAGGGGTGATGAGCGCTGTCCAACAACAGAACCTCCTGAAATGTCTTTATTCCTTTTTAGCTACAACAAAAACCGGCTCGATCCGGTAACCCCCCCACCCGCGTCTCCTGCTCTCTAGTTCAATTCTTATGAGGAAATAAATGCAGCATGTCACGTTACAGAGAAACGTGTAAAAAAATAAATAAAAAACATCAATAAAAACATGCCTGTGACAGCACTAACACTGGAGACTCCTTCTCTTACACCAAAACGTCACCTCATTCAGTTCGACCTTCGCCAGTGTATAGCACCTGAATCTAACGCGCTAGTCAGACTAGCTAGCTCTCACGTTTGGTGAAACGGGTCTTCCTCGTCCGAGCTCGGACCTCGCTGAGGAACGCCTCGACTTTCTGTGCCTCCTTTGATTTCCTGACTTTCTGTAGCGCAAAAGCCTTTTAAGGGGCTTGGAAAAGGAATGTATGTGTGTGCGTGTGTGTGTGTGTGTGTGTGTGTGTGTGTGAGAAAGAAAGCCGCTTGCTGGCGCTGCGGGAGTTTCCAGAGGGATTGGCCCTTTGTGCATTCGTGTCAGCCTGTGAATTTATTGCCTCTCCGCCTCCACAGCCTCGATTGCAGCCATCTGGAGTTTCGCCTAATCTGGATCCGCTACGCTTTCAGCGCCGAAGGAGATCGGACCGGCTCCGGCTCACGTTCCGGGTGTGTATATTGTGGAAACAGAACCAGGCCGATGTGGACAAAAACACCAAGTCTGACGCTGACCCTTGTGTTTTTATCTTTCACCTCTGTTTTGCAAGGCGGCTTTGTAGCTAGCGTGTGTACTTAAACCTGAGGAGTTAGCGATAAGAAAGAGGCAGAGAATTACGCAAAAACTATAACATATAGTCTGGAACTCTCTCTCTCTCTCTCTCTCTCTCTCTCTCTCTCTCTCTCTCTCTCTCTTTTACTCCCTCTCTCTCTCTTTTTTACTCTCTCTCTCTCTTTTACTCTCTCTCTCTCTCTCTCTCTCGCTCCTCTTCACACACACTCACACACACACACACACACACACACACACACACACACATCATAGAATCATAGAAAAA
Source organism: Silurus aristotelis (assembly GCF_946808225.1). Taxonomy (NCBI): domain Eukaryota; kingdom Metazoa; phylum Chordata; class Actinopteri; order Siluriformes; family Siluridae; genus Silurus; species Silurus aristotelis. The sequence goes on along the minus strand of NC_139582.1, from coordinate 29,919,974 downwards.
ACTCATCTTGAGAGAGAAACAGTTGGTAATAAACAATCAAACAACAGAACAAAAAAGTTTTTTTGGTTTGAAAACGTTTCAGCATCACCTACATCACCTACATCTACACACACGTCCACACACACCTCAACATAGCATCACACACCTCCTTACAGAACCCCAAAACACCAAGACACACCTCATTACAGAACCCCAACACATCAAAAGACAACAACTTACAGAACCTCAACACACCAACACACCTCCTTACAGAACCTCAACACACCAAGACACACCTCCTTACAGAACCTCAACACACCAACACACCTCCTTACAGAACCTCAACACACCAACACATCTCCTTACAGAACCTTAACACACCAACACACCTCCTTACAGAACCTTAACACAACAAGACACACCTCCTTACAGAACCTTAGCACACCAACACACCTCCTTACAGAACCTCAACACAACAAGACACACCTCCTTACAGAACCTCAACACACCAAGACACTTCCTTACAGAACCCTAAGAAACCAACACACGCCTCCTTGCAGAACCCCAACACCCAGATACACAAATCCTTACAGAACCTCAACACACAGAGACACACCTCCTTACAGAACCCCAACACACACCTCCTTACAGAACCTCAACACACACCTCCTTACAGAACCCCAATACAACTCCTTACAGAACACCAACACCTTACAGAACCGCAACACACACCTTCTTACAGAACCTTAACACACCAAGACACTTCCTCACAGAACCCTAACAAACCAACACACACCTCCTTGCAGAACCTCAACACACACCTTCTTACAGAACCCCAACACACAGATACACAAATTCTTGCAGAACCTCAACACACAGAGACACACCTCTTAACAGAACCCCAACACACACTTCCTTACAGAACCTCAACACACACCTCCTTACAGAACCCAAACACACCTCCTAACAAAACCCCAACACCTTACAGAACTGCAACACACACCTCAACACACCAACACACACCTCCTTACAGAACCTCAACTCACGAAAAGACAACTCCTTACAGAACCTTAACACACCAACACACCTCCTTACAGAGCCTCAACACACACCTATTTACAAAACCCCAACACACACCTCCTTACAGTACCTCAACACACCTCCTTACAGAACAGCAACACCTTACAGAACCGCAACACACACCTCCTTACAGAACCTCAACACACCAACACACACCTCCATATAGAACCTCAACACACTAACACACACCTACTTACAGAACCTCAACACACCAACACACACCTCCATATAGAACCTCAACACACACCTAACAGAACCTCAACACACCGACACACCTAACAGAACCTCAACACAAACCTCCTTACAGAACCTTAACACACTGATTAGTGAGATCTTTTGAGAAAAGTGCTAGTTGACGTTTCCACCACCTGAGCACTGCTTAGCATTAAAACTCCTAGCTAAGGGTTCTAGCTAACAATTTAACCTACATTGCGTGACCATTTTCTTTCATTTACAGATCTTTCGTTAGCGAGTCTTAATCGTATACTCTGAGCTGAGGGGAATTCGGGGCAGAATCCGGGTCAGAATCCGGGGCAGAATCAGGACAGGATACACTCCCACCCCCGGGGCATGAAACGACTCGAGGACGAATTTCAAAGATGGCGGAAATCACGCGGAGGTGCAGCGCATTCGCTCGCGATGGAAATCGATACCCGTCTCAAAGTAGCGGCTATTCTTAGCACCCGAAACCCAGAATACACGTAAACCTTCACTGACCAAGTTCAATACCACCCACCACACACACACACACACACACACACGCACACACGCACACACGCACACACAGGGAAAAAAAGAAGGAACACGGATATGGACAGGCCTCGCGGCTTTCTGCTCACGCTGCTGAAAAAGCCTCTAATGCAAACATTCTGGACGTGCATGGAATAGGAAGAGAGCAGAACGACGAGTGTGTGTGTGTGTGTGTGTGTGTGTGTGTGTGTGTGTGTGTGTGTGTGAGAGAGAGAGAGAGAAAGAGAAAGTGAAGACAGCAAGTACCCCGACGCTCTGCTCAGGCAAGACGAAAAGAAGAAATATTGCCCTCGGGGAGTGAGGCAGCGCGAGGCGGGTGAGGAGGAGGGCTCAGATCCAAAATAACGAAATTAGCGAGGCGACGGGAAGCTCCTGAGGGTAATCGTCATCCGGATTCCCAGCACCGTTTCAAAGCCGAGACAGAACAGGCTGAGATAACGCTGTGATATCGAGCGGCCTCCAACTCCAGGTGATAAGACGTCGTCTGAATTCACAAAACCCCTCCGCCGTCGTGAAGGACGTCTGTCTTTTTTTTCGTGTTTGGTTTTTTCAGTCTGGTTTAAATCAGCGCCACGAGAGAAAGCAGATGTTGTAGAAAAGAAAAAAAAAATAAGGACGAAATCCAAACACTGATTGGTGAATATCTGGGGAATGATTTCTAAAAAAGCGTTGGACTTTGTGTTCAGTGGCGGACCGCACGTTTGTTTGGCACTTTGAGTGCAGTAGAACCTTTTTTTTTTATTTTTAAACTCACAATTCAACAAACAAACAAAGAAAAAAGTGTCGCGCAGTGTTGCTTTGCGCACGAGCAAAATGGCTCCGTTTTTACGACACTCCAGCGGGACGGATTCTTCAGCGCTTAATGAGCAGCAGCAAGACTTTTTATTCCAAAGGAGAAAATCCTGGTAATTCCGCATTCGGAGGGAGTGAATGAATGAACGATGGAAGGAATAAAGACATTTTTTTTTTTTTTTTTATATATGCTTAAATAAGTAGGACATATTTTTCGGGAAAAAAATACATTATATGTATAAAACACACAATTATATAATTAATTAAATTCGTGCCAATTTATTCGTTTTCTCAATTAAATCAATATAATAAAAAACCCTATTGTATTATTTCCATTTTTATTTTCAGCGTTTAAAAATATTATAAATTGTTATTTTCTATATTATTTCATCCAAGCAGACATTTTATTTTCAATTGTTGATCACAAATATAAACTGTGTTTAATAAACAACAAGCAATTGTATCTATAAAGGCATTTCTCGTTCGCTTGTGTGCGCCTCAGCAATCTATGATAAGTTGATTGTTGGCCGATAGGGTGCCATTACTTTTGTCCCGAGTGACGCTTTTTTGGGAAAAGGAGTTCGCTAGCTTTAATTCGGTGCGTTCAAACCGCTGCTCGCGTTACGCCGTGTGGCAACTGGAGGAACAGCGGCTTCTATCGGCCCTCTTCCGCATACGTGAACTAACCGCAGCGTATGATTGGCCGGCGTATCTGTGACTGACAGCAGTTTGTATTCAAGGGATTTTTTTTGTGCGTTCAAAAGAAAAGTTACAGAACATTCTGGTCAGTTTTGCAGATCGAAACTTTTTCTTTCTTTCTTTTTAATATGTTCAGCTCGAGGCGAAGATAAAACATTTCCGGCACCGGTGCTACCTGCCGCAAAAAAAAAAAAAAAAAAAAAAAAAAAAAAGAAAAGAGCTAAAGCGTAGCCTACAGCGGTGCAACTTCTGTAGCCTACACGCGGTTTATGTAACACAGCCCGATAGAAACGAGAGCTCAGGTTCCGCTATATGCTACGCTAAGCTCGTTACGCCGAGTGCTAAACTGAGCGCCGTAATGGCATTACAGCAACCGGATTTGCATGAGCCTCCACAGTGTGTGTGTGTGTGTGTGTGTGTGTGTGTGTGTGTGTGTGTGTGTGTGTGTGTGGTGGAAATATAGACATATAGACTTTGGATTCCCAGTGGGTGCGGGTGCACTTTAGCGGGGTGAGGGGGTTAGCATTAGCGTCGGTCGAGCGGATGCCTCGTCACATGGAAACTCGTGGTTTGATAATCTGGAGTGGGCGTTCATGAATTTCTTGCAGGGTATTTTTTTTTCTAACTAGCCTACTAGCGAGTCAAACGTTAAAGGTTAAAGGTCGGGGTCAGAGTCAAGGTTGTCCACAAGGGCGCGTCCCGTCTTCACGCTCGAGTTTCACGCCGCTCCTCTCTCCGGGAGCGATCGGATTAAAGCACGCCCGGGCCGCCGTGTGCGAATCCGAGGCGCCTGCTCTTCACACTTCACCGCTTTCTGATTTTCCGTTCGTTTGCTCGCTATCGCGCATGAGAGGGCGAAACGAACGAGCGAAGGAAGGAACGGAGAAACAGCACTCGCGCCCCCTCCGTTCCTCTTTCTCTTTCTCTCTCTCGCTTTCATTCTTGCGGGTGCAGACTCAGTGCCAGAGGTTTCTCACAGCGAGACGCTTGAAAGTGTTTATAGGCGCAGTCTTGAGGCTGCCGCCGCCAACACACTCGCTCACACACTCACACGCTCACACACACACACACACACACACACACACACACACACACACACACACACACACACACAGACAGACTGCCAGAAAGCCAAAGCAAGGTTTGTCTGGGTTATGGTTATACCACAGACTGAAAAAGTCAGTAAATCTTAATGTTTATAAAAAAAAATGTAAATAAATAAAAAACACTTTTTACCCCCAAAACAAGCACAAGCAGCAACAAACCTCATGAGATGGAGAACATCGCAGAACTCATCCTGGGGACGTTTTATTATTTCTACACTGAAGGTCAGGAAGAAGTAACTAATGCCTGATGATGTCAGACTCATTTACACAGTCAAAGATACGATCATTGGCGTGGATGGGAGAGATGGTGATCAGTGATTGGTGGTGAGGAGAGATGGTGATCAGTGATTGGTGGAGAGATGGTGATTGGTGGTGAGGAGAGATGGTGATTGGTGGTGAGGAGAGATGGTGATCAGTGATTGATTGGTGGTGAGGAGAGATAGTGATGGGTGGTAAGGAGAGATGGTGATCATTGATTGGTGGTGAGGAGAGATGGTGATTGGTGGTGAGGAGAGATGGTGATTGGTGGTGATTGGTGGTGAGGAGAGATGGTGATCAGTGATTGATTGGTGGTGAGGAGAGATAGTGATAGGTGGTAAGGAGAGATGGTGATTGGTGGTGAGGAGAGATGGTGATCGGTGATTGGTGGTGAGGAGAGATGGTGATCAGTGATTGGTGGTGAGGAGAGATGCTGATCAGTGTTTGGTGGTAAGGATAGATGGTAATTGGTGGTAAGGAGAGATGGTGATCAGTGATTGGTGGTGAGGAGAGATGGTGATCAGTAATTGGTGGTGAGGAGAGATGGTGATCAGTGATTGGTGGTGAGGAGAGATGGTGATCAGTAATTGGTGGTGAGGAGAGATGGTGATCAGTAATTGGTGGTGAGGAGAGATGGTGATCAGTGATTGGTGGTGAGGAGAGATGGTGATCAGTAATTGGTGGTGAGGAGAGATGGTGATCAGTGATTGGTGGTGAGGAGCGATGGTGATCAGTGATTGGTGGTGAGGAGAGATGGTGATCAGTGATTGGCTCCAACAGAAGGAACACGGTTTTCACACACATTTCTACACACAATATGAGATTTCTCGTGTGTGAGGATGTGCGATGCGTGTGTATATATAGAACTAGTCGATTCAGTTCGGCGTTGAAGTTGAACAGCAACTCGGTCCATTTTTGGAGAAGCCAACGATACACAGCAAAAGCATCCCTGTAGAGACCAGCGGTCTTTCTACTGGAGGGTTTTAGCCTCGGGCCAGTGACGAGCCAACCAGCTATCGGCCTGATCCTGAACACCAAAATCCAGTACAATTCTGTATACAGCAGCAGAAAACAATCATGAAGAGATGTTACATCATCCCAGTGTACAATAAAGTGTATACACACACGTGCACACACACACACACACGCACACACACTTATTGAGTAGAATTTTAAAGGAAAGCTGGTGACTGTATACAGTGATTTTAGTCTTTTTCTTATGTGAGGGTGTGTGATGGAGAAAAGAAAATTAAAATGACTTTACATGCAGCAAGAACACAAACATTGAAAAAATGTCACACACACACACACACACACACACACACACACACAGGTTCTACTCAATCATTTTTCTTCGAACCTAAAAAATTGTTTATGACACAACACAAAAATAGCAACAGAAAGCTCCGCCCACTTTCTCAACAACAACAACCAAAACAACAATCACAACAACAAAAGATACAAGAAAAACAACAAGAAAATTATAAGCAAGCAACAACACTGAAAACAACAGCAGAAGCAATAACAATTTAAAAAAAACAACAACAGCAACAACAAAAAACAACAGCAACAACAACAGCTGCAGCAGCAGAAACAGTAGTAACAACAACAACAACAACAACAACATCAGAAGCTGTGACAGGGACAAAGCCAGTCACGTGACTCACCCATTCGCAGGCCTCGACTTTCCTGTTAGTAAACGGTAATGTTTAAATCCACCACAGCAAACAAATAAACAAACAAACAAACAAATCGCCGCTCCTCGTGTGCAGAAACCGGAAGCAGTTGATTAGCCCTGGCTAACAGCTAAACCTGGAGCTCTCACCTGAAGACCAACAGGTGGAAAATTCTCCTTTTCAGCTCTTCCCTTTTTCCTCTCTCTCTCTCTCTCTCTCTCTGGGTTTATGTTAATATCCACATGTTCCAGTTTTCCAGTAGTTCCAACTAAAACTACTTTAATTAAAACACTGCTATTACATTCAACCCAATTAGTGCCCCGATCACGTGACCTCAATCCACGCATCCGATTGGATGAAACCTGCGTCTCTCAGCTCTGTATACAACATCCGGGAACTCCTCAGACCAAATTCCACCCAATTAATACATGAAATGTGTCAAATGTGTAATAATATTTTATATTGGTGTATTTTTGGGTATGTTTCCTCTCTGAACACGGAGAAGAAGCGAGTCTGAGGGAATAAACGAGCAGCACAGTGCTGGTATTTATGCTAACATCCCCTTGCTAGTGGAGCTTTCCACTGAGTCGACTCTTTTAGCTCGATTCACTCAAAAGAGTCGACTCTTTCGACTCTCAAGGGCATTTTTTTTCCTCTTCTTGAAAATGGTTACATGAAATCATCCTTGGAAGAGAAATTGTTTCTGTGTGATAAGTTTAAGTGAGCAATTTAAGTCATTTTGATACTATTATTATATTTGATTATTTTATTGGATTATACACCAGTGTTGGGCCGTACATTTTACACCACTTCAGCGTTGTCATAACTGAACCAATCCACCTCGTAATACCATCATGATGACGTCACGGCCACAGAAACCATCAATATTAGACCCAGTCTTTTTCTTCTCCTCTGTCAGCCATTGTGTAATGAGAAAAAAAACAGCTATTAAATCCACATGAGTATATTTCAGCTTGTGCAGTTTGCTACAGATGCGGTTTGCGAGCTCTGACTAGTGCGCTCTCAGACCTCCAATAAAAAAACGTGAAAATGGAAACATTATTGGACGCCTTCTAAATTGCCCCTGTTGTTGTTAACTTGAAATTTGATTGGTTTGAAGCGTCTTCATTCGGATTTTATTTACCCCAGCAACACGTGATGTGACGCTGAAATCCGATTGGATGGAAACTCTGAATTGGACTAGACTAGAGAATAGTCCTTATAGAGTGAAGGATAGCGGAGAAGCCTATGCTAAACCTGACAACGCAACACTGTTTTATAGTATTATAGTGTAATTCCTATTTAACAACAACTTTATGAGCAGTTATAAAGGATGGTAATACGGCTAACACGAGTAACTAGTGGATAACATGCTGTAAAATTCCTTACGGACAGTATTTTCGATACGACTTTACAAAATCGCATGTTACGAGTTCCAGGTTTTGAGCGATCCAGGAGTAAATGATGGCGGATTAAAAAAAGAAGAAAAAAAAAGACAATCTGCTACAACGATTGTGGAAAACTGTGAATGGAGCATGCTAATGGAAAAAGTCCCCGGGGTCAAATTTGTCTTCACGTGAGCTTTCTGGCCAACGCTGACGTAAGCACTTTTTTTAATTGCAGGTCAATAGTTTGAGGATCGTCGGCGTGTAATTCTGGTGGACACTCACGTGCAGTGTTTATAGAATATATATATTTTTTTTTCTTGTACAGTTTGTACTAATTAGTACGAAATTGCCAGGTGAAAGAAAATCCCGCAAAACATGACAATTTATTTTGCGTCGATGAGAATTAGAAAAAAGGAAAACAGTACCCGCTCACACGGTGGTGTCAGGGAGCGCATGTTGTGTTTTATTTTGACACGTGATTTAATAGGGTAGGAGGAGTGTGCGGTTTGGGACCGAGCCGACCAACAACTCCAACCGACTCCCAGCGGCTGCGCGCCACAAGGGTGTGAGGTGTAGGGTGTGGGGGTGTGGAGGTGTGTTCTTATTCATCAAATTAAACGCCAATTAATCAGCTGGGTGAAAAAGAGTGTGTGTGTGTGTGTGTGTGTGTGTGTGTGTGTGTGTGTGTGTGTGTGTGTGTGTGTGTGTGTGCGTCTTGGGGGATGGGGGATGTTTCTGTAAATTATACCAACCGATCCATAACGAGAGAGAGTGAAAAAGAGTGTGCGTAGGCCTGTGTGTGTGTGTGTGTGTGTGTGTGTGTGTGTGATCATCCTGATTGATAACGGCTGCTGGAGGCGCCGCTGCGTGCAAAGAGCTTCCTGCAACCTGAACCTCAAGCGCTCTCTTTTATATCTCTCCGTCTTTTGCTCTCTCTCTCTCTCTCTCTCTCTCTCTCTCTCTCTCTCTCTCTCTCTCTCTCTTTCTCTCCCCCTCTCTCTCTCTTTTATCTATCTCTCTCTCTTTCTGCCTCGCGCTCTCTTTCTCTGGCTGAGTGCCAGAGCCCTTGTTCCAGCTCGCAGCCACACAAGCCTTAAATCTTTGGCTACTGCCGCTTGTGTGTGTGTGTGTGTGTGTGTGTGTGTGTGTGTGTGTGTGTGCGTGCCAGACTCTGATTGCACCAACAGATGGCTGGATCGGTGTTACCTACTGGAGAGCAAAACTCCTACGAGCCGTGACTCGTGCGCGTGTGTGTGTGTGTGTGCGCGCGCGTTTCCCCTTCCCCGTCAACACGCCGTTAGAGCGCCACTCTCTCACCCGCAACAAATCCCACCTGATCCTGCTGCCCCTCCCAGTCCTACTGATAATACCCTGCTCGTGCGTGCGCGCGCACGCGCGCGCGTGTGTGTGTGTGTATGTATGTATGTATGTCAAGAGTTGTGACGTGTTTGTGACAGGTGAAGCCCATGGGGACGGCAACCTCGTGTGAGGCAAAGGCAACAACATCTGGATCTACTCAGTCTCTCTCTCTCTCTCTCTCTCTCTCTCTCTCTCTCTCTCTCTCTCACACACACACACACACACACACACACACACACACACACACACATCTTACCCATTTCCTTCTAA
>NC_139582.1:29903117-29905617 GCF_946808225.1 Silurus aristotelis | reverse complement strand
TCTGTCTGTCTGTCTGTGTGTGTGTCTGTCTGTCTGTCTGTCTGTCTGTCTGTGTGTCTGTCTGTCTGTGTATCTGTCTGTCTGTCTGTCTGTCTGTGTGTCTGTCTGTCTGTCTGTCTGTCTGTGTATCTGTCTGTCTGTCTGTCTGTCTGTCTGTCTGTCTGTCTGTCTGTGTGTCTGTCTGTCTGTGTGTCTGTCTGTCTGTGTGTCTGTCTGTGTGAGAGTAGACAGAACTGGATGAAATGATAGATTCCTCTACTCCTCTCTCTGCCTGTGTAGAACTTTCGCTCAGACGCCATTTTGAAACTCCGAAACAGCACAAAGCTAAAATGGGTGCTAACGTTATATCCAGTGTTTACAGTTGAAAAGCAAAAAAATGTCATCACTTTAAAAATAATGAAATAAATAAAAAGCACGAGCACACGACTCGTTATCCGTGGAAGAGTCTGAATCTCTTTGCTTGGTCTCAGCTAGCTGATGGAGGAAAGATCGTCGCTAGCCACATTGTCGCGGTGGAATTTCAGTTCGCAGAACAACAGAACATCAGGTTTAAAACATTTATGGTTTAATTGTAGCGTAAACTCTGTGCTGAAGCACGAACCTGCGTCCCACAGAACAGCTGAGCACTTTAATCTGTTTATTTCCTGAGTTTTTATCCCAATATATCAATATAATTCAAGGGAACGAGGAAATACAGGTCACGCTGCGATGGGAAATGACTCAAGGATGAGTTGGGTTTGGGTTTTGATGAAGCTGATGAATTTCCCTCACCACCACACCAGACGTTTCATTACTCTGAAAACCACCATTTTAACAAAGTCCATGAGGTGCATTTAAATCGTTCCGGGTTATATTTCATGTTCCACAGGATGACGGGTTTCCGGCTCTCGTTTTTCAGCAGTCGTTCTTTCATCAGTGTCTAAAAACCAAAAAAACGTAGCGAGATCAAGTTTCAAATTTCTGGACTTTGACAGAAACAACAACATGCAGACGATTACATTTTTTGTTGCGTCTCCTTTTTTCTTTTTTTTTTTTTTTTTTTGTTGGTATTTATGATTTACATTCGATCTCATTTAGAAAGCAGAGCAGGTTTGGGGTCAGGGGCCTTGCTTAGGGGCCCAGGAGTGGCAGGTTGGCGTGGGTGGGATTTAAACTGATGGATTTCGGATCCAAAGTCAAATCAGTCCCACAAATTTTTATTTAAAAAAATTGAACAATCAACAGAGCTGCTACTTTAAAAACAAAAACAACGCTACGACCTTCCGACCAATCAGGTTTGAGATTTCACTGTTTGAACAGTTAAATTTTTATCACGCTATAGTTACGATTGAATTACGGTTATATCTTTGTTACTGGATGGGGGTGTGGTGGCTCCAGCGGTTAAGGCGCTGGGTTGCCGATCGGAAGGTCTGGGGTTCGAGCCCCGGTATCGCCAAGCTGCCACTCTTGGGCCCTTGAGCAAGGCCCTTAACCCTCTATGCTCTGGGGGTCCCTTACGAGGGAAATATCAAGGTCCGTGACGTCGGACCGCCTTCCCGTGGGCTCACCACCTGCAGGAGGGACCGTAAGGGACGGTGCTGTGAGGATTGGGCAGCAGTCGAAGGCGGGGGTCTGCTTAGACTGCTGCCCCCGCGACCCGGATTACGGATAAGCGGGAGAAAATTAATGAATGAATGAATCTTCGGTAATGGCATCAAGCACCAGCATCATGAGAATCATCTTTTTCCTTCTCTGGAGGAGGAACTCCATCCCCGCTGTCATTTCCCCCCCAAGCCACCGCTCCGTGATCTCATTTCCGCCCATTCTCCAGTCATTTCCGGTTCCATCCTGCAAAACAGGAAATGGAGCTCAGGTGTTCCGGTGTAGATCGAGAGCGATGGCGAGGGGGGAAAAAGCCTGCGCCTGCTTTTAATGTTCAACACACTGAACACTCTTTTTCTATTTTTTCCCCCTCACACACACACACACACACACACACACACACACACACACACACACACACACACACACACACACCGGGAAAGTGTTTTCCCTTTAGATTAGTTCCAGCCTACATTTAGAAAAAAGTAGCAAAAAAACCCGAGTCAGCAAGTTCATACAAGATGAAGGGGATCTTTTATTGCCATTTATCTAAAGGAATTTTTTTTTGTAAAATATAAATACAAATGATAGCGCAATGTAAATTACAAAGTCTTGACACGTCTCCAAAAAAAACCCCCAAAAACAAGTTACTGAAATCTTTGCTTCATTATGTACAACTTTCACTGTGTCCCGTTTCCTAACAAAGCTTCAATATTAGTATCTTACACTCAACTTTAATATTTACCCCAAAAAGCCACGCTTAAAATATCTTAATGTTGTTTTTGTAATCATAAATAAGAGACGAAAAAAAAACAAACAAACAAACAAAACAAAAAAAAACCTAGCGCATCGACTAGCCTACGAAACCACGTCTGCTAGTTAGCAAGAAAAAAACAAAACAACCCCAAACAACAACAAC
>NC_139582.1:29888117-29898117 GCF_946808225.1 Silurus aristotelis | reverse complement strand
TTTATGGGATCCAGTCAGATGCTGTAAAGGTATTTTATTGTATCGTCACCTGATATTCACGCACATGCAAATCCTCTTTACACACACACACACACACAGACACACACACGCGCACACACACACACACACGCAGAGTAAAAGACCTTGGCCTTGAATAGCTGCACCCATGTGACGTGAATAAAGCTCTGTGTGTGTGTGTGTGTGTGTGTGTGTGTGTGTGTGTGCGTGACAGAACAGCGCTACAAAGCCTCATTTGTTTCGAAGGCTCGCGCTGTTATCAGCTGCCCCGCCCCCGCCCGGCTCTCGCTGCCGCGCCTCCCTCCCCCCATTGCTCGCAAACTTTATTAGCGCTCCCTCCATCTCACGTCTCTCCGAACGCGAGGAGCCTCCCATAGTCTTCCTTCCTCTCGAGTCGTCCCTGATTATAAAAATTAGGAATTAAGTTGCAGCTAGCGGTGTGTGAACTAGCGCAAACTAGTGGTCAATGGATGTACTCTACGAATTTGATCTGTGTTTTTTTTCTTGGAGAACGCAGTTCATATTTAAATGCGTAGCTGTGAACAGGAGGAAAAAAGCGATTGGTCCAACACAATTTGGGCGCCTCCCCATATAGTTTCAGATTGTAGCTGTACAAGCGGTGACGTCTTTCCATCCGTCTCTCGCTCTGTTTTTCCTCTTGATGTTGCTGCGTGATTTCACTCGCGACCTCACGCTTCAGCCAGGAAATTTCGCAACCTCGTTACTACTAAGACTCGCGTCAAAGTGTCACGTGACCACCCGAACCCACCACAAAGTGACACGTTCTGGCCAAGGATGGAAAATATAGCCAGGCGGTCTCTCTCTCTCTCTCTCTCTCTCTTTCTCTCACGCAGGTGTTGTTGTCGTGAGAGCTTCCTGAACATTCCGCTCCACCACTCTCTCCCAGAGGACGCCCCCCCCCCTCCCAACTTCCTCTCTCCCCCTCCCTTCCTCTGTCCTTCACTCGCTCTCTCTCTTCCGCCCCTTTTCTCTCTCTCTCTCTCTTTTTTCCGGAGTCCTTCTCACGTCGCTCGCGCTACGCCGGCTCCTATTAACGCTGCCTTCCATTAAGCTGCACTGCACGACGAGTGTGTGTGTGTGTGTGTGTGTGTGTGTGTGTGCGCAAATGCTCTTCACTCTTTCCAGTCCGTGTTGGCGTCGGCGCAAAGGCTCAAAGCGAACGAGAGGAAAATCAGACCCCCTCCTCTTTTTTTTCTCTCTATTTCACCCTCTCTCTCTCTCTCTCTGTTTTATAGTCAGGGTTTTTCCGAGGCGGCGCTTTAGCCGACAGAGGCTCCCAAAAATAGCTGTCTGTCTGTCTATCCATCTCTCTCTCTTCTCTGTCTGTCTTTATCTCGACTATCTCTCTCTCCCTTTCTTTCTATCTCTTTCTCTGTCTACCTTTCAGCCAGCTCTAGTCTCCTTCTCTTTTTCGGAACTATTCCAGGAATTCTCAGAAGTGTTCTGGAGCAGTGCAACATGCTCAGCGTCTCCTCTCTCTCTCTCTCTCTCTCTCTCTCTCTCTCTCTCTCTCTATCTATCTATCTATCTATCTCTCTCTCTCTCTCTCTCTCTCTTTCTCTCTCTCCTCACACACACCACACACACACACACACACAAAGGTCATTGACAAGTTTTTCGTGTTTTTTTTTTTTTTTTACACATACCACATGCGCATGATTGGGGGAAAGAAAGGACGACAAATTCTGCTTCATTGGTGTAAAAAAACAGACAGACAGACAGACAGAGAGAGAGAGAGAGAGAGAGAGAGAGAGTCGGGGGAAGGGGGGCCAGTCGGAGCGCGAGATGATGAAAGCAGACGCATTTCTGTTTTCACTTCCTGTCTCTCGGACAGATGAGGAAGACTCAGACTTGCCCTTGGGCTGTGTCTGTCCCTCTCAGTGATTCCGCTCACGCTCATGTGTATGCGTGTGTGTGTGTGTGTGTGTGTGTGTGTGTGTGTGTGTGTGTGTGTGTGAGAGAAAGAAAGAAAGAAAGAAAGAAAGAAAGAAAGAAAGAAAGAAAGAAAGAAAGAAAGAAAGAAAGATGAGGAAAAATCAGTACTCACCACACACGGCACTGCCGTAAAACTCCCAGTACACGCCGGGGTCGTCGTCCTCTCGGCCCTGCAGGTCCGCAAAGTAGTCTGGAGGGACAGAGACGCAGATTAGAGACGATTAAAGACGTGTGAGTGGGGAGACCCGACTGGACGTCTCCTGCAAGAACAGACTTGGGAATCAGAGCCTCGAACCCGACAAAAGGTCTTTCCGTAACGAGGAGGGAAGGGTGGACCTCCTGTTTCTACGGTAACCGCATGAGGGCCGAATACCGACCCGCTTCTTTTTCTCCGTCCAAACATAGATGGGTACGTGTTACCGGTTAGCCGACCTTGAGGTAAACGTACCAGACTAACAGCTAGCTGCTGAGACCGCTAGCTATTCTATCCAGTCCTAGTGATCTGGCGCTCAGTAAAAGATGAAGTAAAAGTGCTGTGATGGGCGTGGCTACTGGAGCGTCCGGTCCGGTCACTTCATTAGTGATCACTAATTACAGATTGTTACAGTTCAAGTTTTAGCATTCGACAACTGACAGAGAGAGAGAGAGAGAGAGAGAGAGAGAGAGAGAGAGAGGCATAGATAGATAGATAGATAGATAGATAGATAGATAGATAGATAGATAGATAGATAGATAGATAGATAGATAGATAGATAGATAGATAAAATAAGTAGAGTGAGAGAGACAGAGGTACTGGAGAAAGGAAGACAGAGAGTGAGACAGAGAGATAGAAAACGGACGAGACAATACGACAGATAGATTGATAGATCGATAGACAAAATGACAAACTAAGGAGAGAGAGAGAGAGAGAGAGAGAGAGAGAGAGAGAGAGAGAGAGAGAGAGAGAGAGAGAGAGAAAAGAGAGAGGGGCTTTAAATGGCAGATGGGGTGGAGGGGATGTTTTAAATGCTAAGTAGGAAGAAGTGATTAGAGCGAGAGAGAGGGAGAGAGAGAGAGAGAGAGAGAGAGAGAGCGCTCTGATTGCTTCGCCTCAAAGAGCTCGGTGCAGCTCTGCGTGACTAAGACGGCGCACGCACACACACACGCACACACACACGCACACATGTAGAACAGGGTTGAATGCACCCTCAGTGGAGGGCTCATCTCCCACTGAGAGCCCTTCACCTTACACACACACACACACGCATCAGCTAGATGTGTGTGCTAGCATGCTGTCGAGGCAAATTATTCTGAGGCTCATGCAAACTAGTGCAGCTGAAAACAGTTACACTGGTTTCCATCGTTCACAACTAACTTCCAGTTTCATCCTACGCCAGTGTGACCATGTGACCAATTTCAAACGGTGTCTAGGACCGATACATGCTTCACATCGGATACAAATGCCAAGTTAATGCTGTGTAGTGTGTGTGTGTGTGTGCGCACGCGCGCCCGAGTGCGTGTTCAAAATATTTTTCAGATTTTAAGTGAAAAAAAATATTCCCCAAACCCATTTGAGATTAACACACACACACACACACGCACGCACACACGCACGCGGTAGAGTTGAGCGCAGATAACGACAGGAGGCCAGATTACTGCTCAGCCAAACCACACACACACACACACACACACACACAGACACACACAGACACACACAATTCCCAGATAACACAATCAGAAGCAAACACACAAACACACACAGATGGTTTGCAAAAATGGCTCCTCTGGGGAACACTCAGCTTTCCTAAATACCACCATGAGAGAAACACACACACACACACACACACACACACACACACACACACACACACACACACACACACACACACACAAACAGAATATACACAGCTGTTCCAAATAACACACACCCAAGCACACATGGCTTTCCCGAATAAAGCAATCAGCAACAGTGCAGACACACACACACACACACACACACACACACACACACACACACACACACAACATCCTGGAATTATCTGTTTTCCAAAAACAACATAGAAACGTCAAAACAAAAAAGCAACGGTCACTTAGTAACGGTCTCCCAATAAACCACACCCCCAAACAAGACACACCTTCTAATCACATATCCAAATAAACCACACCTTCAAATAAACCACACCCCCAAACAAGCCACACCTTCTAATCACCTATCCAAATAAACCACACCTCCAAATAGCCACACCTCCAAAACAAGCCACACCTCCCAATAAACCTCTAAATAAGCCACACCTCCTAATAAACCACACCCAGGACCAATGAAAAAAGCACACAAAGAGAGAGAGAGAGATAGAGAGAGATAGAGAGTGAAAGAAAGAGAGAGATGGAGAGAGATGGGGGGGAGAGAGAGAGAGTGAGAGAAAGAGTGAGAGAAAGAGAGAGAGAGTGAGAGAGAGAAACAGAGAGAGAAAGAGAGAGAGAGAGAGAGAGAGAGAGAGAGAGAGAGAGAGAGAGAGAAAGAGAGAGATAGAGAGTGAGAGAGAGAGAGAGTGAGAGAGAAACAGAGAGAGAGATAGAGATAGAGAGAGAGAGAGAGAGAGAGAGAGAGAGAGAGAGAGAGATAGATAGAGAAAGAGAGAGAGAGAGAGAGAGAGAGAGAGAGAGAGAGGTACTTACCGGAGAGAAAGGTCTCCATCATGTCGCTGTGCGTCATCTTGAGCAGGCCGCGACCCGAATACGTGGCGAGTGTCGGGTCGGCGCCGTACGACAACAAGAGCCGCACGACGTCCAGGTGATCGTTCTCCACTGCGTCGTGAAGAGGCCTGAACACACACACACACACACACACACACACACACGTTTTAAGTGTCTTCCAGGAACTCCATACACACAAACCCTTCACAGGTCCCAGTTCCCCCAAAGTGATTCAATATGAATAAATCAAATGCATAAAACAATAAAAACAATACATAATAATAATAATAATAATAATACTATTAATTGCCACAACAGAAAATCGTTCGGATTTTGAGCAGGATTCGGATAATTAATCAGGATTAATAAATGAAAATAAATTCCAGCTAACGATTAATATTAATATTCTAATATATCCAATCGAGTAAATCACACGCATTCACCTGAATGAATGATGTTTATTATCGGGCCACGGATGTTCCAAAATAAACAATAAAATAAAATATTAACCCTTCAGGCTGAAAAAAAAAAAGAGAGAGTGTGAGAGAGAGAGAGAGAGAGAGAGAGAGAGAGAGAGAGAGAGAGAGAGAGAAAGAAAGAGAGAGAAAGAGAGAGAGAGAGAGCGTGTTGCGGACGGTCACGTCGGCGTAACGACGTCGCCGTAATTGCACTCATTAATTGCCGGTGGCTTTATCGTACGGCTGTAAACAGCGGCGTGGCTAATTAGCGCAGCGTTTTTGCGCGCGAGCGCGAAGTGTTAAAAGTTAAACGTGGAGCGATGTGAAGACTGACCCGTCTGTCCTGATCGATCTCGCGCTCTCTAATTATCCGACGCTCACACACACATACACCCTGTTATTACTCACCGTGTAATTACACGCTCCGGGTATATATATGTGTGTTTGTGTGTGTGTGTGTGTGTGTGTGTGTGGGGCTTGTGTAATTACGCTGGAGTCACACACACACACACACACCCACGACACCGAAAAATGCTAGTAAGCAACAAAAACACGCGAGTGTACAGAGTGCTACAGATAGTTTATAGGCGAGTTATAACGGTGTCCTGGAGAAGTTTGCCGTCAACGCGAAGCCTCGAGGCAGTTTAGTGTCATTTTCCTCACAGGAAGTGTTTAATCAGTACATTTTCCACAATTTCTGAGGTAAACGTTGACATTCCAGATCATCGTGCTAGCTGTTACCTACCTTAAACCTGAGGCCACAACTTCCTGGTTGCCTAGCAACAACATTCTGACAATTTCTGAGGTAAACGCTGACCTTCTGGAGAGTTCTGTACATCACTTCCTTTTTTCACCGATATTCCCCCACATAGCTAGGCGCTAACTAGCTTAAACCTGTGGACAAATTTACTGGTTGCCTAGCAACTGAGGTAATTGTTGACTTTCAGAACCATTCCACTGCTGAGATGTTTACGAAAAAACGCACACAGCTACCCGATAAATAGCTTACTCTTGGCTCATTTCCCAGTTGCCTAGCAACCGATTTTTCCTCACAACTTCGACCAGAGCGGTGAGTCAGTCGTGAGTGTTACTTCCCGTGTCGAAAGGTACATGACTCATGACTGAATAAGTGAGACGTGTGTGTGTGTGTGTGTGTGTGTGTGTGTGTGTGTGTGTGTGAGAGCGCGAGCGTGTACCTGGTGCCGTCTTGCGCGCTGCAGTTGATGTCGGCTCCGTGCTCCAGCAGGTGCTGGACGATGTTGATCCAGCCGCGGGCGCAGGCTTCGTGCAGGGCACAGTAACCAGCGTTGTCGCGGTGATTCACGTCGCACACTTTATTCTCCAGACAGTACAGCACCACCTCCTGCATGCGAAAAAGGGGAGGGACCAGAAAAAGGGGGCGTTACAGAGAGTGTTAGCTAGCTGTTCAGACCGGTCAACAAAGCTAGAACGCACGGCACACAGCTGTCCAAGCATCGCACTGATTCGAGCATTACATAAACTGCATTTAAGTGGCCAGCTTTAAGTGGCCAGCTTTATAGCAGGCTCCGCCCACAAGCAACAAGAGTGAACCTTCATTCTCAAATGTAGGGCATAAGGGAAATGGCAGAAAGAGACAGAAACAAAAACAGAAGATTGAGAAACAGAGAGAGACAAAGAGAGACAGAAAGTGAAAGACAAAAAAAGAGAGAGATGGAAAGAGGGATAGGGGATAGGGCACAGGGGGAGAGGGCACAGGGGGAGAGGGCACAGGGGATAGGGCACAGGGGGAGAGGACACAGGGGGAGAGGACACAGGGGGAGAGGACACAGGGGGAGAGGACACAGGGGATAGGGCACAGGGGATAGGGCACAGGGGGATAGGGCACAGGGGGATAGGGCACAGGGGGATAGGGCACAGGGGGAGAGGGCACAGGGGGAGAGGGCACAGGGGAGAGGGCACATGGGGAGAGGGCACAGGGGGAGAGGGCACAGGGGGAGAAGGCACAGGGGGAGAGGGCACGGGGGAGAGGGCACAGGGGAGAGGGCACAGGGGATAGGGCACATGGGGAGAGGGCACAGGGGATAGGGCACAGGGGGAGAGGGCACAGGGGGAGAAGGCACAGGGGGAGAAGGCACAGGGGGAGAAGGCACAGGGGGAGAGGGCACGGGGGAGAGGGCACAGGGGAGAGGGGAAAATGGTATTGAAGAAGACATCAGTGAGCATTTACTGCAAGCTGTATAGAGTCCAGCAGTCAATCACAGGTCAGGGGGTGTGGCCTATTGGTGTGAGAAGACTTGGGTGGGATGGCACGGAATTTACAAAACTGCTGACATGTTTTGGATGGCTGTGTACAAAGACACACACACACACACACACACACACACACACACACACACACACACACACACACACACACACACAAACAGTTCTCCCAAGTGACCCAACCCAGTCTCCCTCCCCCCCGTCACCCGCTTACTCGGTTTCCAGGATACGGCATGTTGTGTGCATGTGCTCCGAAACGAGACGAGTGCACCGGCGCCACTAATGAAGCCTGACTGGAGGCACACATGCCTTTCGCTACCGCTATCGCAAGTCCGGACACACACACACTCAACAATATAGAGATTAAAAACACACACACACACACACACACACACACACACACACACACACACACACACACACACACACACACACACACACACAGACACAGACACACACAAGCAATTAGCAGCACACTGATGCCGGCGTGTTTTTCATTTCCTTTCTAATTTCTACCGAAAGGCAGATTTCTGCACCGGCATGGAAATTCTCTCCATCTCTTTTTCACACACACACACACACACACACACACACACACACACACACACACACACACACACACACAGACGCACGGTGCATTGGCAGCCTGCGGAGCCCAGCGATGCATTATACAGACAATAAAGCTGCATTTAACACCCTGAGAGAGAGAGAGAGAGAGAGAGAGAGAGAGAGAGAAAGAAAGAGAGAGAGAGAGAGAGAGAGAGAGAGAGAGATACGAAAAAGAGAAAAGTAGTGATGGAATGCAGTAAACCCCCTCCAACACCCCCCCCCACACACACACACACACACACACACACACACACACACACACAACCAATCCTCCTCCACTTTTAATCTCCCTCAATAAACACAGCTTTAGGCGAAGGACCACAATCAACACATCACACACACACACACACACACACACAACACGGACAGTCAAGCACGTCCTGCACTTTGGCCCAAGTGGAATACGGAAGGAATGAGAGACAGAGGGGAAAAAAACACAGACAAAGAGATCTGAGAGAGAGAGAGAGAGAGAGAGAGAGAGAGAGAGAGAGAGAGAGAGAGAGAGAGAGAGAGAGAGACAGGGAGTAACAGAAGGAGAGAAAGACAGAGAGAGGAACAGTGATGAAGGCAGAAAGAGAAATATAAGAGAGACAGAAAGGGAGAGAAAGACAGAGAGAGAGGGCTGGCGGAACGGAGCGCACTGCACTGATGAGTGTTCTAAATTATACCACACACACACACACACACACACACACACACACACACACACACACACACACACACACACACACACAAAGCTCAGGAACAAAAACAACAGGCTCGGGCGATGCAGACGGATGTCACAGCGGCTCAGGAAGCACGAGGGAAGTGGAGAGAGAGCGAGAGAAAGAGAGAAAGAGAGAGAGAGAGAGAGAGAGAGAGAGAGAGAGAGAGAGAGAGAGAGAGAGAGAGAGAGAAAGGGGGGCGGAGGAGGAATGAAGGGAGAGGGAGTGGGTGAAAGAGAGAGAGAGAAAGAGGGGGTAAGAGAGAGAGAGCGGGAGGGGGTAAGATAGGGAGAGAAGGGGTGAGAGAGAGAGAGAGAGAGAGAGAGAGAGAGAGAGAGAGAGAAAAAAACAGCCGGAGTGTGTAAATGATGGACAGAAAAAGACAAAGAGGAACAGAAAGAAAGGGGAAGAGAGAAAAACAGCATCTATCGCTCTCTCCAATCATCAGTTTCTCCAAGAATGACATGAGGTATTTTTTTTTTAATAGTTCTAGTTACATGAACATCAGGGAAAGTCCACAAAACAAGATCTCACTTCTGTTATAGCAGCAATAAACGGCCATTCTGTCTCTCTCTCTCTCACACACACACACACACACACACACACACACACACACACACACACACACACACACACACACACCACAAACAAATCTGCAGCTCATCATGTGACCAGTCATAAACGTCCTGCGTTCTGCTCGGAGACTCGTTTGAAAAAATTCACATAAACGTTTCCTTACACAGAAAATGATGAGTGTTTGTGCCGGCCGCTTCCCACCAGCTCGCACTGTGATTCGCTCTGACAACCTGTCAATCAAATATATTAGACGTGTCACATGACTCGTGTTCGGGTCGTGTTTTCTGTGTTTTATTGGTTGCTGGTTAAAATCTGCAGCTCGCTCTGATCCGATCTCTTCGCAAACACAGAAAGTGTTGAAGCATGCGCTGAGATGTGGGTGTCCACACACACACACACACACACACACACACACACACACACACACACACACAGCGCTTCTGCTCGGTTTTGAGGTTATTTTTTTCTTTCTTTTTTTCCTACAGACCGCACCGATTTTTCCACTCGAGCTCAAACCCTGCGGAGTGCATCCGGAATAAATCAGACATGAGCCCAACCTGCTATTCCTCCCTCTCTCCCTCTCTCTCTCTCTCTCTCTCTCCTCCATCACACACAGACGGATTGCCTGGAGGAGAATCACGCTGCGAGCGATTTGTTTTGGAAGCGGCTGAATGAGAGAGGGAAGGAAAGATGGAGTGAGAGAGATCGAGAGAGGGAGTGATAAAAAAGAGGGAGAGATGTGGTGAAAGAGGGAAAGATGGA
>NC_139582.1:29885417-29887917 GCF_946808225.1 Silurus aristotelis | reverse complement strand
GAAAGGAAGAGACAGATACAGAAACTGAAAGAAAAAAAAAACGACCACAAACAACCCCTCCTCTGTCCGTCACTTCGCCCCACAGAGTCCTTGCTGCTGGAGGGAAACATCACTTTCTCTCAGCTCTGCCACATGAGGAGGGAAATGAAGGAGAGGGAGAGAGAGAAAGAAAGAGAGAGAGAGAAAATGAGGGGAGCATGAAGAGCGAGCGAAACGCCTCGAGAGAGAGAGAGAGAGAAAATGAGGGAGCATGAAGAGGCGAGCGAAACGCCTCGAGAGAGAGAGAGAGAGAGAGAGAGAGAGAGAGAGAGAGCGATCATGCGCTCGCTGCAGTAATCGCTCATTTCCTGTGCTCTGTGCCAGTCCTTTCAGCCTCGCTGCCGGAACTAATCCAGCTCGCCATTAATCTGCCTAAATCAGGAACACAACACCGAGCGCGCGATTACACACAGCCGCGGAAACACCGCTGCAACGCGACAACAACCTGACACCAACCCGACACCAACCAGACGTCAATCCCAACACCAACCGCTACCAACCCCACGTCAACCAGACGTCAACCCGACACCAACCCCATGTCAACCAGACATTAACCCAACACCAACCCTTCATCAACTCGACATCAATCCCACACCAACCCGACACCAACCCCTTCATCAACTCGTCATCAATCCCACACCAACCCGACACCAACCCCTTCATCAACTCCACATCAACCCGACACCAACCCCTTCATCAACTTGACATCAATCCCACACCAACCCGACACCAACCCCTTCATCAACTCGACATCAATCCCACACCAACCCGACACCAACCCCTTCATCAACTCGACATCAATCCCACACCAACCCGACACCAACCCCTTCATCAACTCAACATCAATCCCACACCAACCCCTTAATCAACTCGACATCAACCCCACACCAACCCGACATCAACCCGACACCAACCTCTTCATCAGCTCAACATCAATCCCACACCAACCCGACACCAACCCCTTCATCAACCCCACATCAACCCGACACCAACCCCTTCATCAACTCGACATTAACCCCACACCAACCCGACACCAACCCCTTCATCAACTCGACATCAACCCCACACCAACCCCACATCAACCCGACACCAACCCCTTCATCAACTCGACATCATTCCCACACCAACCCGACACCAACCCCTTCATCAACTCAACATCAATCCCACACCAACCCCTTTATCAACTCGACATCAATCCCACACCAACCCCTTCATCAACTCGACATCAACCCCACACCAACCTGACATCAACCTCTTCGTCAACTCGACATCAATCCCACACCAACCCGACACCAACCTCTTCATCAACTCGACATCAATCCCACACCAACCCGACACCAAACCCTTCATCAATCCCACACCAACCCCACACCAACCCGACACCAACCCCTTCATCAACTCGACATCAACCCCACATCAACCCCTTCATCAACTCGACATCAACCCCACACCAACCCCACATCAACCCCTTCATCAACTCGACATCAACCCCACACCAACCCCACATCAACCCCTTCATCAACTCGACATCAACCCCACACCAACCCCACATCAACCCCTTCATCAACTCGACATCAATCCCACACCAAACCCACATCAACGCGACAACAACCTGACACCAACCCGACGTCAATCCCGACACCAACCCCACGTCAATCCCGACGTCAATCCCGACACCAACCCCACGTCAACCTCACGTCAACCTGACACCAACCCCCACCAACCCCACGTCACCCAGACATCAACCCGACATCAATCCCACACCAACCCGACATCAACCCGACACCAACCCCACATCAACCCGACACCAACCCCACATCAACCAGACGTCAACCACCACCAACCCCACGTCAACCAGACATCAACCCGACACCAGCCCTACATAAACCCGACATCAACCCCTACCAACCCCACGTCAACCAGACACCAACCCAAAATCAACCCGACACCAACCCAAAATCAAAACGCACGCGTTCCTCCACACAAAGCACAAAAAAAACTAAACTAAACTAAACTTCATTCGGAAACTTGTGATAGAAACCGACACACTTATTACCACGTTATTATCCTGTAATAACAGCTACACGAGCTCTTTTGTGTGAGAAATTAGTTTTTCCTCTAGCTATTGTCATTTAAAACCATTTCAATCCCAAATCGTGTCTGCGTTTCGCATTTGTTTCTCAGCTATCGATTTGTCCGTTTTTTATCTTCTAGCAAGCGTGGCTAACGCTAGCCAGAAAACACGTGGGATTTGTAATCGAAATGTACACGCCAACAATTATTAGCACTGTTACACTGGAAAACGAACTTAGTCGATCGCAAATATTGTGTGTGTTTCTGCGTTTGTTTCCTAGCTAACCGATTTTCACCTGCTAGATGTCTGAAAAATCGCTAATGAGGCAAAGCATCCTGGGAAATATCGTAACAATGAAGAACGTGTTGCTGCTTTACGCGACATTGC
>NC_139582.1:29862917-29872917 GCF_946808225.1 Silurus aristotelis | reverse complement strand
CTCGATTGGAACAAAAATGCGTCATCAGAACCTCTCAAACTTTTAACCCAAAGAACATTTAGCAAGTTTGAAAGAAGATATGTGTGTCTCGCTTACCTGTAAAGCACGCTGTTCCCGGCTCAGTTTACTGGAATCGGCATAAAGCTCTGTGGTAACGCACTTGAAGCGGTCACCCACGTATCCGGACGAGTTGGCGATCCTCTTAGCCAGGCTGGACCGCTTGTTTTTAGAGCACCCATGTCCGTCTTCCTCGTCCTCAGGAGATTCCAGGTTTTCTCGTTCCTTGCCCAGATCCATATACTGACGGATGGCATGGTGCCTATCGTGTTTAAAATTTGCAGCGTCCGATCGGACGCGGTCACCGGAGGTCCTGGCACAGCGCAGGGTCTGCTCTTCCAGCATCGGAGGCAGCGGGCTGTGCTCGCTGGAACTCTCCTCGCCCTGGCTTTGCCCAGGAGACTCGGCCCGCTCCTGTGGCTCTGAAGGACTGCAGAGATCTGGCTGCCGCTCAGCCTCTGCTGGCTTGTATTCAACTGGCTGGCTAGAGCGCAGGATCTGCATGAGTTCTGGCTCCTTCACTTTGGAATTACCAGTACTCCTCATCCCCTCCCCAGTCCCGCTGCCGGCTGGCTTCGTAGGCTCTCTCTGCTTGGCAGGAATAGTGCTGTACTTGTCTGATTCAGGACTGCCATCTGTGTCGTCTTGGACCAGGTCGATGCAGACGATGTCATCTTTGCTTGCTGTGTGAGCTTTACAGCCCAGAACTTCTGGCCCCTCGGAGTCCCTCTCGGCTATGTAGCGCGTGTCGGTGTCCGACACACTGTGTTGTTTGTACGGGGATCCCTCATGCTGCCAAGTCTTCTCCTGGGGCCTGGACCGCAGCTCAAGTCGCTCGTTGACTTTGGGGTCAAGAGGTAAGTGGGGAGACATTAGTGGGTGAACCATCTCTTGAGCATCATAGGTCACATACTCTCCATGATTAGATGTTATTCCATAAGGAAGCCCAGGCTTGTGAGGCAAACGAGCAGAATACAAGCTGTTGCTGTTCAGCAGGACTGGATGGGGATATACTGGCCCTTTGCTGGGCAACTGCAAGTGTGGGAGCGACATGCTTTCTGGAACAGTGTATGGAAGGTATCTGTTAGCATATGCTAAGCTAGTGGGTAAGTAGGCTTCCCCTTGAGTTATATAGAGGTGAGGGGGAGGATGTCCATTTTCGATTTGGGGCTGCTGGGGTTTAAAGCCAATTTCAGGTGTATCTGATTTCTTAGGGGTCTTCACAGGCTTTGAGGCCAACGGTTGGCTGCTACCACGATTAGAAGACTTCTCCGGTGGTGTCGGAACAGATTTTGCCCAATCACCGTTTACCTTAGGAGACGGTGAGGCAGATGATGGACGACATGCCGAAGAAACGACAACAGGAGTAGGGTTCGATACAACGCCATTGTTGGATTCTCCAATTCTTGGACACGAAGAGCTCCTTGGTTGTGAAATGACATGTTCCAGGTTCTTATTTTTAATGACCGTGGAACCTTTGTTGTGGTTGGATTCTGAAGAGTGTGTCTGGGTTGTGCTTGGCACCACCCAGGAAGAGTGTAAAGTGCTAATAATCTCAGGCCTCTCTGGAGTTTTCGAAGAAGTGCTGACAGCAGAGGATGAGGGGGAAAGAGTCTCTTTGAGAAGCTCTCTGCTAGGAGGAAGTCCATAACGAGAGTTGGGAGAGTAGCCCAGATTTGCTAAAGCCTCCAGCTTTGGAGGAAATCCATTAGGAGGTCCTTCAAAATCCATGATCTTGGCAGATAGATCTAATGGCTTGTCTGCTGGGTCTTTGGTAGGAGGCCCCTGCTGTACAGGTTTCTCAGTGGAGGTTTTACTGGGAGAAGAACAGGTCTTTCTCTCACTTCCTCCACTCTTGTGCTGCTCTGAGCTTCCTTCTTTAGTCTTGGTCTTCTGACTAGCCGGTCTTAATGGAGAGCGATGCTCTTGAGATATGTAGAATGGATGGGAAACTGCCGGAGATGATGAGCTTGATAATGAGGATGGACTGCGAAACACAGACTTTTGAAAGTCTGAAGTGCTGTCCACAAGAGGTGGGGGAGCACACGTGGGGTGAGAGGGTCGTGGAGTCGGACGGGGTGCTTGCAGCACCTGGGAAGGGCTTGAATCTACTGGTATACTGGCACTAGAGCTGCTGGTTATGCTAGCACTACAACTAATGCTGCTACTACTAATGGTACTATTACTGCTACTGCTGCTCAAGCTTTTGCTGGAAGGGATTCTATTAGACTTGCTACTGCTGTTATTAATATTTCCACTGCTAGAGTGTTGCCTGTCACTTTGTGCCTGGTGGTGGGACTGAGCTTGCTGATGTAAGGTTTGCTGCCCAAATGCAGAGGGCTCATGGTGAATCCTTGGCCCAATACTCTGTAAGGTTTTGTCCTGATGATGCACCAGTGGAGACAGTGCTGTAGGGGCTACTGTAGCCGTGGGAATTCTCAACGGAGGGGCAAGAGGGGATGAAATGGGAGCTGGAGGATAAGGCGGCATGTAGAACAAGCGCTCGGCACCGGCTGCACTCCCTCCTGCCCCAGGACAAAGCGACTGGTAGGCCAGGTGTTGGGGGAGGTACGGTGAAGGCTGTGACATAAACGATGCTTTGTACATATTTAGAGCAGCATACTTGCTGGAATCTAGAAAGTGATACAGTCCTGCCTCGTGGTAAGGGTTCGCCCACGGAAGGCGCAGGTAGCCTGTGCTGCTGCCACCGTTTAATCCCATGTCAGAGGGCTTGTCAACAGGTCCGACGTGCCGATCCAAGACCAAAGCTTCTACACCGGCTCTGGGCACAACCAGAGGTTTCTGAATTCCGTGCGTTGGGCTTTTATAAAGTCCAACATAGCCATTAGTGGCCTTTCTGCTGTCCAACGACACATCAGGTTTATAGAGTAATTCTGGTATCCGGTCCCCAACGTAGCCTTTTTCTGTTGGCAGGGTTCGGATCGCTGGCTGATAAACCATTCCCCCATGAACATGGAGGCTTTCCCGCATTAGATTGCTCCGATCAATGGCAAGTGCTGTGAGTGGGTTCATTCTGCAGGCTGCACTTGCATCCACCTGAAAGGAAAAGCAAAAAATAAATAAATGAAAAAGCGAGCCACAAAATCCAAAAACTCCAGCTAACTCAAGTTACATCTGGACATCTGATATGATGATAAAGCAAACGCTGATTATGAGAAAATGAGTACATTTCTATAAAGTTTTATAATTGTGGTCAAATTCCATAAATCAATAACGAGGGTGAATTACACAACTCGGCTGTAAAGTCAGGTTTAAAAAAAGGGTGGTGTTTTTATTTATTTATTTTTTTGTTGTTGTTTGTTTCCCACACCGAAGTCTGAACGGTGTAGCCGGCGCGACGCAGTCAAGGTCACAAGAGGGAAATTGTTCATAAAAGTCTGCCTCTCCAAGGCTTCTGTGAGGGCAGACGGGGATTTTGATGTATGCTGCAGACGATGCCCAGCAGACAGCTCAGATCCGTCTTCCCATCAAGCCCCAGAGAGACCGCATCGTGCGTCTATGCCAAAAAGATGGTGGGGCTTTAAATTACACGGATTCCTTCAGCCTACATTCATAAATAAGGGGAGAAACAACGACGGGGGAGGGGAACGGGAACGTCGTCCGGAGTAAGGCACAACAGGAAGGTGTGCTGAAGAAAGGGATATCATCGAGGGGTGCGGTATTTTTTAATGAGGCGTATGATAAATAAAACGCCTTACCATGCTTCGAATCACGACTTCCACTGCTTGATTAGTTCACGGTGGACGTTCTAGCCAGGCACCATCCCTTGACTGACTTCCTGTCAGAGGATAAGAAAGAAAAATCTCATTTGTACCTTTATTCTATATCTTTTTTTTATATATTTATATTTTAGAGCAGTTTTATGCGTTTTAAAAACATATCTGTTCATGTTCTTACACACTTACACACACACACACACACACACACACACACACACACACACACACACACATATGCAGTGCTCACATTGCTCCAGTTAAAGGTTTTTTTTTTAACCAGTTTGGCAGGGGTGCTCAGTACAAAAGGAATAAAAAGGAAGGAAAGGGGGGAGAAAAAAAGAAAAGGAAAGAAAAGCAAACAGTCTCCTCGGTCAGGCCTCAGTCTGACTGTCTCTGCTGAAGACGCCTGCGTTTGCATGGCCCGTATCCAGGCTGCGGAGCAGGATTCAGACCACGTGACGTTGTTATCTAGTCACAAGCGCGCTGATAAGGAATGCCGCCGTTCATTGCTCACCCTCCTCCTCCTTCTCACACACACACACACACACACACACACACACACACACACAAAATGCCCGGAGCCCGCAGATGAGGAGGAGGAGGGAATTTCATCATAGCGCCACTGAGGGAAAGATGCTATCACCCAGCCCCACCGCTTGGCAATGACATGAAAGCCGAGCTTTGTCGAGCTCGCGAGCCGCTCCTCCGTTATTGATGGCTCTACAGAGCCCTCGGATTTCAATAAGGCAGACCCAGGGCTCTTATCTGCAGATGCGGTCTCGGCCGCTGCTGCTGGAGGAGGGAGGCGGACCGCCCCCGGTCTCATCAATCAAAGCGGGCTTCGGCCCTCACACGCATGAAAAAATCCTCTCTTGCCGCCCGAGCGTGTTCGTCACGTCCATGGCAACCCGGGTAGCAACAAGGCCCGGGCCTTTTATAAAGGCCGCGAGTGTCCCGGTGACCTGCGGTTTCATTCAGCGAGGTGCGTGACCATCGTGAAGAGCAGCCGGTTAGAATACAACATGATTTTATTATTTATCTTTTGTATATTTCCCTTATTTTTTAAAAGCCCTTCTCTTATTCTGGATCATTTACATCCGTGGCATTACGGCATTTAGCGGACGCCCTTATCCACAGACTTACATGTATCTTATTTATACTTGCATTTGAGGGTTAAGGGCCTTGCTCAAGGTCTCAACAGTAGAAATTTGGTGCTGGTGGGATTTCAATTTCCAACCTTTTGATCAATCCGATGACTTAACCACTGAACTGATCACAATCTAGAGTAAGGAAAAAAAGTGCCTTCGTAGAAAATCCTCGGCGTAGATTACAGAGTTCCGGTTTGAGCTGGAACTCCATCCCTCCCCCGTGTTTCTCTATCCCTCCCCTCCTTCCGTATATCAATTAAAGTCCGACCGGCCACGTGTTCCCTCTGCGCGCTCATTTTCCGCGATCTTAACGACCCCCGAGCGCCAGCGCGAGCACGCTGTGTGTTCCCTAGTTGCTTTTGGTGGGAAAAGAAAAAAAAACCTAATGCGGCTCAAAGGCAATCAACCGCAACCTGATGCTTCAGCAGGAGCCTCGAGGCCCCAGATAAAAAAAAGGATGAAATGACCCGTCTCTAAACAGAGACTCAAAACACAAACATGGGAATCGGACGAGCGTTCCTGTTTAACAGGCTCGGGGGGTTTGGTGCATGTGTCAACAGTTTTAACAAACTGGATTCAGGATGGTCTTTGGTGCGTGTGATCTTCACAAGTCTGTGCACATCTTTATTGAATTTTTGTACTTATTGCATTTACATTAACAGCACAGTACATTTCTTTCCTGGCATATCCCAGGGTCAGGTATGATATAGCGCTGCTGGAGCACAGAGGGTTAAAGGCTTTACTCAGGGGCTCAGGAGGAGCAGTTTGGTGATCCTGGGGTTCTAACCTTTGGATCAGTAACCCAGAACCTGGGTGAGCTACCAAGTCCCATGAGTCTAGTTCACCTGTCAAAAAGACCCTGAGAGATGGGTTAAAAAAAAAAAAAAAAAAAAAAAAAAGAAAGAAAAAATAACTTCCCACGTGCATCTACAGTGCAGAACAACCACTTCCAGATAAAGAACACTCCTACCCCCCCTCTCCCCCCCATTTATTCAGGAAAAAAACCGTTTTCGCGTGTTCTTGTTTGTAAAGCTGTGTACGTGTGACTCTCGTGGGGAGACGCCAAGGGCACGAGGAAGGCGTGTGAGCAGCTGCGGTGCTGCGTGTCGGCATCAAGACAGGCGGTATTTAAAAAAAAACAAAAGAAAGTCTTGGCACGCAAAAGACCAGTGTGTGTAAAATCTGCCAGCGCTGAGGTGTGGATTTAGGCACATAAAACCTCATAAATCCTGCGGTCAAAAAAAAGAGAGCAGGAGGCGTGGCTTCTGAGACAGTTAACAAATACATGACGCAAGAACTTGATCCTGGTCGGGGTCACGGTGGATGGGGAACGGATCTCAGGAACACTGTGTGCGAGGCGCGAATGTCTGAACACTAACACACACACACACACACACACACACACACACCTAGGGGCGATCCACCTACCACGGAGCATGAAGTTCAGAGTTCCGCCCTCGCAGATAAAGTGAGCGCGCGGGCGGATTGCGCGTGTGGTCATTTAACGTGGCGAGAAGTGAAACCGCTGCACTGCGGTGAGCTCACAGGAAGTGCAAAGTTCGTGGCTTCTAGCTGGTTGTGTAATACGGAAAAAAAATCATCCAACATACACAATCTTTATCACAGGGTGGTAATTAATGCTTTAAAAAAAACAAAAAACAAAACTCCATTTTCTGAAAACAAATCTCAGCTCACGACTTACACCCCCCCCCCCACACACACACACACACACATCACAACCAGAAAAAAAATCTAACGCAGAATAATAATGGTTAATTTATTATTAATTAATAATAAATAATAATAATTTTCCCCATTGGGTAAATGAATATTCATGCTCTTATATAGATATGATCATTTTATTCTGCATAGCTACACGGACTCCATCTTAGCCAGCTAACACAGCGGGGATGATGGATCACCCCCCCCCCCCCCCCCACACACACACACACACACATTACACCAGCACATGATTTTAATGTCGGTCAGGTGGTTCCTCCTTTTAATGAACAACTCCAGCTCCAGGGGTCCTCAAGGTCCTGAGTGTGTGTTAATGATTTCCACGTTTCCACTACACACCCACGGTCATGAACCGGCGAGAGAAACCGGGTTGATGAAAAGCGATGGATTGCAGGCAACCGAAGAAAAAAAAAGAGTGGAAGAAAGAAAGAGGTTATTGCCATGAAGGACAAAGCGGCCTGGATAAACGATTAGCCGACGACGGGGGGGAGGGGTGGTGGTGGTGGTGGGGGGGTGTTCAGAGTCCAGGCCGCCCGCGGGATCTTTGTCTCCGATGGAGAGCGAGAGAACATGCCAAGAACAACAGCGCACGTTCAAGATCAAACTCCGCGCGAGCCGGTGGCCAGACGAAGGGTCACTTTCAGGGCCGTGTTCGGGATTTTAAAGCTCGGATCAAAGCCTCGGCTTTTAGAAAGTCACATGTGTAGAAATCCAGATGCGTCACTTCACGTCTTTGATTTGTACCACGATTTTCTTAGTGTCTGAAACATTTTGCAGATCTTCAGTCATGTGATCGCACGTCCTTAATGATACAAGGACCAGTTCGGGAGTGGTGTGTGTGTGTGTGTGTGTGTGTGTGTGTGTGTGTGTGTGTGTACGATCAATCCTGATGGACAGCAGGGTATTCAAATGTTCACAGAAACTCATCCTGCATCTACAGAAAGACAGATAAGAACACTTCAGTTCCTCAAGCTATTAGTCTTGTCAGCTCACGCGGCAACCATTTCACAGCTCGTGAGCTTCGACAACTTCGTGGAAGAAAGAGTGCACAGGATGGAGGGAGGAGGAAGAAAAAAAAAAAGGGGGTATTTATTTCAGCAATCAAACCCAGTGTTCTTAATATTGACGTGTACAATAATAATGTTGTGCACAGAAACAGTGGATGGTGCAGGCATAGGGTGGTGTATACAGTACACACACACACACACACACACACACACACACACACACACAGGGCGTGTTAATGTGTGTGCGTGTAGAGGATTTGGAAGTTGTCGGTTGTGAACCCCCCCCCCCCCCCTCCCCCCTCCCCCACGAGCATCTTAAGAAAGGCGCATGCATCATTAGAGACGTTCTTGCGTGGCATCCAAGTCTCATTTCGCAGCACTTAAGCGCGCGCTGGTCTCTGCACGGCTGCTTTAGTGTTATGAAAGGAGGCGAAAGTGCACGCGCCAGGCCGGGGCGTGTGTGCGCGTGTGCCTATATATTTATATATTTTAGTGTGAGACGCTCAGATCAGCAAGACCGCGGTTTTGATTTGAACAAGTTTATAAGAGGTGAGATCTCGGAGGTCTAGATCTATTTTTTTCACGGGACAAGGCGAATTTCAAGAAACACACACACACACACACACACACACACACACACACACACACTCACACACACACACACACACGCGCTCTCACTACTGTAACCAGACAGCTTGACACTGGTGGTGCTGTAAAGGTCACGCGCAACGACGAGACTACTTACATCCTGAAAACGGCGCGGAGACACTGCGAGGGGACCGAGGACCAGAGTGACGGGAAGTTCTTTTGATTTACGGATTTGTTTGTTTGTTTATTTGTTTATTATTAAGTGTGCACAAAGCATTGGACTATTTTCCCTTTATATTTCAGCACCTCGTGCGAGATTAGACGCATAATACAAAATAAATAAATATAAATAAACGCAACTTTATGGGGTCTGGAACAGTTTTTGAGAGTAAAATACAAAATAAAGTCGCGTGTGTGTGTGTGCGCGCGCGAGCACGGATTTTTAAGCCTAATCTATTACCAGATCGCGCAATGACCGACTTTATGGGTACGCCGTGAGCGCGCGCTATACCAGATAACATCGCGTGCTCTGTGGCGGGTGTGTGTGTGTGTGTGTGTGTGTGTGTGTGTGTGTGTGTGTGTTTTCTTTCAGTGGTGTTCCGTCCCTCACGCTGGCTGTAGAAAAAAAGAACAGGCGCGCGCACACACATAACGAGAAGGAAGAAAAGAAAACAATGCGTAGGCGTCGCTCCGGGCGCTCCTGCTGCGGCACAGAGAGAGAGAGAGAGAGAGAGAGAGAGAGAGAGAGAGAGAGAGAGAGACTCGGTGAAGCGAGGCGATGAGAGACGAGACGGATCGGAGCTCTCGCGTTTCAGCGCTGCCGTCCTGAGGGGGCCGCGCGCGTCCCGGGGAAGGCTTCCATTCAAAACCCGTGACGTCTGCGGCGCGAGCCAACTCGGCTCTGAAACGCGATCCGCGGCAGCGCGAGCTAAGCTTCTTTCCCTCTTGCCCTCCACCACACCACCACCACACCACCACCGTCCCGTCCTGGCGCTTCTTTATTTCTTTCCCGAGACATTTTCGCTTGGACCGCTCGCGCACACCGAAACGGCACGCGAAAAACTAAACTAAACAAAACAAACAAAAAAAATATATGATATATATATATATATATATATGTATATAAATTTGTTTGTTTTGTTTAGTTTTAATTTATATATATATATATAAAATAACCATTCTCCTCCACTCCCCCAGACAATGGCGCGCTCTAATCCCGCGCATAATCCGACGGCCACACGATCCCTTTTGACCTTTGACCCTTTTTTGTGTTTCGTTTTAAATCAGATGAACTTTACCCACTTGGACTTGTCTTTTGTTTGTACCACTGACGCAGCAAAACACGTTTCCGGTGATGTAGATAAAAGTGATAACTCTTGAGCCCGGTTCTGGTTCGGGTTGTCGGCAGGCGCGAGCTTCCCCGCTGAGCCCCGCGCTATAAATAAACAAATCCGGATAGCGGAGATGAACATGGAGAGATGGGGGGGAGGGGTGGTAGGGAAAGCGAGAGTGGCGAGGTGCGCGCTCGGGGGGGGGGGGGGGGGGGGCTGGGGTAAGAGAAACTGAATAAACGGTCCACGGGCAGCTGATCGCGAGACCGCGTGCACTGTTTTTCTATCTTCCCACAGCCGACGACCTGCGATTAAAGAGGCCACGATGCGCGACGTGGCGTTTCACCTCTTGTGCAACACGTCGCACGAGGGCCGCCCACACTCCAGCG
>NC_139582.1:29730417-29857917 GCF_946808225.1 Silurus aristotelis | reverse complement strand
GTGTAATGTATAAGGGGAGTGTATAGTGTGGTGTATAAGGTGAGTGTATAGTGTGGTGTATAAGGGGAGTGTATAGTGTAATGTATAAGGGGAGTGTATAGTGTGGTGTATAAGGTGAGTGTATAGTGTGGTGTATAAGGGGAGTGTATAGTGTAATGTATAAGGGGAGTGTATAGTGTGGTGTATAAGGTGAGTGTATAGTGTGGTGTATAAGGTGAGTGTATAGTGTGGTGTATAAGGGGAGTTTATAGTGTGGTGTATAAGGGGAGTGTATAGTGTGGTGTATAAGGGGAGTGTATAGTGTGGTGTATAAGGGGAGTGTATAGTGTGGTGTATAAGGGGAGTGTATAGTGTGGTGTATAAGGGGAGTGTATAGTGTGGTGTATAAGGTGAGTGTATAGTGTGGTGTATAAGGGGAGTTTATAGTGTGGTGTATAAGGGGAGTGTATAGTGTGGTGTATAAGGGGAGTGTATAGTGTGGTGTATAAGGGGAGTGTATAGTGTGGTGTATAAGGGGAGTGTATAGTGTGGTGTATAAGGGAAGTGTATAGTGTGGTGTATAAGGGAAGTGTATAGTGTGGTGTATAAGGGAAGTGTATAGTGTGGTGTATAAGGGGAGTGTATAGTGTGGTGTATAAGGTGAGTGTATAGTGTGGTGCATAAGGGGAGTGTATAGTGTGGTGTATAAGGGGAGTGTATAGTGTGGTGTATAAGGGGAGTTTATAGTGTGGTGTATAAGGGGAGTGTATAGTGTGGTGTATAAGGGGAGTGTATAGTGTGGTGTATAAGGGGAGTGTATAGTGTGGTGTATAAGGGGAGTGTATAGTGTGGTGTATAAGGGGAGTGTATAGTGTGGTGTATAAGGGGAGTGTATAGTGTGGTGTATAAGGGGAGTGTATAGTGTGGTGTATAAGGGGAGTGTATAGTGTGGTGTATAAGGGGAGTGTATAGTGTGGTGTATAAGGGGGGTGTATAGTGTGGTGTATAAAGGGAGTGTATAGTGTGGTGTATAAGGTGAGTGTATAGTGTGGTGTATAAGGGGGGTGTATAGTGTGGTGTATAAGGGGAGTGTATAGTGTAATGTATAAGGTGAGTGTATAGTGTGGTGTAGAAGGGGAGTGTATAGTGTGGTGTAGAAGGGGAGTGTGAAGAGGGAAGAACATAGTGGAATGAATAAGGGAATGTACAGTAGAGGGGTGTACATCAGCCTTCTTTATGTTCCTCTTAAAATGCTGAGTTTGTACTTCACACACACACACACACACACACACACACACACACACACCTCATATTTTATAATGAATTTTAGCACTCGAAGGCCAAATGAAGGGGAGCTGAGGGCAAGACGTTGTGCCCCTCTGGTTGTTTTTAAAGGGAAAGCATTGCACGTGCAGCTCCACCAGAAAAGGTATTTACATGTAGGAAAAAAAAAAGAATTCTGAAAAGATGAAGCGTGTACGTGAGCGTGTGTGTACGTGAGCGTGTACACTACAACAAGATAAACTAAATCATGAGAGAAAATACAGGTTTAAAGTTTAAAGTCAGAAGATGTGGAGCTCTGGGCCTCTCGGGCTGGTGGATAATTTAACACATGCAGGTTTACCAAAGAGAACATCAGAGAACACAAACACACACTTCTACTGGTGTCTTCTTTTATCACTTTCTTCATTTTTTGTCTTTTTGTGTTACCTCATAAATTCATAAATTAATGATTTTGTCCGGACAGTAAAAAGTTGACGGCTATTATTTATGTCCAAATTTTCAGTTTCCACGATATGCTTCATCATCATCATTATCCACACGCGCGAGCACAACCAATCCACATCTCCACGTTTTATTTCTAGCACCAATTCTGGAGCTTGGAACACACTTCCATTCAAAATGCAAACTAAATGCACCGTGTGTGTGTGTGTGTGTGTGTGTGTGTGTGTGCGCGCGCGCGCTGATTTGCTACTTAATCCGATCTCCCCTCGCGCGCCCTCGTTCCCCCTCCCTCCTTCCATCTCCCCATTGTGCTGCTCCGTGATTCCCGCTGAGAAAAAGAAGACGGAAAAAGGCGACGGGAAGAAAGATGGAGAGAGAGAGAGAGAGAGAGAGAGAGAGAGAGAGAGAGAGAGAGAGAGAGAGAGAGAGAGAGAAAAGAAAGAAACCCAATGAGGTTGGGTCGGGGTGAGGGGGGCTTGAGGGAGGTGGTTACTTGAATGCAACAGCCCGGTCGGTGCTTTAATGTGCATGCGCTCGCGCTCACCACGAAAACCGTCCCTGGCTGGCGCGAGCGAGAGGGAAAAAAAAAAACAACGACTGGCTTGGGAACTTGGGTCGCGTCCCAAATTGCTCCATTACTGCCCTAGTGGTCGCAGGCTTTACTCAGAGGGATGGATGAAGGGGGGGGGGGGTGTAATGAGTTGTGCATAATTAATTTAGATGAGAAAATAACGTGAACTGGCACGTGCACACAAATACAAGGGTACCAATGTTTTTTCCCCTATACCTTATGAAGTACCATTGGTACCTTTAGTAGCTTGGGAAGGTGCCTCGGTGGTCCTTAAGGTCCAGTTCTGCACCATCAATTATTTGTATAATTTTTTTTATAATAAATAAATTATACATAAATACATTCACAAAAAGATGAATTTCAAAACTTGGTACTTTGGAATTTTGCCTTCACTTGCACTTGGAGACCCAAACCCTGTGCAGAAAGTCAGCTCCATTAAGATCTGCTTTAAATGGAGCAGAAGTGTGTGGAAGATCTCCTGCTATAGAGCTCAAACCCTGAACAATGAATGTGAACGCTGACGGCACCCGAGGCCTCCTCAGGACCTGACTTCACCAACACCCTTGTGGCTGAAGGAATCTCCACAAAATCTAGTGGAACAACATCTCAGGAGAATGGAGCTCAATATAACAGCAAATGAGGAATGGAGTTTTTAAAGTGTCTGAAAACCAGTGTTCACAGTGTGTATGAGACGTTAGAAGTTCATATGGTTTAAGTATCAGTAGATAGAGGTTTGAGAAGGTTTTCAGTTATCAGTAACTGATTAGCAGCGCTTCCCCGATGCTGTATGATGACTAACAGACATTATGACTAATCGATAGAGAGCGAGAAACAGAAAGAAGAAAAAAAAAAAAAACAGATCTTGTGGTGAAGTGCTGTCTGAAAACCCTGACTCTAATGACTAATGCTTCCTTTTTTCCCCCACGCCGAGCATTACGGGCAATTCCCTCGATGACTATTCCTTTTAAATGTTCCTTCGAGCAAAGCTACGTTCAAGATCACCCCCCCCCCACCCTCCTCCTTCGTTCCACCTGCCCGTTCACACTCTTCCACCTCATTAGAATGAAGTTCTGTAATGATGAGTACGGAAGGAGTATCCAGTTTCAGCAAAAATATCTCTAGACTTCAGGACAGCAGTTCTACTGCTTATGACGAATGTCACCATGGTGATGGTCTCCATTTTTCAAGCTAAACTCGTGTTTCCATCTAATAAAAAACCTCCTGGAGGAGATGAAGGAGATCGATGTGGGCGTGGCCAGGCGAAGGCGACTACACGGCGTCGTCGTGGGATTAAAACGAGGCCCTTTGAAATCTTTCCGACAGGATCTTAATTAAGAAACGACGCCCGTAAATGCTAATGAATTATTCACGTCCCCTCGATTTCCCTAATCGCATCACCCTTTAATGTCGTGCATGGAATTCTGGGAGATCGGATTGTGGAAGGAACCCAAATCCCCCCCCCCCCCCCCCCAAAAAAAAAAAAAGGAATGTGAGGTCAGAATTCTATAAGATTGTTTTTCGTGATATTAGGAGGGTTTTTTTTCTTTCCTTAATTCCTCAGCTCGGAAACATTTAAAGAGCTCCTATAAAATCTCTATTTTCTTCCTATAGAACCCCAAAAAAAGAACAGTTTTTCTGGTGTGCGGTACAAATCTACGGAACTCCATGGAACTCCAGATTATTACGTGTTCAGAGAAGCGAAGAAAAAAAAAATCCACTCTGTTTTTTCGACAGGGAAATTCTCAAAAAGTGCATTGCTTTGGAAGCTAAGGAACCTTCATTGCCTCAAGAAAGAAGGTTCTACCAGTAACCCTTTCTAAAAACAAAAAACTTGTAGGATATTACCAAGAACCATAAATGGTTCCAAGTGAAGGACTCCTCATTCGAAACACCTTTGGATAATTAAAGATACTTAAAGAATAAAATTCGTGATTTACTTGGAAACCTTTTGTAAGTTGGATGAAGAACCTTATTTACCACAGAACCCATGAGGAACTTTGGATAATCCAGAGTGTTAGAGTTCTGAAAAAGAGTTCTTGGGTAAACTCATTCATACAGCCTGCACCACAAAGGTTGTTA
The DNA here is from genome assembly GCF_946808225.1 of Silurus aristotelis. Taxonomy (NCBI): domain Eukaryota; kingdom Metazoa; phylum Chordata; class Actinopteri; order Siluriformes; family Siluridae; genus Silurus; species Silurus aristotelis. The sequence goes on along the minus strand of NC_139582.1, from coordinate 29,853,563 downwards.
AGTAAAAATAAAAAATAAAAAGGTTCTTTAAGGGTTCTACTTGGAAAACACCAAGTTAAAATGTTCCACAGAGAAACTTTGAAGGATTCAGAATGAAGACCTGTTCTGGGATGTAAAGAAAACTTCATTATCCCAATTCAAGCCTAGAATTCTGATTGTAAATCTGATGAACCATTTCATTCCAGTTGAAATATTTGGTTTAGTGGAGAAACTGGGTCAAATTGAGGAACCAACTTAAAAAATATATTCATCCTGGTTCTTGATGCTCTCCAGAGAAAAGGGGTCTTCCAGGGTTCTTTATAGGATTATTGAATAATCGCATCTTCCGTGCGTTCTGGAAAGCTTTCCGATCGGGTAACTCTGCTGTAGCGTGCTGCACAGAGGTGGGTTTCCCTGAATGTCGGTGATCCTGAATGTTCTCCGGGTGTAGGAGCACTCTGAAGCATCTCAACACTCTAAAACTGCTGCACTTTTACAATCCACGAGCCTGAGTGTAATTCCATTACGAACCCTTCTCATAGTTCACGCGGCATGTAATGACATTTTTGATTAAACGGAAAAGGGCATGTCTAATTCACTGCCATTCAGGAAGCCTCGCTGTTTTCCCTTCTTCTTTCTTTCTTTCTTTCTTTCTTTCTTTCTTTCTTTCTTTCTTTCTTTCTTTCTTTCTTTCTTTTCGTTTTGTCAACAAAAGTCTACGGAGTCTACGCTCGAAAGAGGAAACGTTCTTGTGCGGATATTTTCCACGTCGTCGTGTACGGTTCTATAGGAAACTCGATAGACTATGATGGAAAAGTTTGGGGCGTCATTTGAACTAGGAGACCCAAACCTGTGTACAAAGCCTGCTCCATGAAGATCTGCTTTCAATGGGATGGAGTGGAAGATCTTCTGCTAGAGACCTCCCATTTAAGATCAATTAGAACGTTGACTGCACCTCAGACCTCCTCACTTCACATACATCACCTGACTTTACTACCACCCTCGTCGGCAAATAAACCTCCACAAAATCTAGTGGAACATCTTCCCGCTTTCTTAAACAGCGTCCGTTCTTTTTTTGGTTTCCTTCAAAACGAAAAACTTGAAGACATGAATGTTAAACAAACATGTCCTGAGAGAAAACATCACAAATTTTGTATCTTTCGTTTTAGCAGAATATTTTAAAATTGTCTTCTGTACACGTCTGGGCATCATTTCTTTAGACATATCTGGTTTTAAACATTCGTGCTGATGTGAAAGCTTCACTCCTATCTGAGCTGCTCTTATAGAAAACTATTTACACCTTCTGACCAATCAGAATCCGATCCAACACATTACACTCCTTCCTGAATCCTAACCAGAACTTGGGTGTGGTTGCGAAAGACCTGGGATTGGACCTCACACCCTTTAGGTAAACTCATAAACCAGGTACCATTTATCATCCTATGTGCAGGAACATCTCAGGATTGTGCAATCTCAGACTCACAACAAAAAGTTTCGAAAAATGAGAAACATGCTTGTAGCTTCAGATATTAGTTAGCAGCAAAAATCGAACACACTCGGTTTCAACGATATGCAATATAATTCAATACTATTTATTTTAGTTAATTAAATTGATTTCTAGCAACAACAACAAAAAAGAGAGAAAAGAGAACGACTCCAAAAAAGAAAGAAACCACCGCGAATACGCAACGCCGATCGAAAACATAGTAATGTAGCAAGAGCTCCCTCATGTGGCTAAAAGAAGTACTGCAGGACAAAATCATTATTATTACAGGACCTCATAAATTGATGTAATTTCTTCTCAAACCCGTAATTTTTTTTTTTTACATTTCTGACATTATCACATTTATAGAAAATATATTTTTCAGAGAATATAAAACATTTTTTCACACTTCCTGAACAATGAGAATCGCGCATGTCCAGATTAACATTACGGGCATGAAGGTTCTCTAATTATAGAAATCTTGATTGATAAAAGTCTCACTCTTAAAATGTTTAATTATCGCATGTTGTCCTTTTCTGCGTTTTATTGTCATTATCTGTAACTTTGAGAAAAAAGCTGTAGGCCACGCCCACTTTACAACCTGCTCTATACTAGGAAGAGATTTAAGTACAAATATACAACAAAAATACATTGAGAGAAATAAATAAAAATAGTCCCAAGTCTGGACACCTCCAGACTATTTTCTGATAAATGCATGACCTAAATTAATTACATTTAAAAAAATTGACATCTAAAATAAAATTCTCTTTTCCAACCTTTACACAAGCTTCGTTAAAACACATTTCATTCTCAAATCTTTTATAAAAAACGACATTTCTCGTGTTCAGCAAGTGAAAACTTGGTTCAACATTTACACTGTTATGTGAATGTACAGTATTATATAAATTAAAAAAGATTTCAGGTGTATATTTGGTCATTAAGAGAAATTTGGACACTTTTAATGACTTAATATTTTAAAGGGAAAGACCCCAGAAATACAGAAAAGTCCTGTTCAGTACCCTGTACTTTCTAATGTACATGAGTTACAGGACTTTTAAATGAATGTAATCTTTAAATAACTAATAACCCCTAGAAAAACAGATAATTCTTATTATTTAAAACCATGTCAGATGTTTTGAAAAGTTCCGGAATGTGCAGTAGATATTTACCAAACACGTGTGTAGGGTGAACACTGAGCTCCACTTCTGATTCGCAGCTGTTTAAAGTGTTTAAACTTCAGAATGACTCTCCTGGAGATCCCCAGCCACGAATATTCCCTTTACACGGTCAGAAGTTGTTATTATTAATATTAGTCCTTTTTTTTTCTTTCCAAACAAAACCCCCCGGCATTATAACTCCAGGTTAATACACAAACGCGTCCACTAGGGGGCGACGCAGCTAAACTTTCCGTTGTCACGTGTCTGCTGTACGTCATCACGCACGACGTGCAGTAAGACGGTCAGCTGATCATCGGTGAGGGAGGAAGTGTCAGGTCGCGGATCTCGGGATTCTTCACGGACGATGAACAGCGCAGCGCTTTTCGTCACGTTTGCTGCTTTGGCAGGTAAAAGCGCGAAGTTTTCCATTTTCTTTTTTTGTCTGAAAAGTGATTTATTTGAAGAGATCAGCGTGTGAACGTCGGAATCAGTCCAGGCTAGCATAGGATGCTAATCCATCAGCCGGCTGAAGGGTTAAATCCCAAACAGCTGCACGTTCCCTGTATCCGTGCACTTCCTGGTGTATATCCGGGTTCTAGAAATAATGTTTAATATTGTTAATAACCTGTGAAGTGCACTACATAGTGAACGGGTTATTCAGGATTTGGCCGCTTTTTCACTCAGATTGAAAGATTTACAATGGAAATAATCGTCGTTCACGTTTTTTATTCAGCGCGAATGCTTTAACAGATGTTTATTCATGTAAAAAAAAAAAAAAAAACAATTAATAGACACAAACGCAATGTTAGAGTTGTTTGACACCGTTGGAGTCACGTGATTGCGCTGGTCACGTGACCGCGCCTTCAGTCTCCAGCTGATCACGTGCTTTTTTTTTTTTTTTACTGTTTTACTTCCGGGTTTTGATCTGATTTATTGGGTTGAATTAAAACTTGTGATTTAATGCGCTTATAAGAAGCAAGAAGACAGAAACTTGTGCGGAAATGAGATATGATGCACCTGATCTCTGTGTTATTACTCTGTAAAAGTAAAACTTGTTATTATTATTAATATTATTATTATTATTATTATTATTATTCTCAGCAGGTGTTTTGGGGGACCAGCTGACGGTGCTGCGGAGCCCCCAGTATGTGAACTTCAGATCAGGGAAATGGCCGCTTGCTGGAGAGAAGATCCCGGACCTGGTGGCGCTCACCATGGGCTTCTCGATCCGCGAAGTATTTATTCTCATACACATTGTGCTTATCAAAGTGGAACAAAATCAAAATCTAAAGTGATTTATTTCACTCAGATAGATAGTTACACAACTGCTCACTTCTGGTTTTGATTTCGACACTTCCTGTATGTTGAAGGATCTCTCAACATGATTTGTGTGAGTATGTGATTTTTGATGGAGTCTCTTCTCTGTGCAGGATCTGGAATGGCCCGGTTTGGCAGTAGGTTCTCTGTTCCAGCGTCCGCGCGCCAACGCCTTGATTACGGTCCGGGGCATCGACAGTTTGGATCTCCCCTCTAATATCTCCTCGTACCCCCTGGAAAATGTGAGCATTTTTCACAAGTCTTCTCGTTTCCATTCGTCAACTTCCTCTGCACTTCTTTTTTTTTAATGTTGCACAGTTGTGGAATTGAACTTCCTTTATTTTGTAGTCATGCGACTCTAACGTGGTTTCCTGAAGTTTTTTTTCCTGCTGATTCATTACCACCTCCCCTTTGCAGTCGGTGCCCTTCACCCTGGACAGCGTTGCGAACTCCATCCACACCCTGTTTGCTGAGAGCACTCCGGTGGTCCTGCAGCTCGCTCCCAGCGAGGAGGTACACACTCCTCACCTCACACTCTGTTTAGTGGAAAGGAAATATAATAATAAAGAAGAAAGGCAGGAAATCTTTTGAGAGCACACACACACACACACACACATTTATACAGAGGTCTAAATAAATAACACGTTTCTGCCCCTGCGTGTTTTGCCAGAAGGAGTGCAGGGTTACCGCGGGTTTAAAGCGGTTGTCATGGGAACAGGAACCGTGCTCTGAAATCTTTAGTTGGTATGCAGCTGGTGTGTGAATTTCTGAGTCCAGTCGACCCTTAACCTCTGGGTTACAGATTCCGGGGTTCGACCCTGCATCCTGTCCCTGATTAGACACTTGGGATCTTTATTTAAATGTGTGTGTGTGTGTGTGTGTAGAGGCTGTACATGATGGGCATGGCCAACACGGTGTTTGAGGATTTGCCCGTCACTCTGCAGCAGATCCGCACTCGTCTATCACAGGAGGGTTCGGTCCTGCCTTCACTCCCACTCAACTCACTGAGCCGTAACAATGAGGTCTCTCTCACACACACACACACACACACACAGCTAATTATTAATATTACTATTTATATATGTATGTAATAAAACATGTTCTTGTTCCTCATGTCCAGGCTGATCTGCTCTTCCTGTCCGAGATACAAGTCCTACATGATATTTCTGCTCTGGTACGTCAACATCAGACACTCGAAACTAATGCACACACATTTTTACATTTCCATCCCTCCATTCCTCCCTCTTTCTTCTTCAATCTCCAACAAACTCCATCTATGATTCTCTCGTGCAATCTGTCTCACTCCCCCCTCTATATCTGTCTCTCTCAATCTCTCCACTCCTTTCTTCCTTTCTATCTCTTTCTATCATTTTGCTTGTTCTCTTTTTTAATCCTCTTTATTGCCCCCTCCCTCTTTCTCTCACTTTCTCTCCTTCCCTTCATGTTCTTTTTTAAACCTTTCACCTTTTTCGCTTTCTCGCCCTTCTTTTTTCTCTCTCACTCTTTGTGGCTTTTCTCTCTCTTGTTTTTGTCTCTTCTCTCATCTATGGTTCCTGTGTCTTTTTCTTTCTCACCCCCCCCCTCTCTTTGTTTTTTTATTTATTTATTTTTTTTTGCTTTGACCGTCTGTGTCTCTTCTGCGCCCCCCCTCCCCCCCCCTGTCTAGCTGATGAGACACAGGCACTTGGCTAAAGACCAGGCTCCTGATCTGTTCAGTCTGGAGCTGGCCGGTATGGAGGAGCTCTCCCGCCGCTACGGCTCAGACTCCCCTCAGTTCCAGGACGGCCGTGAGATTCTGGTAGCTGCGCTGCAGAAGGTAAAAAAAAAAAAGAAAAACCCACAACACACGTTTTGAGTTTTCAGATCCTTCTGTGTGCGGTTAAACAGGAGGGGAACACGCTTCCTCAACCTGCACTGGTACCCCGGTGCGTTCACCACAAACACCTTTTTCAAGTGCATGTTTATCGATACTTAGCTTGGAAAAAGAATGTATTGTTGATGTCGTAAAAAAGGTCTTAAACCCGGTTTAGTTTTGTAGTTTCTTGGTAAATTGCACATGAATAAAGAAGGGACCCTGTTCAAACCCTCCTCCTCGTCTGCGTCGTGTCTTCCAGTTCGCCGAGGACGTCTTCGGCGTGTACAGCAGCAACGCGGTGGTGGAGGTGGTGACGGTGAAAACGTTCGAGAAGCCGCTCATCAGGAAGTCACGCTCCATCCTGCAGGCTAAACAGGTAAGCGTGTCGAACACGTCGGTGTATTTAGCGCCATCGTGTTGGAAACGTGCAGAAGAGAAAAACGCACCAGGGTGAAGAGGCGAAGGTTTTTATATCATACGTTTGTACCTTTTTGTTTATTCTGTCCTTCGTTCTCTGTAAACCGCAGGACGTCCCACAGACTCGCACTTTCTCTGCTGAGATATTTCTCCTGATCCTGCACGCGCGCACACACACACACACACACACACACACACACATGTAGATATACATATTTTAGCACTGCACAACATAAAATTTAAACGCTTCTGAAAATAATACGCATAACTGCATAAATACGTTTTTTTCGGCACCTACGAAAAAGGTTCTTAGCAGCGTCTCTCTAAACGCTCGTAAATCGTTGCCCTTTATCGCTAAGCGGTTGCCTGTACAACCTGGGAACTTGTGGTTCAGTGCACCAGATAAGAAACCTTTGGCACCACGACGCCTGACGAGCAAAACCTCTAGCAATCCAGTGGAATTCATTGTTTGCTCGCAATGCCGTACAACAGAAACAGAACAAAACAACCTGTATAATGTGTGTTTGAAGGTTCAGAAGACTGCTGATAACCACTATGGGGTCCTGTGTAACCATTCCGGAAATCTGCTTTTTTTTTTTTGTGGTTTACAATGCCAAACCCGACCCCGTACGCCGGCCCTGGAGCTTCTCCAAGGAGGTTAAAGTACATAAGGGGCGCTAATACTTTTAGAATCATCAAAGTGCAAATCTGAACAAATATTCGCAAGATGACGGAAACCGCACGCCACTACAATACTGTGTTGACCAATCGAGAGCCTGTACGGATTTAGAGCTCCGCCCACAGACTTTGGAATACATAGTGGAATTACAGCATGCATTGCGGTTGGGAAATTTATTCAGTCGTGTTGCACAAATAGGCGAGCTGCAGAAACCAGCAAACCCCCCACACCCCCAGCCAGGAAGTGGCTAGCCGGCTATAAATAGAAGTGTCTGGCCAGAGCATGCTTACCCACAGCCAGCAGTTTACATGATGCAAATGAGTCAAGGGCACTCTCTGTTTTTCTTTGTCTCCTGCGTATAAAAAAACCCACACCAAAGTCTGACCTCGTTTTACTTTTAAAACAGAAACTCGCAAAGGTGCATGAGATCCTGTGAAGCGCTTCGAGACGGTCTTTTTCTTTTTGTCCGGCGCTTCCCAAAGTAGCTCCATAAAGTAAAACAATTAATAAATCAACCGTGTATTAAGCGCTTCTTCTCTCCCCCCAGAGTAACCCAGGAAACCCCTACAACCTGGCCTACAAGTACAACTTCGATTACGCCGTGGTGTTTAACATCGTGCTGTGGCTCATGATCGTGTTGGCTCTCGCCGTCATCGTCATCTCCTACAACCTGTGGAACATGGACCCGGGCTACGACAGCATCATCTACAGGATGACCAATCAGAAGATCCGCATGGACTAAACCGTGTGTTGTGCCGCAGTGCGGTTGCTGTGTGTCGTTGTTATGCGTGTGTGTGTTTGTGTGGGTGTACAGGTTTCTCATTTCCATACATCGAGTATATTGTGTGTGTACAGAGATAAAAATGTCATTTTGTGAATATAGGATGAAGAATATTTATTGATCTTTGGCGAGGAAAAAAAAAGATTACATCTACGTATACAGTAAATGATAGACGGATGAACATGTGTTTAGCTTCCATTAATTGCACTCCTATTGGAGTGAAGGTTCTGCTGTAGAATTGTGCTCATGTGAGGTACTGTGTTTGTGATCCACCTCATTCCCTCATTCATCTGTATTTATTGTCTTTGTTTTAATTCCTGATACACTGGACCATAATATCTGGCGTGGGGTAAAAAAAGTGGGCTGATTTGACCAGAATTGCATGCGTTGAATTAAAAACTACATCACTATTTCACATTGCCATGAAACGTTGTTTTCTGTCCATCTGAAACTCAATAAAACCGTTTAGGAGACGAATTAAGACTCGGCCGCTTTTTACCTAGACATCACGCCTACGCAGGTGACCCTTGTCCTTTTAGAAAAAATATGAATTCTGAGACTGCATGCTCGATAAACAGATACAACACACAGTCTATTTGGGTGCTTTCTGTGGTTGTGCCATGTGACTCGAGCGTCTGCACGGGCACCAAGCAGCAGCATGTACGGAAAGTCTGCTTTTTTCAGGGTTCAGCACATGTTCACGACCGACTTGATTTAAACTAACACACACACACACGGCTGAATCCAGGATTACGAAATAAATTTGATCACAATTGCAGTGAGGAGGATTTCGGGGCGTGCTGAAGCCGCAAAAATCACACTTAGCAAAGTTTTTACTTGCCACTTCCTCTTAGGCAAGTGTGCCTTCTTGACTTTCTTACCCAGAGCTAAAGGTGCAAAACCACAAACGAGAGAAAAAAGAAAAAGGTTGCTAAACATGTTGCACAAACAGATTATTTTTTTTGCATCTGTGTTACTTATTTACCGCAGTTGGTAGACGTCCTTATGCAGAGTGATTTATGATATTCTCATTTATACACCTGAGCAGGGGAGGGTCAGGGGCCTTGCTCAAGGGCCCAACAATTGGAACTGGGTGATGCTGGGATTTGAATTTACAAGTGCTGATTTTACCCACTGAGCTAGCACGTCTCCATATGATCTATTACTTGCGTCTAGTCAAAGTCTGAGGGGGCGGGGCTTGGGAAAGCAAAATCAACTAACCCATTACTGTCTCCGCCTTTAGCATTGAACCATACCAAATAGTGGAACAAACAATGTTCCAAGATCGCTGCCCTTTTAACCTTCCTGTTTTTGCTCAATAAATATTCCACTGTTTTAGATGTTTATTTATAATAAAGAGCCAGACGTGATGACTGGGAGACTAAATGAGGAGGAAATGTGAGAGGAACCAGAATTAATAGCGAACCCATTATCATCTGGACGAGCCAAGATATTTAACCGAGTTTCATCCGTACAACCATCAGAAACCAGAATGTTTTTTTGGTTTGTTTATTTTTAAGTAAAAGGTAAATTGAGACAATGAGCTTTTATTTGTAAGATTTGTGAGTAGAATAAAGCAATATTAGTAGAACTTTAGATTATTGTAAGCGTTCTCCGAAAGCTGCATTCGAACAACAGGTTATAACTTTATAGCTCATAATCAGGAAAAAAAACGACAGACCCCTCCCTCATATCAGAATGGAGCTCCTGCTCTCAGAGTCCAACAAGGAGCGTCGTGTCAAAATGCCCTGATGTTCTTCCCTTCACACGAGTCATAATGAAATATACAAATGCTTGCTACAGATCAGTCAACGTACACACACTTACGTGTCGTAAACGTTTACATTTAAATACTCATTGTAGTCTGATGGCATGCGGCAGCAGTCTGTGGTTTTCTCGTCACGTTGTTGGTAAGGAAGTGACACGATTTTCAACTTCCTGAACTTCCAACTCAGTCTGAACTGAAATGCAGCGTAACTGTACAGTTTACATTCTGAACAGCTTCTAAGTGCATTATGGGAAATCTCTCGGGACGAGCCAGACGACACGCGACACCACAAAAAAACGTTACAATACGTTAAGCAAAATGGTCGATGTTCGTAATAGTAAGGAGTAAAAACAATCTAAAAAAGATACATTTAGTTTCTTTTGGATTAATTTTGATCAGTTTGTTCTTGTGAATCAAATCGTCTGAAATTGTTTTTTTATAAAAAAAATTTACATTTACTTTCAGTACATGAATCGTCTGTTACATAGCGGAAGAAATGAAGCTTCTACAAGATACATTTTATAAAGTTCATATGTTCATTGTGTAGAGTCAGTCGGGGATCTCCGGGGATCAGTTGGGGATCATTCAGGGATATTTGGGGATTATTTTGGGGATCACTAGGAAATCATTCAGGGATCACTTAAGGATCTCTGGAGATCACTTGGGGATCATTTGGGGATCACTCTGAGATCTCTCGGGATTCACTGGTTCGGGAGGTGCAGGAGAGCGTACGTGCTGTTGAGGTTCTTGGTCTTGGCGCGTCTTTTATTCGAGACGAACTTCACCTGTGAGTACTGAAAGAATGACGTGATTAATCTTTGATCACATTAATAAACACTTTTAACTTGTTAACTCATGGGTTTAGGGTGCAGAATGTGGTGGTGCAGAAAAAAGAAAGAAAAAAAAACGCAGTGGTCTAATGTGTGAAAATGAAGCATGGTCGTTGATGGCAACATGTTGAACACACACCTGTTAACGAAACCCTGCTTTTCACACTGCGCTGAAGAACAGAACTGAGCTGTTATTGTACAGGTTACCACAGTGTTTATATGCACCACAACTCATTAAAAAAATAGATTTAATGATAATGTTAAACCATGATGTTTATTTCCTCAGTAACGTCCTGAGACATGCAACTGCTTTACTTTGCAGTTTAATACAAAACTATACTTGAAAAGATCTACAGTGATTCATGTGCATCATGTGTACATATTACTTGTATTGGAATTATTATTATTATTATTATTATTATTATAATTATTACTGCACATTTGATCCACTAGAAAAGTAGAACTTTTATATTCATTGTGAGAATGTAATAAGCCTCAATTCATTACCTGAACGAACCTTAATTACTAACGATCATCCCACTTAAAGGGTCGAGGTCATTACATAAAGATATAATGTGTGTTTCAGGTGCATGAGGTGGTTTCACAGCAGAGGGGTTTTCAAAACACCAGATTCAACACGTTTTTCTTTCTCACACACACACACACACAAGTTAACACGTCTGCTACAGCGCACGTTGCACCACGCAGTTTTCACACATGGAACTTTCCCCTGCAAAAGGCACCGTGTCTCATCTACAGGTCTCCAATCACTCAATCATTTTAATTCATCACTTCATCTCAATAATCAGGAAAATCAGAGTGTTTGAAATATAACGCTAATGAAAAGGAAGGCAGCCTACCACGAGCTCGGCGCTGTTCTGACCCGACTGTACGCCTGGATCTGAAGGCTGCTCTCGGGTTTTCGGAGGCCTTCGACAGCGACGGCCCACATAAACTAAAGTGAAAAAATACAGAATGAACCCAAAGACCACCAGGAATTCTTTTAGTGGTCGTTGCATCATAAAACCGATTCAACATAAATATATAACTGATATAAAACTTCTAATAAAAATTATATTTATTGTAGTTTTTTTAGATAAAGATTAAATCTAGTAAATTCACACAGACAATAGAAAGACAGTTTAAGGAAGTTAGGCGTGTCTAACAGGAATTTATTTTATTTAATATATAAACTGCATTGTACTGTACACTAGTGTGACCAAATATTAGGTGCACACACACATGGTTTAGTCCGGACAGTAACTGTTATAACTACATACATTTATCACAAGCAGGTCAAAAAAAAAAAAAAAAAAAGATCAGTTTAGCATTTACAATTTAAAAAACAAAACAACAGCATTTATAAGTTATTAGAGATGTTTACATTAAAGATCGTATTTTTACAGTTGTGCAGGACTATACCTCATTACTGCTTATTACAATAAATAGCAAATAAAACTCACCTGTAACTGTGATGACCAGAGTGCAGTTTATTATTACTGATACGATGAGAAACGGCAAAAGGGTCAATCCATTCTCTTGAGACTGCTGATGGTCAGGTTTACTCGTCTGATTTTTTAAACCCGAAGCTAAAAATAGAAAAAAAACAGAATATTTACACTTCATTGTTAAAGAAATACTTTAAGAACCTTTGTTGTTAATCTGTTTTATATCAGACAGGGTTCGAGATCTTGAGCCTCAAGATTTAAGTTTTTATATTTCATTTGTAAACAGTTTTTTACACCGTACAATAAAATACTTACTGTGTAAATTCTCCAAATTATAATGGACAGAAAGAAAAAAGACACAAGTCCTAAATTACAAATTTACAAAGTAAGGTGCAAAAATGCATCATAGATATTCCCGTGTAAAGTCCTGTCTCACACAGACAGTAACCACTTTAGAAGTAAAATCTAATTCCAAGTCACTGCCCTCAATACAATTTTAAGCTTATTATTCAAATGTATACAATAACATTAATTGTTTAAATTTGACGTATTAGTTTAAGTTTTTAATTTACAAGAACAGCCAAACAGGTTCATATAATCAAAAGATTTTGTGATACACAATAACTGTGATAATGGGGAGGTATTATTACATTTCATTATTATTATTTTAAAAAATCCCAGACTCCACATTCAGACTCACTGATCTAAACAAACAATTCATTTAAAACTATAAAATAATATACACAATGTTCTTGCCAAATGTGACCAAAAACATTTAGATATTGAACTTATATAAAGTATAATAAATAAACTCACCAGCTGAATGATTCCGGGTGTAAAGTCTGATTCCAGGGCTGATAACAGGAGGTGAATCAAACTGAATACAATAATACACTCCTAATTCATTAGTACTGATATTGTGTATAAATAAACTGCTGTTGTATTGCAGTGAGAAAGTCTTTCTGAAGGTCTGGTTACTGTAATGTGGCACCAAAATTTTATGTGAGAAAGTGCGTAATATATACACTGGAGGTTCTGACGGCTTCATCAGGAACCAGAGCTCATCTTTTACAGCCACTTCACACTGTAAAGTCACATTCTGTCCCAAATCCACCAACTTCTCTGTGAAATCTTTTGCAGCTCCACAGCATACAAGTAAATCTAACAAAAACAAAAACAACAAACACGCAGTAGTTTACAATCCAGTCATCTGTTTAATTGGATCATATCGTTTAAGGTAAAATAGTGATTAATAGTAGCAATTTTACTCACAAAACAAAAGCACGGTCTTCATACTGTAGCTGGAACACGGTTCAGCAGCACTCTGAGATCATTGTGCTTCAGTCAGGAAACACTTCAGTTGTGTTTTAGATGCTGGAGAGCGGAAGTTCTCTGACCACAACTTCTTTACTCTTTAAGTGGTAAAAAGCAGCATCTTATGCAATCACAGCATTCAAGTGCAAATTTAAGAGAAAAATACAAACATCTCATCACTTACCTTTTATAAAACTTTGCAGTTGAAGGCTCAATACTGATTGGCTAATTAATATTTGGCATTTCAGCTTTTTTTTTTTTTTTTTTTTTATATATTGTCAAAGGGGTCTGAGTCATTACTGTCACCTGTGTCTTAATTTCTCATGTATATTTAAGTATTTTAATTAAGTATTTTTTTTTAGCTTTCTTGCCTAATGATTATCCTTCCTAGGCCTGCCCTTTATGTCTGATGTAACTTCCTCTGCCCTATGAGCTTATTTTTTTGAGTTTTCATTTTTAGAAGGCCTACAGAATCATAAAATGTATCTACAATCAAGGCTCTATTTTTATTTTATTTTATTATTATTATTTTTTTTTTTTTACACACTCCTCCCCCCAGGTTAGGTCCAAATTAAGTTACATGGAGTTGATAAGTACCTCTAAGTTTCTTGTTTTAAATATTTTCGACCACTAGGGGGACACTAGTTTACTTTTAGAGATTGCTTCTTCTTCTTCTTTCGGCTTCTCCCATTAGGGGGCGCCACAGCGGATCATCCGTCTCCATCCCCCCCTGTCCTCTACATCTGCCTCTTTCACACCAACTACCTGCATGTCTTCCCTCACCACATCCATAAACCTCCTCCTTGGTCTTCCTCTTTTCCTCCTACCTGGTGTCTCCATCCTCAGCATTCTCCTACTGATATACCCCATGTCTCTCCTCTGCACATGTCCAAACCATCTCAATCACACCTCTCTCACCTTGTTTCCAAAACGTCCTACATGCGCTGTCCCTCTAATAAACTAATTTCTAATCCTGTCCATCGTCGTCACTCCCAACGAACAACTCAACATCTTCAGCTCTGCTACCTCCAGCTCCACTTTCTGTCTATTACTCAATGCCACTGTCTCTGAACCATACATCATCTCAGGTCTCACCACAGTCCTTTTTTATTTATTTATGTCAAATAAAAATAATTTGAAAAAAATAAAAAACAAAAAAACTATTTCAGTCCTCCTGATGTTCTCTGGTATACTTTCCTAAAGAACAAATCTTTCCCAATAGTCCCTGATTATCAATCAATCAGGCAAAAAGTCTTTGCAAGACGTGTTGAAAGTTGTACTGTGTGCGTAGAAGCACATTCAGTGACTCAACAGACAAGTGATTCCTTTCCTTTGTCCACTGGCTTTGCATCAGTAAAAAAACTCTCGACATTTGCATTGTGAGAAGGAATAGCAAACAAAAACTGTGCAATCCTCAATAGCTCTGAATGAAAATGTATGCTTTAGAACATTTCAAAATATTTTCTTCTTGTGTACTTTCAGATCACTGTTACACGATTCTGTGAATTTCTGTGAATCAAAGCACTTTGCATCACCAATTGGCACATCAACATATGAATAACATCACCATATTCACAGCACTCCTTCAGGTTCTCAGTGCGCACAGTGTAGATGTGAAAATATTGATATATTTTGAAGATGATGTTCTCAATATCGACATCTAGTGTGTCTGCCCCGTAATGAGCACAATAGTTCAAGACGTGTGCTGGGCAGCCCACACCGACTAATTACTTGTTCTGCAATGACCTCCAAGTTGCGAAAACTTTCTTTCCTCCTTCATCACGCCGGATTCCCCCGAACATTGTATTGCAGTTGTCACCTGTAAACGCAATACATAAAATAAAAAAAAAATAATAATAATTTTTCCAGTGTTTCTTTGATGTATTGCACGATCTTATCAGCTTATCAGTGGTTTAAACTTCGATTAACTTACTTTGTATGCCACAATTCTTCCAATCAAAATACTGATTAAGCAAAAAAATATTTTAACAGCACCGTGATTGCTTCCATCAGTAGAAACACCACAATAAGGTATGTCTACCGAATGTGTTGCTATCACAGCGTTAACAATTGCTTCAGTCTGTGTACGAGTCTTTTTATGCCTATTTCAACAGGGCTGACATGCAATCTATTGATCTAAAACTATTGTGAAGCTATTGTGATGCAACATAGTCAGTTAATTTACTCAAAGAGCTCTCTCCTTTAGCTGCAACTTTGTGTTTTGCAGAGCTTATGTGGGCTTCTAGGTCGCTAGCACCTTTGTTTGACACTGAGACGTACGTGCCAGCTTTGCAGTTCATGCATTCAGATTCAAACGGATCCCGACCGAGACGAAAACACAGGAATTTTCTTTGTAACTCATCTGTGAATTTACATTTGGGTTTAGGCAGCTTTTACACTATTTGGGTGCCACGTGCCACCCACCGACAGGTAAGCTGCTGCACTCTCTCTCGACTAATGCCTTGGTGCTGAGCGATTGAGACACGCTGGCCAATGTTTGTGTACGTATGTGACCGACAAATGGTTGCATGCAACAAGGCATGGCCTAAAGAGAAAGGTAAAAACACATACAATTAATGACGACTATAGAAAGCAAAAGCCGAATCCTGGACATTTGAGGAGATTTAGAAATCCCGGCTGGAAGCATTTTTTGGGAAAATGTTCGAAAACGTATGGTCACCCTAGCTTTATGTCCATCAAAGCTGGGCCTGCATTCAGTTGTACCAGATGAGCAAAAGAAATGAGCATTTCATCCTCATGTGCATATCAGAAAGATGGTCTTAGAGAAACATGAAATAGTATATGTATATATAGTATATGTTTGGGACAAAGGGAGGAGGTTAGCGTTTACTGTATTTTTCTCATTGCAAAATTTACTTCAAGTGTCACTTAAAAATTAAATGGAAAATAAACATTTCACAAAATAATCCACCATATCAACATTACACTTGCTTTTAAATCTGTTTAATCAAAAAACTGACTACTCAAAATGCAGACTGTATATGTTACAAACTGTTATAATGTTTAGGTGCCCATTTATCTTTTCCTTTTACGGCACAAAAAAATTATAATATTACAAGAAAAAAAAAAATTCTGAAATTTTGCCTAAATTTCTATCAATGCATTTACAGGCACAACATTTATATACTAAAGAAAATGTGGCATGCAGTCCTTCCGGATCCTCTTCATGAACAGAAATGTGACCAGGAATGGGCTGATAAACCTGGCAAGAAAAGAAAAAAAAATCTGCAGGCCAGACGGAATCAGGTTTAACTAGACAGAGCCTCGAGAAAACTTCCACAGTGATAATTTTTAAAAAGTATATGCACTGATGCCATGTCCAATCTAGACTGAGATGCTGAACAAAGCCTTGCTGTATACACTTCTTATATCTTTATGTTTCCCAGGAAAACCATTTGGCATCAAACACACTTGACTAATGGAACCTCAAATAATAATCACATGAACAAGAAAAAAATATGAGTAAACTGCTAGACAGGTTCACCTTGTTTTGTGTCAACAGACAGGCAGCAAGGCTCATGGTAATGGTGCTTGAAAAGCATTAGAAACTATTGCAAATTCTTCCGGACAAAAATTCGGCACGTAAATTATCTAGCAGTTTTTGCCCCAGCACCACGAATGATACCTCATATCGCGAGGTCTGGACATGGAAGGTGTGCTAATACTTTTCTAACGATTTGCCTCAGCTGTTTTCAAACACATGACCAAAAAGGGCAATTTTTTTCAGATAAAAAAACTAATGGGGAATAAAACTCGTGCCACAGCGCGGCCCTCGATGGTCCAACATGCACATATGGCATTTTCACTTGTAGGGGGGATGGAGTGGGTCGCAACCATATGCCCCCCGAACCCTGGACCAGCTCGGAATTCTGGAAATTCCAGGACATTTCAGCCACTGTAGAAAATTTATGGGGAATCCGACACTACACCGTTCAGCCCGCATTTGCCCCACAAGTCCGTACGACATATCTAGCTACACATTAGCTACTTCTCTAGACAAAGCATTAATTGTTGGTGATTTTAACATTCATTTTGATAATCAGGAAGACTCCTTAAGAACAGCTGTTGTGTCCATTCTAGATTCAGTTGGAATTAATCAGAATGTTATAGGACCCACTCATAGTGGTGGACACACTCTCGATTTGTTGTTAACATTTGGATTAAAAATAAAAAACGTAGTCATAATTCCACAGTCTGAAGCTATTTCAGACCATTATCTCATCTCTTTTAAAATTTGCCTCAGTCATTGCATTACTACTTCACCACGTTATTGTGTTAAGCGTACTTTCACGTCAGCTACAGCAGCGCGTTTTATTAACAATCTTCCAGAAATTACGATATTAGATAGATCTCCGTCTGACCCTGCAGAGCTCGACTGGGCCACTAAACACCTAGAATCAACATTACGTTATACCCTAGATGATGTAGCTCCCCTTAAGACCAAAATGATCAGGGAGAAAAAATTAGCACAGTGGTATAATGATCATACACGCACCTAAAACAGACCACTCGAAAATTAGAACGTAAATGGCGTCAAACAAAATTAACAGTATTTCAAATAGCATGGAAGGAGAGCCTCCTAATTTATAGAAAATCTCTTAGTGCTGCTAGATCAGCATATTTCTCCACCCTCATAGAAAATAACAAGCATAATCCTAGATTTTTATTCAGCACGGTAGCAAAATTAACAGGGAATAAAAGCACTGCACTCACATGCACACCATCAATAGGTACTAATGATTTCATGAACTTTTTTAATAATAAAATTGAAAACATCAGGCAAGAAATCCAGACGGTTAATATAAATCCAAATTATTTTACAAGTAACCCTGTAGACAGCAGTGTCATTATAACAGACAATCAACTACAAAGTTTTACTCCTATTCACGAGAATGACTTAATTTCATTAATTTCCTCATCAAAATCATCAACCTGCATTCTCGATCCCTTGCCTACAAGTTTCTTTAAACAGATAATTCCAGAGGTAATTGAACCTGTTTTAAAAATAATAAACTCTTCCATTAGCACTGGTTTTGTACCAAAATCCTTCAAACTGGCAGTTATCCACCCCCTAATTAAGAAACCTGACCTTGACCCATGTCAGCTGTCCAACTACAGACCAATATCAAATCTCCCCTTCATAGCCAAAATTTTAGAAAAGGTTGTAGCACAGCAGTTCTGCTCACATCTACTTATGAATAATATTTTTGAAATGTATCAGTCAGGATTTCGGCCTCATCATAGCACAGAGACGGCGCTAGTTAAGGTGGTAAATGACCTGTTATTGGCCTCTGATCATGGTTTTGTCTCCTTACTTGTTTTGCTCGACCTTAGTGCAGCTTTTGACACCATTGATCACACTATACTACTTGCTAGACTTGAGAACGTTGTTGAAATAAAGGGAACGGCTCTCTCTTGGCTCAGGTCTTATTTGACTGATCGCTATCAGTTTGTTGATGTTAATGGTGAGTTCTCCACACTCTCTGAGGTAAAGTTTGGTGTTCCTCAAGGATCTGTCTTAGGCCCTCTGCTTTTCTCTTTATATATGCTGCCTCTTGGAGAAATTATTCATAAACATGGTATTAGATATATTATACCATTGCTATGCTGATGATACACAGCTGTATATTTCAGCAAAGCCAGATGAGAGAGATCAGCTTAACAATGTTGAAAAATGTGTAAAGGACATTAGACAGTGGATGCTCGATAACTTTCTTCTGCTAAACTCAGATAAGACGGAAGTACTTTTACTAGGACCACATGCAGCTAGAAGCAAACTTTCCGATTACCTAACATCTCTGGATGGTGTTTCTGTTTCAGCGTGTACGGCTGTCAAAGACCTTGGTGTGATTATTGACCCGAGTCTTTCCTTTGAGGCTCACGTGAATAATATTACCAGGATCGCCTTCTTTCACCTTAGAAATATTGCTAAAATTAGAAATATGATGTCGTTACAGGATGCAGAAAAACTAGTTCATGCTTTTGTTAATTCTAGATTAGACTACTGTAACGCTTTACTGTCTGGGTGTGCGAGTAGGTGCATAAATAAGCTTCAGTTAGTTCAGAATGCAGCAGCAAGAGTCCTCACTAGATCTAGGAAATATGACCACATCACCCCTGTATTAATCAGTCTACACTGCTCCCAATCAAATCTCGCATTGATTATAAAATTCTACTACTGACGTATAAAGCACTTAACGCTCTCGCACCACCGTATCTGAGTGAACTTCTGTACCAGTATGATCCTCCACGTCTACTTAGATCAAAAGGTGCAGGCTATCTGTTGGTTCCTCCAATAATGAAGATTACAGCAGGGGGCAGATCTTTCTCTTATAAAGCCCCGCAGTTATGGAATAGCCTCCCAACCAGTGTTCGGGACTCAGACACAGTCTCAGTGTTCAAGTCGAGGTTGAAAACATATTTATTCAGTCAAGCCTTTAATCAGTAGATTTTTTCTCAGGTAAAGGCTCAGATCTGGAGGGAACATTGATATAGAGTGTTTGGTGAACTGGGATATTTGTACGCTGTCGTCCCCTCACATTCACGTGTTCACTCAGGTTTGTTGATGGTGGTGTGGTGGGCCGTCTCTTATCCCAGAGATCCCTCATGTCTGTGTTGCCTTCTGGTTCTCCCTTTTAGTTATGCTGCTATAGCGAGTCTTGCCGGAGTCCAAACTGCACAGTGACTTTAACTCTCATGCAACAATAGGTACACTTAATAATCCATATCCTTCTCTTCCTGTCACCCTCTTCTCTCTCTCTCGCTCTCTCTCTCTCTCTCTCTCTCTCTCTCTTTCTCTCTCTCTCTCTGTCTGTCTGTCGAGTTAAACATGCTCCTGAGGCTCCAGTGACCACTGTTCCTGCCCCCCCGTGGATCTTCCCACTTCATCCAGGCCTGCCTGGATTGGACTGTAGTTGATGTCAACAGTCTCCTACACTGACTCAGAAATACACTTCGCTTTTGATCATCATCACTGCACCCTGCAACATTTTATACCCGCCACAAATGGACATTCGGTGTAACCCAGATGAGGATGGGTTCCCTCTTGAGTCTGGTTCCTCTCAAGGTTTCTTCCTTATGCCATCTCGGGGAGTTTTTCCTTGCCACAGTCGCCAGTCGCCACCGGCTTGCTCATCAGGGACAAACTTACTTATAAAGAACATATTTATTTTTAATCACCGCATTATCTGTGTAAAGCTGCTTTGAGACAATGTTCATTGTTAAAAGCGCTTTACAAATAAAAATGAATTGAATTGAATTAAAAATCCACTTGTCCAGGGTGGGCATCAGATCGCGCCCGTACACCCCACAAACATCAATAACCCCAGTAACAATGGGTAGAGGGCGATTAATCACCCCCATTGAAATGATAGGGAAAACACAGAGGTTTATATACATTGACACACACAGCGTGAATGACATACATCAAACCAAACATTCCAGTGGGGGGGAACTGCATAACAGGAGATGCCATAACCACACACTCAAAAGGGGGAAGGGGGTAGGGAGTTGCACTGTGGGTAATATAGTGACGTTACATGACGTCACTTCAAGCCACGCCCCCACAATTAGCCCCAAAAAAACCAAGGTGCTCAGAAATGCCGTGTGATATGTCAAAACACTCGGCACAGTGGGGGGAGTTGAACCTCGGCTGAACCAACGCACACCGTGCAAACCTATTAGCATAACTGCATTGCTAAACTCACTCTGACACAGACGTGCGACACCTCAAACTGTTTGGCACGGTCTGGGGAATCTCCGGTGAGCAGGAACATGCGAAACCACGAAACGAAAAAAGTCCGGCTACACGGGCATGTGACACGTCTAAACACTCGGCACAGCGAGGAGAGTCGGACCCGGTGTCCAGTTTTGCACTGTAATGCACCACTCACATTTTATTCAGGAAAAGTCACATTCTAGTTTTCTAGTCAATGCTGGTGAATTTTTTGCCAGTCGATGCAGACCATTTAATTTACAACAGAAATTCACCACTGTGAGGATAGCCGGAGTCTAAATTTCCCCCAGTGCAAATGCTAAAGTGGAGCTCTGTGTATGGGGCAATTGGGGAATTGCAAAACTCACACACTGACATTTTTTTATCATCACTGGAGTTAGGGCTACATAAATTCCATCAGCAAGTGGACTTTGCAGTGATGTGGACAAATTGATGGAGCATAAACACTGATGACATTTATTATCAACCTCCAGCCTGATGTTCATCACCCTATCAGAAACTCTCTGCACCTCCACTACACTTTTACTGTACTCTTCCTTTAGAATTCCCCCTACACCATTTCTCTTTTCATCCACACCATGATAGAACAGTTTAAACACCTCCAATGTTCCTGCTCTTACTCCCTTTCCACTTGGTCTCCTTAACACACAACATCTCTACCTTTCTCCTCTCCATCGTATCAGCTCCCTCTCTACCTTTACCAGTCATAGTACCAACATTTGAAGTACCAACAAAGAACCTCCACTCTTCTCCACTTTTTTTTTTCCTGGTGTCTTTGTAGGAGTCTTCCTCCTCTCTTTTTCCTCCTTTGGCCAGTTGCCTAACAGTTGCCCAATTTTCAACAGTACCCTGTGGAAGCACACGTTTTACGCTGGATGCCCTTCATACCACAACCCTCCCATTTATCCGGGCTTGAGACCGGCACTAAGAGTGCACTGGCTTGTGCAACGATAATGGCTACGTTTGCAGTACATAATATCATTAGAAGATTAGAAGAATCTGGAGAAATCTGTATGCAACTGACAAGGTAGGCAAGCTGTTCTACGGTCAGATGAATCAAAATTTAAAATTCTTCTTAAAAACCATGGATGCTATGCCCTTCACAGTACAAGGGACATTCTGACTTTCCAGCGTTTATTAAAAAAAATCTGAATCTCTGATGGTATGGCAGTGCAATAGTGCCTAAGGAATGGACAGCTTTCCCGTTTGGAAATATTAATGCTGAATGGTATATACAGGTTTCAGAGCATCATATGCTTCCATGTAGACAATTTTTCTTGTCAGAGAAGGCCTTACAAAATCCAGGAAGACAATGCTAAACCATATACTAAATCTATTACAACTGCATGGCTTCATAGTAGAAGAGTCTGGGTATTCAACTTGTCTGGCTACAGTACCAACCAGAAACCATTTAAAAACATGTGGTGCATCATGAAGCGAATAATATGACAAAGAAGACCCAGAAGTCATGAGCAGCAACAATCCTGTATCATACACAAATAAGACAACATTCTTCTCCTAAAAGTTAAATACTGTTGTTAAAAGAGGAGAGGATGCTACACAGTGATGTACACAATTTTCTTTTGTGATGTGTTGCAGTCATCACATTTAAAATGACCTTATTTCTTACTTTAAATGGTAAATTTACTCAGTTTAAATATTTGATATGTTTTCTATGTTGTATTGTGAATAGAATGTGGGTTTGTGAGATTTGCAAATCTTTGCATCATTTTACATTTTTTCCAAAATTTTAGAAAAGGGGGTTGTATAGAAAGGGGGATTTTTCTATGGAAACCTTTGCATGAAAGCGGCCATGTTGATTTGACGTCACCATACAAGCCATGAGGGGGTATGTATTCGGTGGGTTTTTACTGGTTGTAGGTGGAAAATTTAAAGTTGCAGATTCCGTAAATTGTATTTTACTTAATAGCAGAGTTGCAATGCCAGCCGTTTACTCAAGTAAATAAATTAAGTAATGAATTAAAATAAATAAATACAATAAAAATCTAAAACTCTTTGGGACAGTTGTCGCTTGTGACGTGTACGGAGTTTCTCCTTTTCCGGTGTTCAGTTGGACGTGAGCTTTTGTGTACTGTTGCTGTGTAAATCAATTTATTATAATTTTTTGGATAAGTTACGGCGGTGGTGGTTGCACGCAATGAATAAGAGGTAAATTGGACTAAAACAGTACCAGTTTAAGATTTTATTCTGAATAAAGAGCTGTGTTCAGTTGCAGGGCTTGTTAGGGTAATTCCCTCACAGACAAACAGGGTGTATGTTAACATGTTAGCTAATCTCCGGGCCTAGCTATGCTAGCTAAAATCTGTTGAAATCTGTTGTTACTTCTGTTAGCTACTTTTTATATGTCGGAAACGAGCTTCTATATAATACAATAAAGTAACAACAGTCAATAAATATTTTAATTATATAAAAATATATATATATATATATTTTTATAAAATAAAAATAAAAAACTGACAGTGGACGCTTGCGTGTGACGTGTCTGGAGAATTTGCTTTAGCTTTAAATGGTTAGATGAAAGTAGCACTAAAGGAATTTAATGTGTTTTGTCCTTAAGATATCCATGTGCAGAATAGTGTGATATAAAGTGACTGTGCTGTGCAAGTCCAGAGTTGAAGTAGCAGTCCAAAACCGCCCGAAATAAACAAAAAAACGCAATAAACTGGAGCCACCCCAAAATTTAAAAAAAAATTGTTTAAGCCATAAATGATAGATGATGGTAAAAGTGTCATATGTCATACGTCAGAAAAGAGGCAGAGTTAAAGATCCACGTCACCGCATTCTTTACTTTCTGTAAAGTATTAACATTTTACTTAATTTTATAAATAATAATTATATTTTTATTAATAAATTTCATTATTTCAACATAAAACTCCATAAAAACCATTCCCTATACGTTTTTTTGGTCTATCGTGCTATCCAGTGTTGGGCAACGTTACTTTTAAAAGTAATGCATTACAATATTGAGTTACTCCCCAAAAAAGTAACTAATTACGTTACTTAGTTACTTTTTTTAATGGAAAGTAATGTGTTATATTACTTTTGCGTTACTTGTATCTCTTTCAGGCCTTACAGGTGTAACAGGTGTAATATAGATAATTGCCATTAAGAAATAAGTTATTAGAGCAAAAGACGTCTTAAACATTTAAAATGATTAATAACTTCTTGGAGAACAATAAGATGATCGACTAAGTTTTGACCACAAGGCTGAACACTTTCCAGTCGCTCTTCTGTACACTGCTTTTCAATCTGCCTTCACCGTCAGAAATGTAACTATCGTTCCTGTATATAAGGTTAAGGGTGTGGGCTGCACACCGGTGATGTGGAGGGAGAACATACCTTTCGCTGTCATCTCGTAAAACTTCGTGCAATTCTGTAAATATGGCCTCGTCCTCGTCTACATCATTCTCTGCTTCATCATCAGCTTGAAACATTCTGAACGCTTTTACAAAGTTCGCGCTATTATCAGTGACCGTGGCAGTTTATCTTCCCACAAAGAGCAAATGAGCTGTGAATTTGCTCTCTATCTCCGCTGCGATGGCATCGTACATGTGTCTCCCACGGAAAACTTTTATTCTGAGCAGTCCATAGAGCTGCAGTGGTGGAAACATATTCCAAGTCGCAAAAGTTTTCTTTAGTTCTGTCTAAATTCTATCAGCGAGAGACCGGGAAAATTAGCCAAACTAATTGGTTATGTGGCAAATGCAATTCAGCGATTAACCAGGGGCGTGAGATTCCAACTGCGGTAAAGCGGCGGATTACTGTACATTTGTGTTGGCACTACAGTTTAAGAATTTAAATTGGAGAAACCAGACTAACTAGCTAAAGCAGATTTCCCTCCATTATCCACAGCACTTGAGTTTTCCCACCTGAAGAACTAAATCTATTTGTACCTCTAATATACCTCTAATATTCATCTAATATAATCTAATATATAGTTTTCCTGTTGTGAATTTATTCTCCTCTCTCATTTATTACAGATGTTTTTTACACTTCATTTTCCTGCTGCTGATGATCAGAGGTGAGTGTTTAATGCACCACAATAGCCAGATGTGTGTGTTATATGGAAAACTTTTGAGAAAAAAAAAAATGAACATGGGTTTTATACACAGACGATTCAACAACAAACTCAGGATTCATTCACAACAGCAAGCAGCAAATTCACATTGTACATTTCTCATTTCAATACAAAGTAGGTTTGGTTCCCAAAGAGAAACGTATAACCCATGTTTTTCTTTAATTCAGTCATATACAATCTATTATTAATACTGTATGTGTAGTAGGGGTGGGAGAAAAAAAATCGATTCACCAAACTATCGCGATTCTTTTTAAAACGATTTTGAGATCGATTTGCTTACCTCAGAATCGATATATATTTAATTATTTTACTTTTCCAGAGAGGTGGTGGGAAGACGTTACCGCTTTTATTCCAACAGAGGGCTAAACGTATTTTGTTGGTGTCTGTATTAGATGACGTCGTATCCGTTTTAAGCTGGCGAGAGAAATCAAAACCATGGCAGAGGCAGGGGAGTAAAGCTCTTTGAGAATTGTTTAACGCATAAAGACCCTGCTTTAGTCACAGAAAATGCGATTAATATGGTTATCGCTGCCCAATTAACCGGCTGTGTCCATATTAAGTGCTACGCGCACACTCATAATCTGGCCTCACAGCGAGCACTGAAGCTGCCCGCTGCCGTGAAGTTACTTGGACGAGTATGACGCATCAGTGGATTTCCAACAAACGTTACTGAAGCTCCCTGTGCACAAACTTATAACAGACGCTTTAACGAGATGGAATAGTGCCTATGACATGGTTCAATGTTTTCTGGAGCAACAGGCTGCAGTACCAGCTGCACTGCTCTCACCTGAGGTGAGGAAGAGAGAGAAGGATATTAGCAGTTGAGTGGGACATTGGAACAGTTTAAACAGCTATTTTATTTTAGAGAGCATTGTTTTTAGTTATTTTGTTGCACATTTAAATATTATATTCAAGTTTTATGGTTCAAGGTTCTTTATGCACATTATGTATGTGTGTGCTCCTGAAATAAAAATTCAGAAAAATGTGATGCATTGTTTTTGTTAATATAACTCAAATACAGTCTCTTGAAGGGTATGATCAAGTATTTGTCAGTGTCTAATCTTTATTAAGCAAACAAAAATCACAATTTAAACAATGAATCGCAATAGCTACAGAATCGCAATATGTATTAAATCGGCACAAAAGTATCGGGATAGAATTGAATCGCGAGATTAGCGAATCGTCCCAGCCCTAATGTGTAGAGATGCTGCAGAGAAGAATAAAGTTGGGAAAGGAAGAAGCAGAGATCATTGGTCAGTGAACATGACTTGTAAGAAATATTTACAGTTCAGCTACTACCGCTTGAGATCGGAATGCTGGATAGACCACGCCCACAAGCACAACAATAGGGTTTGTCAGTGAAGATAGTTTCACTCCCACAACAAACAAACTAGAAGCAACATGAGCAATCGGCCTGAATAGAGGGTTTGTTGCAAAAGTGCACGAAGCTCTTTTTTACATCTTATTGATGTATCTTGATGCACACGTTTGTCTTTATATTATTGACATTTTATATGTTCTTTTTTCTTTTAGTGTCGGTGTCTGTCCCTCTGATTGTCCAAGGCTTTACAGGAGACACAGTGATCTTACCATGTTTCATAAAACAGAAGACAGACCCTGTGTTTTGGCGATTTGAAAGAATCAGGACCCTGTGTGACATTTATAATGGTAAAGCAGATTTTGATGGCCAGGATTCAGTCTTTAAAAACCGAGTGGGAATTTTTTCATCAGAAATTCCAAAGGGAAATTTTTCCATCAAGCTGAGCAGCGTGAACAATACAGATGAAGGACTGTACACCTGCTATGCCCCCACCGAAGATTATAAACAGGAAGTACAACTGAAGGTGAAAGGTGTGTATGGCAGTTTTATCATAAGCATGAATTTTGTCACATCAGGGTTTAAACTTTTTTAGCAATTATTCATCATTTATAATGATCTAATCAAATCACAAAAATGTGTCTGTTTGCCTTAAATCACTTTTTATATAAATTAAAACAAACTAATATATAAAAAGAAAAAACACAAGATTTTTACATATTTCGTGTTGTCTGTCAGAAGTTAATTTTCCAAGTAAATTATTTTAAGTAGCAGTTTTTGTCCAAAGTCAGGTTTTAGATGAATCTGCACAACTTCTGCTCTGGAGAGTAAAGCAGCACTTTATGTAGCGCCACATTGCTGAGAAAACATATAGAGAATCTTATGTTCAATGTATGTTTATGTAGAAGCCTCAAGGAGTTTCTCCTGCACTGGAAGCTCCCGACGCCAAGTCAAAATCCGTGTGTGTGTGTGTGTAAGCATACCTGGTAATAAAGATATTTCTGATTCTGATTCAACAGCGAAACCAGGAAGTGGTCAAAATAAGATACAAGTGGACGGCGTGATGATGTTCCTGCTAGGATGTGTTCTGCTCTACAGCTTCAGATTCTGAAGAAACCCCTCAGCACAGCGTGTGCACCAACATCAGCTATCAGTATCACAGGGATTCCCTGTACAGGTTTCTGTTACATGTGTTTGTATAATTGTGTGTAAGATTTCCATCGTTTCCGGTGGTATTAATAAAGCAGTGTACTAAGTAAGCTATCAATATTATTACAATTTAAACCTGATCAGATATGCAGAAGATCATTGTGGTTTTTGTGCTGCAGCAGTTTTACTTCCTAACACATTACTGCATTTATGTTGGTGTGAACGAGTCAACATCAATCGATTTTCTAACCGCCGGCTGAGTTTCCATATCGGTTTCTCCTCCTGTCCACCATGAACATGAATCTGAGGCCACAGTGAGCACAGTTTTATACAAACTGTACAGATCAGAAGCCATTCCCCTCTGTTCTCACACAGAACTTCTGCTTCCTGATATCTTCAAATCTAATAACCACTCCACAGCTTCTCCCGAACCCTCTTATTGCTCATCTACACTGAACTTAGTGACATATTGCACTATAACCTCCATTACCAAGAGCTTCAACAATGTTAAACCGATCTGCATAAATATCCAAAATATCAGTTCATAAAAAACTCCAGTAGCAAAACATACACATGGGTCTATAAATATTCAGACAGGTTTAGTGTATTTTCAGCCTTTCAATCAAAGTAAACTTGTAGTTCAATTTAAATCATGAATGAGCTTTTCAGCGTTTCAACATTTCACCAAATCAGAGGAACGGTGTAGGAACTACAGCACGTTATATCAGAGCTCTAGTTCTCCAAAAGTAAATAATTGAAATATCAATCAAAAGTAAAACTGCCAGGAGTCAGGTTTCTTCAATGGAGATGATCTACCAGGTCTTACCTTTAGCTGTATCAGTAGGGTTCAGGTCATGTGATCTTGATGCTCATTGCCTTGCAAGACATTTTGTGTTGATTTCCAAGTTTGTTTCAGGTTAATGTTCTGTCCAACCAGTTTTGATGCATTCCAAATAAAAAAGCTGAATGTGAGCAGAAATCATCTTTCATCAGTCACATTGATAAATACAAGGCAGTACTGGTTCTACTGGGAGTACTGGTTCCACTGAATAGACTTGTTTCACTAGTAAGCGTACACACCCGCGCTGTCAGATTGAAGACGTTTCGTAATAGAAAAATCATACTTCCTTCTTTCAACTGTTCTCTTCAAACCATTCTGGTGAAAGCTGATTCTTGCTTCATCTGACTCAAAAATGTTCCTCCAGAACTGTCCAGTTGTGTCACGTGATTAATCTCTAATCCGGACTTCTAGTTATTCTAGTTCTACTTTCTTAGCGATGGTTTCCATATGTTGTAAACCCTCTGTATTTGCTCCAGTAAAAGCTACTCGTGATTGTTGACTTTGACTCAGATATTCCTACTTCCTGGAGGAGGTTCTTCACATGTAGCCACACCAATAAACAGCTGAAACGTTCCAGTTACTTTTGGTTTCTTTAAAAGGGTGAGATCATTCAAAAAGCTTTAATTTCTACAACCTTCACCTGGTGTGGATGTTAAAGACCCTTTGATTATAAAAGTGAAAATCTGCACTTAATTTCAGTGTGGTGAACAGCTGCACCACCACCACATCTGGAAAATCTGAATATTTATGGACCCAAGCAAAGGAAAGTTTAGACAGAAGTAAAGATTTTAACAATCTGAAGCATCCTTATGTACAGTTATGTACTAATAATGATTCTTGTAATGATTTTATTAAAATTTTATTATTTGTAATAAAATTTTATTTATTTTATTATTTATTATTTGAACATTTCACTGAAAATTTACAGAATTTGTCCATTTATCTGCACACAAAATTCCATAATAATACAGAAAAATATTTTTGTACAGTTCTGTACTCATTAGCATAGGTTTTCACACCCCGGTATGTTGTACTGTTTAGAAGCATTTTATCAACTTCATGGTGTTTCTCTGCAGCCTCTAAACACCTGAATTAGTTCTTTTCTCCCATTCTTCCTGTCAGGTTTTAATCCAAACTCAGTTTGTACTGCTTTTCTGCAAGTATCTATTGTTGTTATGGATTATTGTGTGTAGATAAATAGCTGGAAAAAACCTTATTTGAATTGAATGTGAATTGGATGATTTGTGCAGAAACAGAACTCGTGGGCATCTTTTCTAAACCCACAGTGTTACTGGTTCTTTCACCTGAATTCTTCCGATCGTTATTGTTTATTTATTCTGCATTGTGTGCATTTGTATGAATGTGTATTTTATTTACAAAGTGTTTACAAAGGCTGGTATTACAAAAGTTCTGTTGACCGATAATAAACTTCACGCTTGTACAATTCACGTGTTCAGTTTTTATGTGGAAATTTACACCTGATGAACCTCATTACTCTGATCATTTTACATCAAAATACTTATTAAAGGCCTGATTAATAAAAGCAGACTTAAAGGAGGAGCACTTTTGTTTTCTCCACTGCTTTCAAGTTAAAGCACAAGGAAATTCACTATGGAGAAGTGTGTAACCTGGACACAGTGTCTTTGTTTTGCATGTGGTATGTCCATGGAGAAAAGCTGAAACTCTTTCCCGTCTCACCAGGTTCTAACTCTGAGATATTGTAGATAATATTTGCCAATATGCAATAATGACATTATGTTCCTGTATAAAAGGTGAAATTATTTTTCATGTTTTTAGTTTTCAGATGGTTTTCTAATAATGTTACTCAGTTCTGAAGTTGAAGTGTTGAAAGCAGAAAATGGGCAAGTGTAAGGATCTGCTTCTTTGGCACGGTCCAAATTGTGCTATCTAGAAGACTTGGTCAGAGCATGTCTTACTAGGTTTATCATGGTATGTAGAAGTTAGCACTGTTGATTGGAAGATTAGATCATTTTAGTGACTTTGAAACTCGTTCATCAAAATGAGTCATTTAGTTTATTTTGTATCTTTGATCAGAAAGAAAATAAAATGTTTTAATAAGCTGAACCCCCTTTGTTGGCTTGACTGAGCATTGATGAGAATCTGACGAACAGAAAAAACGTCCTAGTGAATGTAAGCGAAGTCGTGCAAAACATGTTTTTGATGTTTTATCAGTTTTATAGCTAAATGATCCTGTTAATGATGAAAATGTGCACTTTCTCTAAGCAACAAATCTGCAACTCTGTGTTTGTACTTCAAAAGCAAAAATTACACTATTACTATTTTTTCCCACTAAAAATAGTTTCTTCCACTTCACAATGTCACTCTCAGGCCACTGATACACAATGTTCCAGGTCCACAATCACCAATAAAACAATAAACCCTCATGTGAATGTCAATTTTACCTTCTGAATGCACCACATGCAAACATAGAGGAAGTTTTCTTTCGTTTCTGATGTGGTCTACTTGTGGGAAGGATCACAGGCTGGTGACAAAGGTTTCTCTTTTCACTTCCAGAGATCAGGCATTTCACTTTAACTCGCAAACATCATCCCAATGAGCGCAGTAGAGAACAGTGAGAACGAATGTCATTAGTAAAGCAAGAAACCGAATAAACATAATTCAACAAGTCTCCTTTCACTGTAGCCACAACTGCACTGCCCACATACATCATCTCTAGTAGAAGCATCGATATTTACCTCATAAAATTACCTCCTTTTTTAGATTCTTTAAGGGCTAAAATCTGATTGGATAGAAACTCTAATGGAAACCGACACTACAAGGCAGCACACCCAAGAAAAAAAAGCATTGAAAAGAAGAGAATAAACTACTGTGTATATATTAATGGACACAAATCTATTAAAATCTAAATCAGTGATTCTAATAAGATATTCTGAATCTAAAATGTTTGCCAAAGTGCCAATTTTAGTGCATTTAAGTATTTTAGTGAATCAAACACACAGTGCCGACTTTTCAAAGGGGCTCTTACATAACTGCCAATCACTGGAGCATGAAACAGGAATAAATATCTCATACAAAAACATATCAGTGTTTAATAAACATCGTAAAGAAACAACATTCGAACATTCGAGGTCTGTTTATCTACACTTTGGAACAAGATGACCTGAGCTGATTTATAAGCTATTTATAATGACCGACTAAAATAATACAAAGATACATGGGCGCAGTTTATTTGTGTAGTTCAGAACATTTAAATCCATAATCAGGACCTTCCAGATCCTCACACTCACCAGGTCATGAGGATTTTAGGTTTGAACAGCTGACAGACTTTTACAATACAACTGGAGGCACACAACTGAATGTGGAAGAATCCTGTTCCAGCATTACAATGCCCAAGGTCAGCTCGCTGAAGATCTGCTTTCCATGGGTTGGAAGAGCTTGAGTGGCCTCACCTCACCGACATCACTATCTGACTTTACTAACAGCCTTGTGGCTAAATGAATCTCCACAAAATCTTCACAAAACCTAGTGGAACATCTTCCCAGAAGAATGGAGCTTCTTATAGGAGCAAATGAAGACTCATTGTGGAACAGGGTGTTCATAAAGAACACATACCAACCTTATGCTCAGGTGTCCACCAACCTTTACCCATATAAAGTGTGTATATCACTTTTTTGAGATATAATGTTAATACAAATGCTGGAATTCAACTGAAATTGAGGCTCCTACCTGAACTGAGCTTCGGGATGGATTTTTATTCCTGTTTTCCCTCAGAATTGACTGCATGCTCGTCTCCACTCCAAGAAAACTTAATTTAAGGTCTAACTTTTCCTCTTAATCCATCTCATTTCATAGAAAAAGGAACTATTACGTGTTCAAACAAACACATTCTTCTCAAAATGACGGCGTGTGAATCAGCTGTTCGTGTTAGCAAACGCGCTTTTCTTGACAAACCGGCTTTCTGAGGTAAAGGGGGCGGGGTTACACTTTCTGACAGACACCTGACATATGTACTGCTAGACAGCGCCCCTAGCGGTCGAAAATCGAATCAAATTCAATTCGATTCGAATCATTTCAATTTAATTGTATTTACAATTTAAGAATAAAATCAGCAATCATACATTTTGCATTTAGGATTATGGAATACAATAATCAAACAATAATTCTGTAAGTCTAATTAACGAATAAAATCATCAATCGTTTTGCATTTTTAATTAAGATATAAAATAATCAATCAATATTTTTTTATTTATATTTTAAAGAATTAATGTGACACATTGTCAAAAAATAATCCATCCATCCTGAAGGGTTTAATTCCTTTTACACCACAGACATTTTCAAGGATTTTCTTTAAAGAAGAAAATTTAAACTTCCTTTAATAGTGACATTTAATGTACATTAAATCATTTTATTGTTGAATATTGTTGTGGTTTTATTATGTAATAGTTGCTCACCAAAGTAGCTGTTCAGTGAATTAATTTGACATGAAAACACCTTATAAAAAAATAAAATTTCTCAGGAAATTGTTTGTGATTTAGGAATAAACACCTGGAAAATAATTTATTAACACGGGAATGCGCAGGAGTTAAAAACTATACTGCACGCAGCCAGTAGAGGGCATAATTGACATTCTGGTTTTATGTGAAACCAATATCACGACGTATATCTCGTACACGTGAACCCTTGTTAAAAGAATACACACCACAGAGGTCAAAGTTCAATATAAAAGCAGAAAGTAGAGGTTTCATCCCAAACGTTCATCTAATAAACACAAATATATATACCTTAATCTCTTCTATTTTACATTTATATACAGTTCTGAGGAAAGACGCTGTCATGGATTGTAGTGTAGTTCAAAAAGGACACAGGGATTTAAATCTCAAAATAACAGTCCTTGACTTGAGTCTAATGTGAGTTATGCATTTTTGCAGCACAAAAAATCTTCTGTTATGAAGTTATTTATGATAATGAGCGAAATTACAGACACAGATTCAGAATTCAGACAGTAACCGTATGCATTGAACAACTTTTGAATCAATTGCATATCGTTTTCAGCTGGGTATCTCTCTTGTGAGTGTGTGTGTGTCTATTTTCCAGCCATCGATCAGTCAAGCAATTAGTGCAGTAGTTTCCAGTAGTTTTTCATAAAAAAATTTTATGATATGATTTTAAAATGTAGTTAAGTACAATACTTCAAACAAAACATACCTCAGTGCACAACAAAACAATTCAGAATCAATAACAGTAATGCAACAGTACAGCAACATTAAATGTAATTTGCTACTTTCCACCACTGGAAATTACATGTGGTGTGAAATCAAACCAAATAATAGAAAAACCAAACGGTGTCAATTTCACTATGAGTCAGATGAATAGGTGTGAAAGTGCTCGCAGACTCACACTTATGAAGGTCTTTTTTTAAATATTTAACTTTCTGTGTACGCGGACCCCGATTATAATCTCATACCAGTTTTGCAGACTGGAAAACAATGGCTGCAGTGTTTAAACAGTGTAATATCCAACCCAGACTTTATCTTCCTGACCACAAGAGTGTACTTTCCCCTAACATGGTTTATTATAATCATTTCCTCTTCAGCTACTATCTAATAAGCTCCCTGAATTCTTGACCTGTTTTAC
Source organism: Silurus aristotelis (assembly GCF_946808225.1). Classification (NCBI taxonomy): domain Eukaryota; kingdom Metazoa; phylum Chordata; class Actinopteri; order Siluriformes; family Siluridae; genus Silurus; species Silurus aristotelis. The sequence goes on along the minus strand of NC_139582.1, from coordinate 29,819,756 downwards.
CTTGTTAGATATTTTGCTCTGGTTTGATACCTCTCTGACTGCTGGTATTTCTAACTCTGATCTGATTCTGATCAATATTTAGATTTGCTTCTAATTGGCCTCCTAGCCTGTAATATTCCCATGTATTTAGCACCAATCTTTCACCCTTCAATTCTACATTCTAAGGATGGAAAGAATTCCTAGAGCGTGATGGTAACAATGTATGTATGTAAGAGGTGGAATCAAAAAGTTTCAAGACGAGCTCTATTTACAAAGAAGTGCTTGATTTATCCACGTTTACACACTACCACCTTCAAAATATTCCCCTTGCACAGCAACACATCGCTTCCAGCATTCCTCCCACTTCTGCAATGTGTCCTGGAAGTCTTCTTTACGAAGCAAGTCAAGCACCAGATCTCCTTATTGGTGTCGAAACAGTGACATTTGAGCTGAAACTTTATCTTCGGGGAAGGGGGGCGATATCCGCGGAAGCCAAATCTGGTGAGTAGAGTTGGTGTAGAAGTGAAATCATGTGGATTGTGCGCTGACCATAATCGACACTCAACCTGATCTCTCGTCATCTTCCAGTAATGTTTTGCCGCTCAAAACACGACTCGTTGTTGCATCGCCGTATGTCACACGTATGTCATGTTAAACATCTCTGTGGCAGGTTGGACTTGTTCCACGCAGAATTTCACGTTTGCTCTTTGTTCTAACTTGCTGCATATGATGAAATCACAGACGTGATAACGTACGTGGTCAGAATGCACCAGTTATCACCATTAGTCGCGAAACATTTTTAAACCACCTCATACGTAGGGCCTGCATTAAGTTTGCTTGACTAGACTGATTACCAAGTCTTCTGAACCAGTGAAACTAGGTTTTTAGCTTGTGTGGCCTTACAGGAGCAGTGAGTAAAGACTTTTCATGTTCAAAGGTCTGAAGACTGCTGCTCACCACTGTGGGGAAATTTTGTAACCATTATGGAAGCCATTTCAGCCAACATGTTTTTTTTGCGGTTTTCATCATAGTGGTGCTCATACACCAAACTGCATTTTATATGTGCAAGCTTCAACAGCAAGGCTCAGTGGCAACCTCACATAACCTGGCTTGAGTGTGTCTATGTTGTCATAGCTCTAGTGGAAGGTTCTCTTGAGGGTCTGGGGCAGTAACTTGATTCGCTGACATCCTGAAATCCTCTCAAATTGATTGGAGCACGTTTTTAAAGCTGATTTAGTTTGTGGAAAATTCCAAGCAGCTTATAAGAGATAAGAAACCCACATCACAATACTGTACGAGATTTAATAAATAAATACACGAGGGAGAATAATTATGAGTATTATTAAATTAATATTTTCCCATAACCTACTCTACATGGCCACTGCAGATGGACTTTTTGAACGCAACTGTATTTGTATTCGCAGTTTGATGTAATATGGCAATTAAATGCACTAAATGTTAATGGTTTAGTTTTCACAGATATTCTTGTGTGCAATTGCAGCAACAAAAAGTTTACATTTTTCTGGAAAGGAAACAAATGACTTTATGATTAATTATTATTATTTGGCAGTTATCAGAAACCCCCAAAATAGGAAGTAGCTAGTTGACTGTAAAAAGGAGCGTACGCTCACACAAACAAGCGTGCTTATATTTCTAGTCTTTTTGTCTTCTAAAATTGTTCATCTGAAACCCACAACAAAGCTCCTTTATCCTGTATTATTTTAGGACCCCAGCACTGGCATCCATTTAGAGACTGGTTCACCACATGCTGTTTTTTAATACAAGACGCTTCTTCAATGTGGTCAGCGCACTCATGCGAGAACTTTTGCTCTGTGGTTTAGAAACACTTGTTTTGTTGTTGCAGTAAGCTCCATTCAGCCTTCAGAGCTTTGAGATGAGAACTTGTAAATAAACACACGGTTTTGATATTCTGAACAATAAAATAGTAATCGAGTAAATAATAAAACCTAAAGTTTTACTTAACCCTCGCAGTGTAACCCAGGAACTACAATTTTATTTACCCCATCATGTCCAACATTATAGTTTAACCGGAACCTTTAATCGTATTGGTACCTTCAACCTGAAAGATGTTTTCCTCCGTCAATCATGTGATGGATTAAAAAAACATTTGTCAGTATGAAGTTTATGTATTACCAAATGCAGTTTTCATGCAGTCACATGTGCATGTTTTTAGTTAAAAAGAAAAAAAGGAACTTGCGTGGTGAAGGGCATGGTCATAGTCGCAAACCCACATCACACTTTGACATACTTATGCTATTTATTTGTGTAAATTAAGCACAGAGTGCAAAACTTTCCAACTGGTCATCACTTCTTAGTTTTTTTGTCCATTAGCAATAATTTAGAATTCCCAGAAAAAATATGTTTTGCACTGGTGTCTTACTGACTCAAAACTGTGAACAAACTAGCATCACAGCTGAAACACACACACACACACACACACACACACACACACACACACACACACACACACACACACACACACACACACACACACAAATTCACCCCGCCCGGTCCTGCTGGACAGCTTGTGGTTGAATCCCATGTTACTGTTTTTCTATGAGCATCAGGAAGCTGTGTGTTTAAAACATCTACTTTCTGATGATATTAAAAACAGCAATAAAATACACAACAAATGGCAGAAAATGATTTCGATTTTTTTTTAAAAGTGGGCCTTGATGCATTTTTGCCACAAATCACATCACAAAGCACTTCCTGCCACTTCCTGTAAGGCTAAAGTGCCTTCATGTCATATTTTTATTCAATGCTCAAGGTGTGAAACCACAGATGAGAAAAAAAAAACATTGAGCACATTGCATAACCTGAATGCATAATAATTTTTTTTTTCTTAGCATCTTAGCAGGTTTGTCATTGTTTCCATTTATACTATGTGTAGCTGGTACTAATGAAAAAGAAAAAAAGTAACAATGTCACACTGCCATAAATGTAACTAATCAGCTCTTGCACAGAATCTATGTGGTTTAACAGAGCTAAGAAGCTAATCATATATTATTTTCATTTCATTTACATACAGTGGGTTCAAATGTCGTTATCCATAATCTTTGATATCAAATAATAAAGTGTAGAGCAGCACATAGACAAAGAGTTGAGTGAACACTGAACTTTTAGAATAGTTCACTAGTCATTAGTTATAGGCTTCTGGCTAGCAAGTTGGTTTTGAGTTGGATACTAATGTAATACTATGATCACAGAAAACTATACACTTCTAATGCATGAAAAACAAGGTTTAAAACTGGTCGCTCTTTGGGCACGTCTCCGCTTGAAGTGCAAGTGGTCAAGATGCTAAAAAGATTGGAGGTTTGTGAGTTCAAATACCAACATTGCCAAGCTGCAACTGATGGACCAATGAGCAAGTATTAACTGCTCACTTGTGTATATATGTTGCTCTGGATAAGAGTGTCTGTCAAATGCTGGTCAAGAGAGAATAGTGTTATTTAATAAGAAGTATGTAATATTTGTGAGAGTGACTTTAAACAGTATATGTTTGTTCATGGACTAATCAAAAAAGAAAAATGAGGATATTTTACACTTTATTTTATTGCACAGTAAATTTTTTGTTACACTTATAAACTAGACAGAAATAAGCATTTAAAGTGAAACAGTGTGTTATGGGAAGCTCTCGGCCAGCGAGATGATCACAAACTATAAATAAATAAAAATCATCGTGATTAATTGGATGCTTTTTTTAAAGGCTATATAAAGTGGCTGGCCTTCTCACAACAAAAAGCTGACTAGATATGTTTTTCAGCATTGGAATTATGAATAAATTCGAATTTTGACTAGTAACTAGTCTGTGTTTATAGTGTTTCTAGTAACCAGTAACTAGAAACACACTTTATATGATTGGGCTTTACAAAAGAAGAAGATTTGTTCCTGCTTGTAAACTGATTAATCTTTCTTTGCATTCTCATAAAATAAGGCTCCATTATGGATGTGATAGAACAATCTATAAAGTCCATGTAATGGGGGTTAAACCTGCATCTGTGTGAGGTCACTGCTCGCTGTGTGGGGGTCACACCAGGTCACGGGTTAACGGGCTGCAGAAGAATGTATGTGCTGTTGAAATTATTCCTCCGAACAGCAGGGGGTTGAACATTCGCAGCGTTCGTCCGGGTACATGGCACTTCCTCATACTGTAAGAACAACGTTATGTGAGCGGATTAATAAAAAACCTTTAACACGTTCATTTAAATGTTTGAGATGCCACACAGTACTGAAGAACCGTCTATTAACCATGTTGTTTTTACCCACAATGCACTGATACAGCAAGGCTCTTTCAATATCATCATAATATAATGATATAATTTATAATATCGTTTTGACTTTTTGATTTGAGATCCGAAGATGAACATAAGATGACCACTAAGATTTAGCTTAAGATCTACATGTGTTGTACACCTTAGAACCCGCCTAATGACGGGTTTCTTATTACCCAAGTGAGTCTTGTTTGATTTAATGTTTAAACAATACACAGCTCTAAATTTCTACATTACCCCTGGTCTAAACCCGGCACTTCTTGTTAACAAAGAAAAACCAACATAAAGACCAGAGAGCTCTCTGCAAGTGTTGCTAAATCTGGGAAAATTACATAAAAGAGCCATTTTACAAGCATTGGGCATAGCTAATACAACAATTAAGAATGTTATGGTAAAGAAAGAACCTACTTTTGTACTAACAACTAAGTCTTGGAACAGGCCAATGCAATTTTTTTTTTATTTTGTTTCACATTATTAAAAAAAATAGCATTGGCCTCTAATTACTTCTGGCTGCAGACTGTAATATAACAATTATATTCTCTTCTTCGTGCAAATCAAATTTGAAATGCATTTTTTAAAATTATACATATATGCATTTTTCTGTGTTTGAATGTACTTACAGACAAACAAATTGTGCACCACTTTGAGTGCAAATGCACCGGGACATTTGACAGCTGTGGCTTTTCTATAGTATAGACTTTGTCATGTTTAACCGTCTTGTGGCACATTCACGCACACCCATTAACACATTTCAGCCAGTGTTGAATCATGCGACTTTCACACAAGGGACTTTCCAAGTTTATAGAAACAAACATGTACAATGCTTCAAACCCTGTTTATCACAACAAACAATGTTGATCAGTCCAAGAGAGATTTTAACATACTCTGAGATCTTACAGATTTTCAGAATTTCTTTTTAAAAAATAATTTTTTTTTTAAATCAGGGGAAAATGACCTTAGAAGAATCTCAATATTACATTACATTACAAAAAGTGCATATTATATACATGTACAGCATTGTTTAAAAATAAACAAAGAGAAGTTGGCCTACCACAGGGCTGAGGTTGTCCTGATGTGGATGGAAACCAGGATTTTGAGGTAGTGAATGTTTTTTTGAAGGTCTCCTGCAATGATGAACTGTAAAAACTAAAAAAAAAAATAACTGCAGATAAACCCAGAGAGGACTTCATCACCCTGTCATTATTATACACATGACTGAGGCCTGTGTTGCAATAACTATGAATAAAACATTTTATGAATTATAAATTTTATTAGGCAGTGGTAAATGGTTGAAATAATATTAATAATATATATTTAACTTTATTTAATAACAATGTAATCAAATATGATAAGGTATGTAGTTACTGCAGGAAGTACTAAATTTGTTGCTATACTTAAGCAGTTTTTTTTTTTTGTGTATCTGTACTTTACTATAGAATTTCCATTTGGGGAGACTTTTACTTTAACTTCACTACATTTCAAAGTCAAATATCTTTTTACTCAACTACATCAACTACAATAATCACTAGGCACGATGGAAGAAACTCCAGACTCGAACTCGCCACAACACCAGTGGCCTTATTAGCGTGATTTTTTTTAAGTTGTTTTTTATTTAGTTTTTTAGTTTTTAAGAAGGTTCTGGGCTCATGATAATTTGAATAGATTTCAATCAGTGTTTGACTCATTAATAACCTTAACTGAGGTGATTAAGTAAAGAGTCTTGTGACAAAAATGATACTAGGAACATTTTAGTTATAATAAATCATAGTACTTTGGATACGTAGGTACATTTGAAGTCAAATACTTTTGTACTTTTACTCAAGTGAAAGTTTAAAGGGACACTTTTACTGGAGTCTCTACTTTTTTACTCCACCAATGTTAGAAATATACATAAATATGTCAAGCATGCAATTAATGAAAGATTATCTGAGTATCTGCTGCTTTTGTTCTATCTAAACCTTTAAGTAATGACATTTAAGATCAATATAAGGCAACACTTAGTACTAACTTAGATTTATACTCTCAAAATATTCTAGGTATCGCCATACCAGCAGAATAGACTTAAAATAAAACTCACCTGTGAATATAACGGCTAGAGCGCAGTTTATTATTGCTGATATGTAGAGAAGATTTGAACACTGACAACTGACCACTGGATTATCTTCTGTTTTATTGTGTGAAATATGACATGATTGGTGATTATCTGGAAACAATTAAAGAAATATCAGATCAGAATCAGAATCGGGTTTAGTGGCCAAGTGTGTTGACACACAAGGAATTTGGTTCCAGCTGTGTGATTGTTGGGATTCCATCATATTAACACCAGAAACAGAAACTTCAACAAGTCGAGTATAATTGACCCAAAAGAGTCGCAGTGTTTTGACAAACGGACTGGGCCAGTAGATGATGAGGGGGTGAACTAATATAAATTAACGAAAGGTTCACAAAGATTCTCAAAAGAATCAGGCTCATTATAGGTTATTAATAGCTTTAGGTTTTGAAAACTTTCTACTGATGATAATAGCTGTGATCAGTGTAAACAAAAAAGAAATTGTACACCACTTTAAGAAACCAGTTAAGTAGAAAGACAGTTTATGACGATAAAATAGAAATTGTGGAGTGTTGAAAAATATGCATATCAGGAAAGGTCACTTTCATCAAAACATGGCCACTAAAAAACATTACTATTGTTATAGTAATTATTGTAAAATAATATAAAAAACTCACCAGCTGAATGATTCCGGATGTAAAGTCTGATTCCACGGCTGATTTTAAGAAGTGAACCAGTTGTAGTGTGAATACAATAATACACTCCTAATTCATTAGTACTGATATTGTGTATAAATAAACTGCTGTTGTATTGCAGTGAGAAAGATTTGCTGAAGGTCTGGTTACTGTATTGTGGCTCATCAGGATGAATTCTGAAAGAGCGTAATATAAACACTGGGGAATCTGACGGTTTCATCAGGAACCAGAGCACATCTTTTACAGCCACTTCGCACTGTAGGGTCACAGTTTGTCCCAAATCTACCAACATGTCTGTGAAACCTTCTGCAGCTCCACAGCACACAAGTAGATCTAGCAAACAGCAAACAAACACACAAACCATCTGAGCCAGTCACAAAATAATAAGAAATACAATCAGTAAATGAAGAATGTTTTAATAATGCTTACAGAGTTGAAGTTGTATAATCCTCATGCTGTGTGTGAAATGCTGCTCTCTAACAGCGTAATCTGTAAACACTAACATGTTCGCTTTCTGCCACAGTCAGGAAACACCTTCTTGTCAAGCTTTAAACAACAGACAGAGGAAGTGCTCCGACCACAACCGTTTCTTTTTTTTTTCTTCTAAATTCTCCTTCACACTTTAGAAAAAAAGCTCATTAAAATTTCAGACATTTGTTTCATACTTTAAATGTGTTTGTTAATTAATTGTCAATAGTTTTATACTGCAAAATCTTAAATGTAAGAACTTTTCCCCTATGTCCATCTCAGAGCATTATATATACATATATATATATATATATATATACAAACACACACATATATGTTCACACTCTTTCACACAAAGACGTCATTTAGAGTCAGCAATGTACATCCTGGCATTTGGGAGCATGGAGGAAACTGGAGAATTCACAGGAAACCTTTTTCTATGACTCAAGAGGGTTCATTTTAAATAAGCTGCAGGAGCTGAATGCCAAAACACACAACACACACACACACACACACACACACACACACACACACACACACACACACACACACACACACACCCTTACTGAATGCTAAAAACTATGTTCCTAGTGGTAACCGAGTGCTATAACACATGATGTGGAATTGAATTTTAATGTATTTTATGTATTATTTATTAGTGTTTACAATGGCACTGCAGATGAAGGTAGAAAGGATTAGGGTTAGGTTTTAGTCTTAGGGTCAGGGTTGGGGGTCAGATTTTATGGGTTAAGGGTCAGGGATAGGATTATGATGTTAGAGTCAGGGTTAGGGTAAGGGGTTAAGGGTAAAGGATATGGATTAAAGGTGATATCTTTAGGGTCAGTTTAAATGGTTAGGTTTCATGTAAGCAGTGAAAATTAGGGGAAGGGGGTCAGGGTTAGAGTGAGGAGTCAGAGTTAGAGGTTAGTGGTCAGAGTCAGGAGTTTGGGATAGGGTCAAGGATACCTTAGATATTTTCTCTCCAGACTACCAGAGGGCACCCACTTGTTATCCCATCTGACTGTTTCTGACAGTAGGAGTGCAGTTTTTTTCTGCTTTTGTTGTCACATCCTTTTTCTGAGTTAATGTTGTACATCTGCTTTGTTTTACTCAACATCCACATTATATAAACTTAGATATTCTTAGATATTCATTACAACATAATCATAATTAGAGGTTATAAACTGGGGATTAGGGTCAGGATGATAGACAGAGTCATGATTAAGAAATAGATGATTCAAGAAGAGACTTTATTCTGTTCAAATAAAAAATTTTATTCACATTATTTTTATGACATTGCTTTTTTTTATTACATCACATCACAAAAAATGTACAATGGGACCAAATGATCGGTTTGATTTTAGAACAAAGGTCGCGAAACAAAACAAAACAAAACAAAAAAGAGAAGTCAGTGTGTGTCTCACAGGATGGTTAAAAAACAACCTCAGCTTCATGGTGACAATGAAGCAGTATGTGTGTGTGTGTGTGTGTGTGTGTGTGTGTGTGTGTGTGTGTGTGTGTGTGTGTGTGTGTATGTGTGTGTGTGTGTGTGTGTGTGTGTGTGTGTGTGTGTGTGTGTGTGTGTGTGTGTGTGTATTTTAGGCCTCATGAGAAAGCTGAGTAAAGATTACCAGGGTGAAGATGCTGTGGTCCTGCACTTGTGTGAAGTAATTCTGCAGAAAAGCACAGAAGATATCAGGATGTGGGAGGAGTTTAAAGAGGAATAACAGAGTGTTTGGTTACTAAATCAGGGACAGTGGTGTAAATCAACCTGTGATCCATTGAGCTGCTCTTCCTTACAGTTTGGAGGTTGGAACTTTGGGAAATTTGATCTTCCACAGCGGCTCCCGATCCAGACTGAAACATCATTAACGCATCTGATATCAGTCTTCTAGCAGTGTGGAGTTTTTCTGTTCAGCTCAAAAAGTTATTAAACCTCATTCATCTACAATATATTCTTACTGTTTATGAAGTAATTATACTTAACCATAATTTTTTTATTCATCTGAACAACAAAAAAAGCGATATCTGGCACTTGGAACTTAAAACATTTTCAGGACAAAAAAAAAAACAAAACCTTGAACCTATTTATTTATTTATTTATTTATTTATTTGTTTGCTTGTTTAAATATCAATAGCTTAAAGGTCTGAAAAAATGTGTGACTCAAAAAATGACAAACATTCAGATACACACCTTTATATTAAATATATGTACAGGGATATAATTATTTATTATTTATCATATTAATCATTATTACAGGAATAAAATACATTACTTAAAGTTGGCAATATAATATTTATATCATTTATATACAATTAATCTGTATTTAGCAATTATAACAATAATACAATAGTTTTTAAATTATTATTATTATTATAATTACTACGTATTAATGGTAATAATGTACACACTTGATCCTAATACATTTTTAAATCTGATTATTAATTATTTTCTACTATTCAGATTATTTTGATGAAAAAACATTTCTTTTTATTTTTAAAGGTATTTTTATTTTAAAGAAAGTTTAGTTAAAAAGCTTTACCTATGACAGAAAAGATCACAAGACAGTTTATTATTCCTGATACGATCGCCACTTTCCTCCAAAGTTCATCTTCACCAGCTGTCTGATTCTGCTGCTGTCTAATGTCACCCATCTGATTGTCTGGAATTGATTAGATCAGACTGTTTTTATTTTTTTTTAAATATACAAATTAATAATATGCAACATTTTATATACAAATAATCTGGATGTAAAGTCTGATTTCAGGGCTGATAACAGGAGGTGAACCAGCTGGAGTTTGACTACAATAATAAACTCCTAATTCATTAGTACTGATATTGTGTATGAATAAACTGCCGTTGTATTGCAGTGAGAAAGTCTTTCTGAAGGTCTGGTTGCTGTATTCTGCCGTCAGGGACCTGGTCGCGAAAGAGCGTAATATAAACACTGGAGGTTCTGACAGCTTCATCAGGAACCAGTACACATGTTTTACATCTACTTCACACTTTAGAGTCACATTTTGTCCCAAATTTACCAACTTCTCTGTGAACCTTTTTGCAGCACCACAGCACACAAGTAGATCTAACGAAAAGAAAGCACATATACAACCATGAACTTATTTGTACAAAATAAAGTAAATAACAGGTAAACACCTTACTGATGTAAGTGCACTCACAGAAGTAAAGCTGTATGGTCTTCATCATGATCTTCACGATGATCTTCACAGCGGTGCCTCTGAAGGCTCTACAGCCACTCACTCAGGAAACATCAGATGAGTGAAACTGTTGTCTGACCTCAACTGTGAGGTTTTTCAACACTTTATGCATGTTTCCTCCAGACACGTCCCCGTGACACGTCTAAAGCAACACCTCCGAGCACCACACAGGATCTTATTCCAAATGAGAGGTATATTCTTCATGGAAACATTATTTAAAGTTGTAAACGTTGGATTATATTACTACCACAGGTACCTGGGATCATAGGGTGCTAATTAGAAACATGATGGAAAGGGATCACTGGAGGTCATCTGGGAAAATGCAGGGTTATTTTATGAGGGTAGTGCAGCTGTGGCTACTGTGAAAGGAGACGTGTTGAATTGTGTTGAACAAATCTTTAGTGCCTTTATCTAACTACAGAACTCACATCATATTATATATAATTAAAAGGAAAATATACCTGTTTTGGAATAAGAATTGCTCGTTTTTTTTGTTTCACACTATCTTCATTAAACAAAAGGTTGCACACAGATTTATAAATTTGTGTAATGCGTAAAAATGCGTACAAATATATATTTTTTAAATGCTTTTAAAAAAGTAGTAAAAAGAAAATGACAAGTGCATACAATAATTAACTATATACCACTTATGACCTGCAAAATCTGGCATTTGGGACTTTTTCTGGATGAACACAAAAAAAGCCTTAAACCTATTTATTTATTTATTTGTTTGTTTGTTTTGTATTTGTTTGCTTGTTTAAATATCAATAGCTTAAAGGTCTAACAAAATGTATGATTCATAAAATGAATAACATTCAGATACACACCTTTATATTAAATATATGTACAGTGATATAATTATTTATTATTTATAATATAATCATTATTACAGGAAAAAAATCATTACTTAAAGTTGGCAATATAATATTTTTTAATAAAATAATAATGGTCACTGTATTATCTATTAATGATTTTTTTTATAACAAAATAAACTGCGTTTCTCTACAACGGAGTACATATCGAGCGATAAAGGGTTTTATTTTATTTTTACAGACACGTGACACAACAACAGTAACACAAACGTTAGGACTATTAATAACCACATTCAGAGAGGACCAGTGCGATACAAACATCCGGGAAAAACCGTGGAGACAAGAGTCGTGTCCTAAATCACTGACTCGTTCACTTATTCACTACATAGTGCACGAAAAGTGAGTTGAGTTTATGGGAAGAAGGGGATGGAAAGAAGTGAGCGAATTCGGACACTGACGTAAAAAATCCTGCGTCAGAGAGGAGAGACTGTCGCGGACAATATACGTCATCAATCCTGTATTAACATCTTCAGTGTCTCTTAAAACCTTTATGATATATATTTGTAAATATATATAAAATAAAAAATGTAATACAAACACACACACACACACACACACACATATATATATATATATATATATATATATATATATATATATATATATATATATATATATATATATACATACATACATACATACATACACATATCAAATGTATAAAAAGATATATTAAAATGTACACAGATATACATAAATGTACATTATCTAAAATATATATTAAATTATCAAAAACCAAAGTCACGTTTTATTCAATTCATTCATCATTTAACAACAATAGACGGGTATAAGAACATGCATTATGTTTACAGTAATTATTATCATTTCTGTCAGACAAGCTGCTTCATTTCGTTGCACACAATCTTCATTAAACAAAAGGTTACACACCAATTTATTATATAATAAAATATTATAAATATTTTTTTAAATGCTTTAAAAATATAGTTTTAAAAAATGACAAGTGTATACAATAAATAACGATATACCACTTATGACCTCAAGAGGGCACAAGAAACCTCTTTTTAATTATATTATTATAATCCAGTGGTTCTTACACTTTTTTTCTGACATTCCCTACTTTGGAGGGCGTAATATAAACACTGAAGGTTCTGACGGCTTCATCAGGAACCAGTACACATTTTTTTACATCTACTTCACATTGTAGAGTCACATTTTGTCCCAAATTTACATTTGCATGAGTCACCCTCCCTTACAAAAAGTTTGAACAGGAAGTATTTTGCATATCACATGTTTAGCAAAGTTGTCGACAAACAGTGCACAGGAGGGAACCACTTAGAGTGCATGAAAGGGAACTATTACAAGGCCTTTTAGGTCAAGTCAAGTTTATTTGTATAGCACTTTTTACAACAGACATTGTCTCAAAGCAGCTTTACAGAAATCAACAGTCAAGGTGAATGGTGTGTGTTTATCCCTGATGAGCAGCCGTGGCAACTGTGGCAAGGAAAAACTTTTACAACATGCTTTAGATGGTAAGAAATAAAGCAGAGTAAGTAGCTGGACTTTTTAAGATTCTCAGGTGAAATGACAAATTAGTTGCTCTAAACATTTTATAATAATGGGGTACAATTAACATTAACAAGAGAAACCGAATCTAAACAAGAGAAATGGTGTTTCCGTTTCAGTTGTTTGTCAGTTTCTGTTCCACTGTCGTGGTTGCCTTCTTGTTTAGCTGATTAAATTACACAATGTCGCAGTGCTGATCTTCAACAATGACAAAAGCCTAAAATGAAAGTTCTGACTATTTATGTCATATTGTGCCTAATTTTTTAATGAAAATGTATCATTTTCCTACTATTCCTGTTTTCAGACATCACCTGTTGGACTTAAAATCTTTAAACTGTGTATATGGGGTCAAACCTTATACATGGGACGAACACACAAAAAAAATAAAAACAAGCAGGGCAATAGTTGGATGTGGTGTGTGAAATGTGTGTGAAATATTTAAGTGGCTGCATTCTTAAGGACAATTAAATTAAACAATTTGTTGGTCATATGTCTTACCTACATCCGCTACCTTCTTGAAGGGGCTGCTCCGGCCAGTAACACATAATACATTACCGCTAAATTAAAACCCTCAAGCTAACAAAATGAACAAAAAACAACACAGTGGATTCACGATTATTATTATTATATTTAGAAAATACCAGATTTTATGCCGCCCGTATCATTTTATTTTGTTGTAAGGCCGGTCCGTGAAAATATTGTCTGAAATTAAACCGGTCCGTGGCGCAAAAAAGGTTGGGGACCGCTGATCTAGAAGGTCTGCATGATGACTTGTCATTGTCTGAAGGGCACATGTGGATGAGATGTTTAATTCAGCTAATTTCACAGAGCACTTTATTTATTATTGACACTATGATAGCGGGTCAGGCGTGAGCGTTCAATTCTTTATGGCATTGGATGTTGATAAACGTTTTTCCCCCATTATGGCCCATTGTGATTCCTGCTGATTTTCCATGTGCACTTTTAGGCTTGTGTACTTTTTTTGCGGCATGACGCATGCAGTCAGAGATGAGCTGATAAAAATTGTGACTACGAAGGGATGCATATGGTCAGTGTTGGGAAACTTTACTTTTAAAAGTAACGCATTACAATATTGAGTTACTCCCCAAAAAAGTAACTAATTGCGTTACTTAGTTACTTTTTATGGAAAGTAATGCGTTATATTACTTTTGCGTTACTTTTTCTTACCTGGCTAAGGCTTGATCTCTTTCAGGTCTTACAGGTGTAACAGGTGAGAAGTTCTTGTACTAGTGTTTAATGCAGGAATGCACGGGTGGCCAACCCGAGGCTCGCGAGCCGCATGCGGCTTTTTATGGCTGGTTTCATGCGGCTCTTACGTTCATATCGAAGTTTGTGTTTGTTTGTTTTTAATGTGCGTGTTCGCTTCGCTTGAGTTCAATACGGTATTTTTAAGACTTAAATGATCTCACCGCTACTGGGAAACTTTGCGGTATATTCATCTCACGCACACGCGCATTTGACGAAAATACCGTATTGAACTCAAGCGAACACGACATAAAAAAAAAAACAACACAAAGTCTGTGTTTTCTGTCATTATGTTGGTGTGTGACATTTACAATAAATCTGGCTGAGCAGAGTGTGTGTGTGTGTGTGTGTGTGTGTGTGTGTGTGAGTGTGAGAGAGAGATAGGAAGGGATGGGTGATGATCACGTGTGCCCATGTGTATGATGTGGCTCGGGTAAGTATCTGAAAATCTATTTACTAAATATTAATTAACTGAAATCAAGCCTTTGTTGTTTATCTTGAGTTGCGGTGCAGGTTTCATTCGGCTCTCTCTCTTCCACATCTGTAGTGCTGTGCTTTGCTTGCAGATGTTTTTTTAATTTGAAGTGGTATTTTTTGCCGTTGACAAAAGCTTTTCACCAACACATAATTTACACTTAACGATTATTCCCTCCTCCTCGACTATTTCAATATAATGTGAATACTTCCATCGCAGTAATGTAATGCTCTGTCCTGCCATCTCCTCTTCTGACCAGCTTCTGTTCCCACGGCTCGCACGTAGGGGAACAGAAGACGAGATTACGTTCATTTTAATGCAAAATAATCGAACTGAAAAGTAACTCGCATTACTTTTATAAAAAAGTAACTCAGATGTTAGTGTGTAAATTTATAATGTAACGCGCTACTTTACTCGTTACTCCAGAAAAGTAATATTATTACGTAACGCACGTTACTTGTAACGCGTTACCCCCAACACTGCCTATGGTGAGCACAATACTTATGTACAGGTAGTGGAATTCGAACAATTTTTGTATTTATTTGCATGTTTTTGACCTCTCAACACACATTTTTCCTCCAAAGAGGAAGTGTGTTTAAAATGTAATAAATACTTGTCATAAATACTTAAAAATATATAGATAGATAGATAGGAGTAAAAGCAAAGAAACTAAGAGAAGCCTCTATTTTATAAATAGTGGGATGCATCTTTAACCCTCTTCAGGTGGGTCAATTGCTCAGTAGAAGGAATCCAAGCAGGAACAGCAAAAGACTGTCTGGTCTTCTCAGGTTCAGACTTCTGTTCTCTGCGTAGCACAAACAAACAATTGACTGAGTAATGTTCTAAAAAATAACTGTTTTTTTCAATACACAAAGTTGACAAGCTACATTTCTTGACCATTTTTCATGATCAGGTTCACCAACTACATCAAGCTAAAACACCCACTGATCTGAACAAATGTGTGTCTGTGCGGACTGCAATATTTAAATCTTTCTTTTTTTTATGTTTTCAAGAATCACATAATACTTTAGTGCATTTTTTTAAAAACAATCCTCAGAAATGTTTGTCCTCAGAATCTCTTGGGTATGAAAGACAATTTCTGATCCCAGGAATAGTCTGGAGAATCAATCTTAAAAACCATGGTCTGTGGAAGATCTCTTCTCCTGATGCAGCTTGAGCAACATGATTGGGTTAATGTTTTGGATTACTTCCTGTTTTTACTTTCAAGATTGAAAACTAGAGTTCACACTAGAGTTCACACAAGAGTGTTGTAATTAAGCTGATCTGCATTGTGGTTTGACTGTTTGCACAGAAAGCACTGTGGACTTTTTTTTTTATCTCAAAATCTTCATGTACACTTTATGCTCTGGTCTACATGCATTCCTGCAAGATGTTTTGCAAACCTGCATGTACAAACACGACGCACAAGCATCTAGGTACAAGCGTCTTACTATTATTAACTGAAGCAGCAGCAGTAGTAATGGTTATTTTAGAAAGTCATTTAAGTCATACACAACCCAGCCATTAGGGGGGCACAAGCCAGTGTACTCTTAGTGCCGGTCCCAAGCCCGGGTAAATGGGGAGGGTTGCGTTAGGAAGGGCATCCAGCGTAAAACATGTGCCAAATCAAATATGCGGGTCACGATTAAGAATTTCATACCAGATCGGTCGAGGCCCGGGTTAACAACGACCGCCACAGGTATCGTTAGCCGACAGGGTACCGGTGGAAATTGGGCTACTGTTGGCCGAAGGAGGAGAAGGAGAGGAGGAAGACGTCTACAGAGACAGCAGGGAAAGGAGAAGTGGAGGAGAGTAGAGGTTCGGGTTGGTACTTTAAATGTTGGTACTATGACGGGTAAAGGGAGAGAGATAGCTGATATGATGGAGAGGAGAAAGGTAGATGTGTTGTGTGTTCAGGAGACCAAGTGGAAAGGGAGTAAGGCCAGGAACATTGGAGGTGGGTTTAAACTGTTTTATCATGGTATGGATGGGAAGAGAAATGGTGTAGGGGTGATTCTGAAGGAAGCGTACAGTAAGAGTGTAGTGGAGGTGAAGAGAGTTTCTGATAGGGTGATGATCGTGAAGCTGGAAGTTGAAGGGATGATGATAAATGTCATCAGTGCCTATGCTCCACAAGTCGGCTGTGAGATGGAGGAGAAGGAAATATTCTGGAGTGAATTAGATGAAGTGGTAGAAGGTGTACCTAGAAATGAACGATTGGTGATTGGGGCAGACTTTAATGGACATGTAGGTGAAGGGAACAGAGGTGATGAGGAGGTGATGGGTAGGTATGGTTTTAAGGAGAGGAATGTGGAAGGGCAGATGGTGTTAGATTTTGCTAAAAGGATGGAAATGGCAGTGGTGAACACGTATTTTAAGAAGAAGGAGGATCATAGGGTGACGTATAAGAGTGGAGGAAGGTGCACACAGGTGGATTATGTTCTATGTAGGAGATGCAACCTGGAGATTGGAGACTGTAAGGTGTTGGCAGGGGACAATGTAGCTAGACAGCATCGGATGGTGGTCTGTAGGATGGTTTTGGAGGCGAAGAAGAAGAGGAGGAGAGTGAGGACTGAAAGAAGAATAAGATGGTGGAAACTTAAGGAGGAAGAGTGTAGTGTGAGGTTCAGGGAAGAGGTCAGACAGGGGCTCGGTGGTGGTGAAGAGGTGCTGAATGATTGGGAAACTACTGCAGGAGTGATAAGGGAGGTAGAAAAGTACTTGGTGTGACATCTGGGAATAGAAAGCAAGACAAGGAGACGTGGTGGTGGAATGAGGAAGTGCAGGAGAGCATAAGGAGAAAGAGGTTGGCAAAACAGAAGTGGGATCGACAGAGTGATGAGAAAAGTAGGCAGGAGTACAAGGAGATGCAGCAGCAGGTTAAAAGGGATGTGGCGAAAGCCAAGGATAAGGCATATAAGGAGCTGTATGAGAGGTTGGACACTAAAGGAGGAGAAAAGGATTTGTACCGATTGGCCAGGCAGAGGAACCGAGCTGGGAAGGATGTGCTGCAAGTTAGAGCAATAAAGGATGAAGATGGAAATGTGTTGACTAGTGAGGAGAGTGTGTTGAGAGGGTGGAGGGAGTATTTTAAACAGCTGATGAATGAGGAAAATCAGAGAGAGAGAAGGTTGGATGATGTGGAGATGGTGAAGCAGGAAGTGGATAGTATTAGTAAGGAGGAAGTGAGAGCAGTGATTAAGAGGATGAAGAGTGGAAAGTCGGTTGGACCAGATGACATACCGGTAGAAGCGTGGAGATGTTTAGGAGAGATAGCAGTGGAGTTTTTAACCAGATTGTTTAACAAGATTCTGGAAGGTATGAAGATGCCTGAGGAATGGAGAAGGAGTGTGCTGGTACTGATCTTTAAGCATAAGGGATATGTGCAGACCTGCAGTAACTACAGGGGAATTAAGTTGATTAGTCACACCATGAAGTTATGGGAAAGAGTAGTGGAAGCCAGGCTGAGAGAAGAGGTGACCATCTGTGAGCAACAGTATGGTTTCATGCCGAGGAAGAGCACCACAGACGCATTATTTGCTTTGAGAATGTTGATGGAGAAGTATAGAGAAGGACAGAAGGAATTGCATCTGACGAGGTCAGACAGGAGTCTCCATGGTCTATGATGTTTGCGGATGATATATTGTTATTTGTGGTGAGAGTAGTGAGCAGGTTGAGAAGAGCCTGGAGAGGTGGAGGTACACGCTGGAGAGAAGAGGAATGAAAGTCAGAAGGAGTAAGACAGAGTACATGTGTGTGAATGAGAGGGAGGGCAGTGGAGGGGTGCGGTTGCAGGGAGAAGAGGTGGAGAAGGTGGAGGAGTTCAGGTATCTGGGGTCAACAGTGTAAAGTAAGGGAGAGTGTGTTAGAGAAGTGAAGAAAAGAGTGCAGGCAGGGTGGAGTGGGTGGAGAAGAGTGACAGGAGTGATTTGTGATAGAAGAGTATCTGTGAGAGTGAAAGGGAAAGATTATAGGACTGTGGTGAGACCTGAGATGTTGTATGGATTAGAGACAGTGGCATTGAGTAAAAGACAGGAGGTGGAGCTGGAGGTAGCAGAGCTGAAGATGTTAAGGTTTTTGTTGGGAGTGACGACGATGGACAAGATTAGAAATGAGTTTATTAGAGGGACAGCGCATGTAGGACGTTTTAGTGACAAGGTGAGGGAGGCGAGATTGAGATGGTTTGGACATGTGCAGAGGAGGGACATGAGTAATAATTAGATTTAAGTCATACACATACCTGTAACTTTGAGATAAACTGTATTTGGAATAAGTGTCTTTGGAAAGTTGCAGGTATAAATCCCCGCATCAGACTTTTTCAGTTTACGCAGTTGGATAGAAAAGTTGCCCTTCGCAAACTCCGATGGAAAAGTCTCCACTCTGCCTTGGAATTCAGAGTGCTGCTCAGTAAAATCTACTTTGCCTTTGATGATGTCGCACACAGTTGTGCTGTCGTTGTGTCGCCAGTAAACGTTCTGTGCAGTCTGTTCGGTCGAACATGGCAGGATGACGTTACGTCCAACAACAGCGTCAACAGTAACACTCTTTGTCGAAACTGCAAAAACAAACGGAGATAAAATACATCTAAACAGTCTTGCTCAAGGTATTTGAAATCGCAAGTTTTCGATCCGTTGCCTAATGCTTTAACCACCAAGTTACCACTTGGACATGGACCTGGACTTTTACTTGCTCAAATGGGTCAAAAATTAGTTTAGGAACAAATTTAATGTCATTTCAGCAACAAAATACAGCAAAATACAGCATTTTTAAACGAATGCCACGGGAGCTCAGCTCTGGGTGCAGGACAAAAAACCCTAAATACAACTAGCGATAATTTAGTCGAGGGCTTACCTTTGGTTTTAAGCAATAGGACAGCAATGAAAATTAAACACCTGAGGAAGAAAACAACAGAGTGGAATTACAGAATATTCATAATGGTATTTATAAAGGTAATATTCGTAAAGTTAATATAACTCCTCTGTAGATTATAAATGAGAGACCTTTATTTTTTATCCCTATGCACAGGGAGTTGTAAATTAAAGTGCTGGCTAAGAAATTATCGATTTTTTCATTAGATTTATCATTTTATATAGACGTTTAAAAGCGCTTAGTTGCTTTATGTCATGGTAAATGTCTAAATTTGACATCAAATAAAACCCATCAGTCCATATATACTAGTATATATTGCACATTAGCCAATGATATTTTCTAATGATATTCAATGTCTGTTGTGAAAAGCGCTATATAAATTAACTTGACGTGACTTAATGCCCTCAGAAATGTACACGTTTTGGTAAAACTGTCTGGTCCTAAATAACATGACAACTATTGTTAATGTTGATGACAATTATTTTTTGATTATTATTATTAATTATGGTCATTTAAGCATGATATTATCACTTTTAAGTAATAAAACATGGCCTACCCTCCTCTATGGCACCATGAACTTGACTAAGCACAGAACTGGTACAGACTACAGTTACTGTTATTACTATTCAACTGCAAAGTATATAGTGTTAGTGTTCACCATCAGCAGGTGTCTGGCAGATGTTCTTCATCAATGCCAGGTAGATATTTGGGTCACCACCAAGCTAATCTCTCTTTTTTTTTTTTTTTTTTTTTTTTTAAGCAATTATTCCTGGTTTATAGACATAAATAAATTTTCCTGTGAAATATGTACCTCTTTTCCTAGTAGGACCGAGAGGTGAAATGGATATGCTTAGGCTTGTGATAAGAATTTTGTAATCTTGCTTTTAAATAAATAAGGTGCTGGTGATAAAAGGTGATAAACCTCAAACTCCATAGTTCCAGCACACATTTTCGTGTCTATATTGAACGACGCCAACTGAAAAAAGGAGTGATGTTGGACAAATAAATAACATCTGGATTTAATAGGTGATGGGAAATATTATGGGATATTTTTATCATGGGCCCAGTAGATAACAAGGCGTGGTTTGGGTAATCAAAACAATAGAAAAAAAGCAAGTTCCGTTTTTATACATTAAAGTTAATCAAAGATAGTTAAACCTGTTTTAAACCTGTTCCGCTTACTAGAATTTCTGGTTAAACGATGCTACGACGAGGGGATTTCCCCGACTCAAGGCCACCACGAGCTATATATTAAACATTCATTTAATCCAGCTAACTTTTTATCCGATACGTACCTCACGTCCATTTCGACAAACTGAAGTAAAATTAATAAGTTCTATTATTTCTATCTGGGAGTAACGGTTATTTTTTACATAGACGTCACAATGGAGACGAGCTTAAAATAATGGACGTCACATCCGCAAAGTTTAATTAATATTTGATTTCTCTTTTCGTTACATTTATTTAGAACTAGAATAAACTTTAGAAGAATTATTGCCACAATTATTAAATCATAGTAATTACCACTTACTTTAATAATGAGCGTCTTTTAAAAAAAATAAATGACCCCACTACACGTGACTGGTGCTACGTCACTGCCGGTCTGATGGTCCGCACTACGAGGTCCCAACCTTTATTTTGGAGAGCCCTATGTTTCAGATGTTTCTTGCTCTACCTCACCATAATCACCTAATTTAGCTTATTAACAGCCCTTCTTCAGTTGAAGCAGGGGTGCTAGAGCAAAACTACACTGGACTGGGTTTCTACAGGATAAAGACTGGGAATATCTCAAATTGTTTACATTTATTTTTATTTGGTTTATTTTATTTTATTTTAATTTATTATTAGGTCCCTTACGAGGGAAATATCAAGGTCCGTGACGTCGGAGTGACGTGGGGCCGCCTTCCTGTGGGCTCACCACCTGCAGGAGGGACCGTGAGGGACGGTGCTGTGAGGATTGGGCAGCAGTCGAAGGCGGGGGTCTGCTTAGACTGCTGCCCCCGCGACCCGAATTATGGATAAGCGGGAGAGAATGAATGAATGAATGATGAATATTTTTATTTGTATGGCACTTTTAACAAAGGAAATGGTCTCCAAGCAGACTTACAGAGATAATGCGGTTATAAAGAATGTATAAGTTTGTTCCTTTTAATTGTAAGTTTATCCCTAATGAATCCCAGTGGCAACTGTGGCCAGGACCAAAAACTCCCTGAGATGGAATGAGAATGAAACCTTGAGAGGAACCAGACTCAAAAGGAAACCCATCTTCATCCTCAACAACGAATGTCCATTCATAGCACTTTCATCAGTGTTGATGCGTGCTGTACAGTGATTGATGTTTAAATGCAGAATGGTTCATGCAACATGTGATCCTGAGCCATTGTAGCAGGCTGTTGATATGAGTTACAGTCAAAATCATCCTCAAAGTTCTTGAATCAGTACACCAATGACACTGGTATGATGATGTGTTATGTCAATATGGTTTGTCAAGGTTCAAGTTTCAATGGACATTGTCTTAAAGCAGCTTTACAGAATTTGTATGTATATGGTGCTGGTACACCAGCAGTAGATCAGCTCATCTTTGAGTGAATGAATGAGTGTTAAATGGTCTCTAGACCAGCTGTGAAATAGAGAGATTTGAGTGGTGCCCTGTTTCTCAAGGCAGAAATGAAATTAAGGTGTTTACAAGACACCACCGCTGAGGCTGGTCCACTCATACCACTAAACACACACACACACACACACACACACACACACACACACACACACACACACACACACACACCCAACTAATGGCCCGTATAAAGGTGTCCCATTAATGAGGTGTTACACAAGAAACATCTCATGATGGGTAAAAGCAAAGAGCTCTCTCAAGACTTTCGCAACCTTATTGTTGCGAAACATACTAATGCCATTGGTTACAGAAGGATTTCTAAACTTCTGAATGTTTCAGTGAGCACTGGGGCCATAATCCAGAAGTGGAAAGAACATTATTTCACCATAAACCGGCCATGACCAGGTGCTCCTCACAAGATTTCTGACAGAGGAGTAAAAATAATTATCAGATGAGTTGTCCAAGAGCCAAGGACCACTTGTGAAAACCTTCAAAAAAACCCCTGAAATTAGCAGATACAATTGTTTCAAAGAAAACAACAAGTAATGCACTCATTAGCCATGTTCTGTGTGCACGCTCACCAAGCAAGACTCCATTTCTGAAGATAAAGCATGTTGAAGCTTGTTTAAAGTTTGCTGCACAACATTTGGACAAGCCTGTAAAATAAAGAAAGAATAAAGTCTGGTCAGATGAGACCAAAATTGAACTCTTTGGATGCCATAATACACACACACAAATGAAACATTTCAGCAAGACAACGATCCCAAACACACAGCCAAGGAAACTCTCAATAGGTGTCAGAGAAATAAAATAAAGTTGCTAGAATGAATCACCTGCCTTAAAACCATTCAAAATTTATAGAAAGAACTAAAGATCAGAGTTTACAGAAGAGGCCACAGAAAATTCAAGATTTGAAGAATGTTTGTGTGGATAAATGGGCCAAATTCACACCTGAGCAATGCATGCAACCAGTTTCTCCATACAGGAGGCTTGAAGCCGTCATTACCAACAAAGGTATGGAGGTTTGTACAAAGTATTAAAAACATTGTGTTTAATACTTTTTTCCCTGTGTAATTTTACATTAATACACCTAATTTATGGACATGTATGGTTTGATTTATTTGCATGTGTGGATTGCATGGGTTGTTACCGACATCTGGTAAAAATTTCATGTCAATAGCACCAAAATGCTAAAATTGACAAAGTATAAGACAATATTTTCTGCACTGCACCAGTTGGTTGTTCTTATTTATTTGTAAAATAACCAGTATAGATTTGACCCAATCAGACAAGAACTTCTAATGGTTATAGCTAAACCTTTTTGTAACCACCTCAAAGTCCTTTTTTTTTTTTTTTTTTTTACCTCTTGTATTATTTCCACAGAAACCTACAAGCGGATGTGTCCCTGTTGTCACATTTGTCTCAAACTTAAGTACTGATTGTGTTCATTTTAACAGAGAATGAATACAATTTCATTGGAATCAGAGATTAATATTTACTCTGCTATGGAACACTATCCTTATCCTGAACATTCCTAATTTACTCTATTACCTATTAAACAGCATTCCCTCAGGTGAAGTGGGTGTGCTAGAGCAGGAAAAACACTCAACACACAGAATGGGTTGCTCTAAATCTAAATAAGAAATTATGCACAATCTACCTTTTCTCTAAAAGAACAACGTTATTTATAATAATAGATTAGCTAGATTAGATAGCTTTAATTCTCACTCCAGAATATACTTGACTCAGTAGTTAACAGAGCTGCTTTAGTTGATTTGTTGTGAGTGAAGAGCGCCATCTACTGCTGGTTAGTTGTCAAAGGAACATTTTAAACCATAACTGAGACCGATGCGATTCGCATCCCAATCAGTGATGGGAAGATCGGATCATTTTAGTGACTTGGTTTTTTGAATCTCTTTTATTAAAATAAACAAATCATTTAGTTCATTTCGTTCCTTTGATCAAAAATTAAATGTTCATTTCAATAAACAGATCCCCCAACACGTCTACATACAAACTTTGACTAGTGCCAATCATTTATATCTGTAAATATAACTGCATAGCGTATATGTGAGTCAAGCTATAAAAGAACGAATTCCTCGGAGTAGAAGAGTCGAGAAGTAAACTACTCAATTCTAAATTTGAGTTTTTGCGATGCTTTGCTCATCCGCGTCCAGTATAAAAAAAAAAAAAATCACTCTTTGAGATGACTCGTTCTTTTGAGTCACACTAAATCAGGGGTCACCAACCTTTTTGACACTGAGAGCTACTTCTTGGGAACCGATTAATGTGAAGGGCTACCAGTTTGATACACACTTTTGAAATACCAAATTTCCTCAATTTACCTTTAATTATAAGTTATTATTAATAATTAATTATATTCATCTATATCAGGGTGTCAAACTCAAAGCACACTTTAGGTCGCGGGATGAACAGGATAAACATTTATAGAACACAATAAAACAATGTTTTTTTTTACACAAATATGAATAAAAACAGACAGGAATATTATTCCAGAATAAATAAACTTAAACTTTAAATAACTTGACATATTTTGCTCTTCATAAAAATATCTCCTGTCCAAATTATACAAGTTAGAAATATGAACATGCTGCAGAAAAACCTGAACAAATAAATATAAATTGTGCTTTAAAGTAAAAACGTCAACAAATCAAAACAATCAGATTTCTTGGCTCTTATGCCATTTTATAAAAAATAATCTTAAACTTTAAATAACTTAAAATATTTGGCTCTCCATCAAAATATCTCCAGTCAAACACCAGACGTCTCACAGCTTCATCATGCAGCTCTTCAGAAACTCTCCCTCAGTAAATAAGCTGCTGATGAGACTCTGATTTCTCCTCTGTTTTCACTCCAGCTTCACTTTGTGATTTTGCTCTGGTGAAAAACATCTGCTGAAATGTCAGATTCTTCTTTAACTCTTCTACTTCTGTATCTTCTGCTCTGCATTCAGGTTCTTCAGCTTCTCCTTCAGCGTCTTAGTTCAATTCCTTAATTACAGTCACATTCGCTCCACTAATAACACACACGTGTTTACCGCCAGTGTCAGTAAACATCTACTCAGAATCAACTTTTCTCTTCACCACTGTGAGGCGCTGTTTCACAATAACTGTAAAATTGGGGTAAAGTCATCAACAGAAGCTCGACTTGATTGATGCTGGAATGTTCCCAGGTAGTCTAGTGTTCGGTAAGGCAGCTGAAGCGCTGCATTATGGGATCTGTAGTTTGTGTTTATCAGCGCTTCATATCGCCGGGACATTAATAACAATAATAATAGATCTATATAAAATCATCTCGCGGGCCGGATATAATTATACGTCGGGCCGGTTGTGACACTGAGTTTGACACCCCTGATCTAGGTAAAGACACTGATCATGTTCATGATTTGTCACAATAATTATCAACAATAATTTAACAAGGTAGGAAACAGATATTTTTTTAGAAAAAGCCCACGGGCGACTCATGTGGTCCTTGCGGGTGACCTGGTGCCCGCGGGCACCACGTTGGTGACCCCTGCACTAAAGACTCGTTCAAAACGAACGAATCGTTGAACGACCCATCACTAATCTCGATGCATAGCCAATTACATGATACATTACATATGAAGCTGCTATCAATGAGATGTCATTCACTCAGTTTATGGTTCATTGTTATTGTTTCAATGAAAACACAGCAACAATAAAGACAAACTCACTTATTTTAAACAAATAAATTAAACCTTTATTATTAACTTTTGGGTCACTCATTACAAATACTTCAGTGGCTGACTTTAGAAATGCTGGTGCCATAATCGTCAAAATTGCAGAAGGTCACATGAAAAATAAAAGAACCATGGAGAAAATCAAATAAACGATGGGTTGTCCTCGAGTGTCTCCGTTTACTATTCTTCTTGCACTGATTTCTGGTCTGCTCTCTGTGGAGACAAGGTATTTATTTAAATGTAATGCATGCATGATTGTTCAAAGGGGTCTACAGAAAGGTGTAATAAGTCATTTAACTTTAATTCAAGTGAACTCACTAACATTACACCTAGCAGTGGATTATCCCCTTTATACCAATAGCTGTCCTACTCTGTATGGAACTGGAACAGTATGTTACCCAGTGTTGTAAAGTATTTGAGCATAATGTATAATGTATAATGTAATGTATTTGATTTATTTGCCTACTTTATAGTTTTAGTGAGTATCAAGATATAAGCAACTTTTACTCTCTACTCAACTCAGTGATTCAGTAAATGTAATGTTTAATCCAGTATACTTTATTTGACAATCACTATTAACTATAACATTTAGCTCAGCAGCATTATCTGCAGTAGTTTATTTATTTTGCAGAAAAGGCGATAACGCCATCTCCATTTCATTTGTCCATTGAATACTGATCGTTCTTCTACTTTTGTGACATGATACTGGCATTTTATTTGTGCATTTAAAATCCCTCTTTGAAAGATCGCTTTACAGTAGTCTTAAGGTACTGGACTTTCTTAAGTTACTAGACAGTAACTTAAATAATTCATTTTGAAATTGGTGACTTTGAACTTGGAATGGAGTTAGTTTTGCAGTAAGGTATCTTTACTTTTACTCATCCCTCTGCACTCACATCTGAACTTCCAGCCAATCATAATAATTATTGAGACAGACCGTGGTATGAGCTCCAATACAAACTCAATGAATACAATATGAAAATCTATACGCACCTTTAATGCTCAGTTGAACCCTCTCAGGAATAATTGTGTTCGGGAAGTTGCAGGTGTAGATTCCTTCTTTGGACAAATCCACATTACGCAGTTTGATTGAGAAATTTCCTTTGACAAATTCTGAGGGAAATAATTGAACTCTGTCATTGAACACTGGGTCTTGCTCCTCAAAATTCGCTTTGCCTCTAATGATGTCACAAACTGTTATGCTGTCCATGTATCTCCAATACACGTTCTGTGCAGTCTGAACTGTTTTGCAGGGTAAGATGACTGTTTCTCCCAGAGAAGCTTCAACCGTGTGGATATGCTGTGCCGCAACTGAAAAACAAATGTTTTCATTATTATTGTGGATTTTTCCCAATTTGCTCACCATCCGCTAGCTCTCCACCATTAGACTACAGATGCCAACCAGGGAGGATGAAATCTAATGTGCTTTTTTTCATGACATAAAACCTATTCAAACATTGTTTTAAACTGCTGTCCCTGCTGTTTCAGTGGGCAGTGTAACACACTCAGAGGAATGCGTTATGCACCGTGTTCCACATCTGAAAATTCGCCCCTTTTTGGAGGAAGAAATAGGGAGCACCGCGTTACACGCACCGGGAGAAGGAACCTCTGACACAATGATTGATGAAAAAACATGCTTTTGCACGATAGACGAAGCATTTTGAGCAGGTGACGCGTATTTTCCAGTTATCTGCTCTGTTGTGCAGTTTCTACGTGTTGTTTTGAGAAATGCACATGGAGATCTGCAAACTTCAATTCTGTTCTGAGAAATGAACTGTAAGGGGTAGCACCTCATTAGTAAAAAAAAACCCAACTGCATCCACATATGCAAATATAAAATACTTACCCTCGTTTATAAGAAACGCCAACAGTACGGAGAAACTACGTCTGCGACTAAAAAAGAAAACCAGGTTTTTAGTATAACCACTCAACTACTCAAATCTGAACACATCTCAACCATCTTGAATTTATTTTTAAAGAACGATGTGCTGGGAATTTGATATCATAAAGCTTCATCAGTGAGGCTTTGACAATTAGAAGTTCTGAATAGGTTTTCAAATAGATTTTGTCTTTTAAAGATTTCTGAAAAAGTCTGAAAATTACAAGAAAATGTGAATACCTTTAAATGAATAGTATAAGTGTATATATATATATATATATATATATATATATATATATATATATATATATATATATATATATATATATATATATATATATATAATTATTATTATTATTTTTTTTTTACAAAAATCAACTCCACTGAACAATACATATTAATCACTAAATATTTGTTTTACTGATGCACCAAGTCTCAAATCAAGCAACAAAATACATCGCATGTCCGGCAATTAAAACTGTCCGTGTGAAAACTTTTACATTCACAAGAATAAATTCATAATTGAATATGGTTACACTAATAATAAACATACATTGCATAAAGCATCTATTTTTGTCCATGACCATGTTGAGTATTAAAAATGTTAAAAGTATTCATTTAAGGTGCATTTAGAACAAAGTAAAATGTGTGATTAAGCACAAGTTAATACATGGAAATCATACATTTAATTAAGATGAATGCAGGATTGACAGCCCAAATATATTTCTATTTAATACTTACTGAGAATAAGTGAGATGCATCATGTTGGGTTTTTCATCAGTGCAGACCAATAACGAGCACATTTATAGCCCCTCTTATCGTACAAGAGTCAAAAGAGGAGGTCCTTTTTCTTTTTAGATTTAAATTCAGAAGAACAGATTAGACAGAGTTTATACCAAAATATTAGGTTTGCCATCAAAGTCCTAACCCAGATCTTATTTACGAGACTGAATTAAAAGAAATATTTAGAAATAAGTGTGATATAAACGTAAAAAAATATTTTCTAGTTAAGATGCTTACACACACACCTCCTTCCTTCTTGGTCACGTGGTAATAGACAGCGAATCAACGACCGCATATTTTAAATGTAAATAACTGTAGTGACACACGCCGTTGCGTCCCTCTGTCCAATAGCGTGCTGCCAAATTGGTTTGAATTTACTTTTGAATTCTCATCCGTTAAAATTCAGAGCGACACATTCCGTTTAGTTTATATGAAAAGACCAGGTTTCTCATCAGTGTCCTCTCATTTATAATTATATGTATATAAATATTATATATATATTATATGTATATATATTTATAATTATAAATATATTTATATTTAACTCAAGCGAACACGACATAAAAAAAAAAAAACAACACAAACAAAGTCTGTGTTTTCTGTCATTATGTTGGTGTGTGACATTTACAATAAATCTGGCTGAGCAGAGTTGTGTGTGTGTGTGTGTGTGTGTGTGTGTGTGTGTGTGTGTGTGTGTGTGAGTGTGAGAGAGAGATAGGAAGGGATGGGTGATGATCACGTGTGCCCATGTGTATGATGTGGCTCGGGTAAGTATCTGAAAATCTACTGAAAATCTATTTACTAAATATTAATTAACTGAAATCAAGCCTTTGTTGTTTATCTTGAGTTGCGGTGCAGGTTTCATTCGGCTCTCTCTCTTCCACATCTGTAGTGCTGTGCTTTGCTTGCAGATGTTTTTTTAATTTGAAGTGGTATTTTTTGCCGTTGACAAAAGCTTTTCACCAACACATAATTTACACTTAACGATTATTCCCTCCTCCTCGACTATTTCAATATAATGTGAATACTTCCATCGCAGTAATGTAATGCTCTGTCCTGCCATCTCCGCTTCTGACCAGCTTCTGTTCCCACGGCTCGCACGTAGGGGAACAGAAGACGAGATTACGTTCATTTTAATGCAAAATAATCGAACTGAAAAGTAACTCAGATGTTAGTGTGTAAATTTATAATGTAACGCGCTACTTTACTCGTTACTCCAGAAAAGTAATATTACGTAACGCACGTTACTTGTCAAGTCAAGTCAAGTTTATTTGTATAGCGCTTTTCACAACAGACATTGTCTCAAAGCAGCTTTACAGAAAACAACAGTGAAGGTGAATGGTGTGCGTTTGTCCCTGATGAGCAGCCGTGGCGACAGTGGCCAGGAAAAACTCCCTTAGATGATATGAGGAAGAAACATTGAGAGGAACCAGACTCAAAGGGGAACCCATCCTCATATGGGTGACATCAAGAGTTTGGTCATAAATCTTTCAACAATACAGAACAATTTGTGATCATCATAGATCCAGCATCAGCTTCTCCATGCCAGGGCCTTTAAACACTCGGCATCTACTTCTCCATGATCATCCATAGGTCCATAATCTTCACGAGGTGGGACGTGACTGGAGCTGGCCAAACCTCAGGATGCCTCGGGATGGGGAGAGAAAGAGAAGCAGTGAAGAGGAATTAGCGTAGCTGCTGTTCATGATATTAACAGCACAAGTTGATAATGTGCATGTGATCAGATGTTCTGGAGCACAAGGTTGTGATGTGATGTGTGTGATGTGTGTTATGTGTAGGCTTTGCTAAAAAGATATGTTTTTAATCTACACTTAAACTGGGAGAGTGTATCTGAGCCCCGAACACTGTCAGGAAGACTATTCCAGAGTTTAGGAGCTAAATGTGAAAATGCTCTACCGCATTTAGTGGACTTTGCTATTCTAGGAACTACTAGAAGCCCAGAGTTTTGAGATCTCAGGGAAATATTTAGAAATAAGTGTGATATAAACGTAAAAAAATATTTTCTAGTTAAGATGCTTACACACACACCTCCTTCCTTCTTGGTCACGTGGTAATAGACAGCGAATCAACGACCGCATATTTTAAATGTAAATAACTGTAGTGACACACGCCGTTGCGTCCCTCTGTCCAATAGCGTGCTGCCAAATTGGTTTGAATTTACTTTTGAATTCTCATCCGTTAAAATTCAGAGCGACACATTCCGTTTAGTTTATATGAAAAGACCAGGTTTCTCATCAGTGTCCTCTCATTTATACTTTGCTTATATACACAGTACAGTACTGTGCAACGTTTTAAGCAGGTGTGAAGTAATGCTGTAAGAATACTTTTAAAAAAGTATAGTTTAATTAATTCTATTTTACTTATTTGCAAAATGTAAAGTATGCAAATGAAGAAGGTGCAAATGCAAAAAACCCCAAATCTAATAAATATTCGTGTTTGACTTTCAAATCTTACATTTGCACACTGTACACTTGTACAAAGTCAGGGATTTTGTGGGATCAGTCAGGTGTATGATTAACCAAATATACCAAGCAGGTGCTAAAGATCATTCATTCATATGTTCTTTACAACACATTCATTACCTCAAAAATAAACAGTAGGGGAGAAAGTAGAAGAGACCATAGAGGAGACAGTGGACAAAACAGAGAAACAGAAGGCATTAAAAGGGAAGTCCCCCTACCACTTTCATAACGGTTTCCTAATGTGTAACAAACATTTACAACACAAAACCCTATTCATAAGATGAAATGTGTACTCTCTCTCTCTCTCTCTCTCTCTCTCTCTCTCTCTCTCTCTCTCTCTCTCTCTCTCTCTCTCTCTCTCTCTCTCTCTCTCTCTCTCTCTTTCTCACACTCACAGCTCTGTTCTGCAGACCTAAAGTATGTGTACAGTACGTACACTGCTGTTCAGTGAACTTGTTTGGGGCCAAATTTCTTTTTATTTTTAATACATTTGTATCAGATTTAATAATTGTTATCATTTATATTGATGCTGGTCAATTATGAACAGAAGGTAAAATTGATCCTCTAGCAAAAACTTGAGAGAATCAGTTGGGGACCGAGGGGCTGCTGTTGCAAATGTCTGTGTTGATGACTTACAAAAGAACATAAATGGAAAAACAACAACAACAACAACAAAAAAATACATAATAAAATTTAACAAACCGACAATCATAATGGCATTTATTTTATTTTATTTATTTTAATAAGCTGCCTTGATTGTACCCCCTTAAAATAGTCTCTAAAATGGGTCTGATACACTTCCCATTAAATAAAAAAATATATATTTTTTAAATATATTTTGAAGCTTATCTCAAAATATAAAAAAAATGGCCAACAAAATCTATTTCTAAATATATTTACAATAATTTACATATTTATAAATACTCATATTTAATATATATATATATATATATATATATTTCTTTATTTATTCGTTTTATTTTATTTTATGATGCACCCTACACGAGTAATAATGCATGTGTAAAATACTACATTTCATTCTATCACAGTGAAACGTTTTAAATGTAATCAATCAACAGACAAATCTCTTTAACTCTCACTTTTTTTTATAAGTTTTTTATTTGTGTGTTGTCTCAGTTTGCATATCGTTAAATATGATTGATCTATGTGATGCCACCTACAGGAAACTGTAGAAGTTTTTGTCAAATTGATCGTTGATGTGAGAATCAGGAAAGCGTGTTTCCGTGTTTCGAGTGCCACCTACAGGAATCACGGCGGTACTGTCCGCGTGCACGCGAGGGGGAGGTAGACGCGCGCGAGGGGGAGGTAGACTTCAGCCAGGGGGTCGGAATTAGGCACAACACCGCCACTGACTTGATTTGATGAGCGTTAAAATCAAGCAGCACTGGTGGTCTTCCGCGCCACAAGGGGTCAGTAGTTAATTCTCTCTGCTCGCTGGGAGAAAAGCGGAGAAGA
The DNA here is from genome assembly GCF_946808225.1 of Silurus aristotelis. NCBI lineage: Eukaryota > Metazoa > Chordata > Actinopteri > Siluriformes > Siluridae > Silurus > Silurus aristotelis. The sequence continues at coordinate 29,787,091 of NC_139582.1, read as the reverse complement.
AGAAAGAGCCGGAACAACATTAGCATTAGCTTTGCGTAGCTAAGCATTAAATCCTGGTGTCTGCTGTATACAAACTAGTTATTAAACCCCCTTTTTAGAGGCGTTTTATTTTTTCTAAGCAGGTTTTTAGTGTAACAGTACAAGTAATTGCGTTATAATGAGATTATAGCTCAGTTTATTTTAGTTAGCTACGTGCTGATATATACAACTCCTACGTAATGAACGTTAGCCAGCTAGCTAGCTCAGGGCTGTAAATAGGTTTTAATCTGAGCAGTGCGGATTCGGTTTTCGGATAAATGTCTGGAAGTGAAGAAGAAGGACGTGTTTTATAAAACGAGACCAGAAGAAACGGTATCAGCTGCTCTGTTTTGACATTTATTTACGGTTTTACTCACGTCAGCCTAGAAAATGTCTCGCTTTTTAAACAGTGTGCATTATGCATTCATAAAAGTTTATTTTTTCCCCCTGTGTAATGACGCATTATAAAGATGGGGAGTCCGTTTAAAATCCCGAAGATGAAGCAACCTTCGGCTTCCTCTGGCATTCGCATGACGTCACCACTGGCGAAGCTTCAGGATGACGTCACACCCAAAGTAGGACACCTTGAATAATTATGGGGTTGTCTACGAATTGTTTGACGAATTGTTTTCCACTCACAGACGAATGTGTAGCGGGGAAAAGAAAACATTCCCGGATTATTCTCAGAATATTCCCTGATTATAGGTGCTAAATAGATGGGTATTGTCTTTATAGGGATTAGTGTTTGATGCTTTTGTACTCTTTCGTAGAGGATGAGATGATGACTGGAACGGTTGTTGGCCCAGTTGTGGGTCTGACAGAAAGACAGTGATCAGGAAAAAAAAAATTATTTGGAAGAGAAAGTAAACAAGTGGTTCCAGAATGTTATCCTACCACCCCCATGCTTCACTTTAGAGATGATGCATTTTTAGTCTTGCAAGATCAGAAATGTTTCACGCTGTGGTGGTCCTGAGTCGAAACAGCGAGTTTTAAGGCTGAGGCACATATACACGTATATCTGGTACGCACAAATCGAGTTAAATATCTGGTACGCAAAAACTCGCATGTTCCAGTGTCTTTAAACTCACTGTTTTTATCGATTTTCGATTTGTGCGTACCAGATATACGTGTATATGTGCCTCAGCCTTTAACTTTCGCCCAGATTGTTCTGTAGCTTTTTGGATGTCTATGATCCTGTTTTATATCCTTTAAGTCAAATGCCTTGATTACGAGCCAGTCGTAATGTTCGGATGCTTCCTTGGTTTACAGTCACCCTGGAATCGAGTCCCTTATAACGGGCAGAAGCCGAACGGAAGGAGAGAAATGAAGCCTGGATTTATTGGAGCAGAGCGGTGAGATACAGAACTCACAACATGGACAACATGAACAGCGTGCCTAGGGTGTGGTAATTAAATAAAATAAAAGTAATAAACAAAACCAATCTGATCTTGTGCTTGATTTAGAGCTGAATTTCTGTAGGCTACCACTACGGGGCAGTGTTGGACCGGACACTACGGTTGCATACGCTATTCCTTTATATTATTTGTTAATGCAAATTTAAAAACAGCCACCAGATGGCGCTGCTATCTTACATTTTTTTAATAAAAATACACATGACGAGTGTATCAGAATTTATTGAGCATTCGGTAAGAAAAATGACATGTTTTTTCCATGCAGTGTGTGTGTGTGTGTGTGTGTGTGTTATTAACCCAGTCAACATTTAAATTACTATCCCATCCTGTCTTTCTTTAAATTAATAAAGGAAAAAACTAAGAAATGAATGAAATGTGAAAGCCATTATAACACAAATATATATTTGTGTGTGTGTGTGTGTGTGTGTGTGTGTGTGTGTGTGTTGCAGATGGAGACCCAAGAGAGCGTCAGACAAGCTGCGTCAGCGTGAGGACGACAAACACACCCCCGCAGCTAAAAAGCAATGTGGTGAGGATGAAAACACCCAAGGTTAAAGGTTACGTTCGGACCAGGGTGCGGTTCAGGTTTTTAGATGCTAACGAGGAAAACTTGCTTACACGTGCATTAATTATCTCTTAAAGTCCAAAATTTGCTCTCCTTTAGTTTTTTCCTCATTTCCTTCATTATTTCTTTCTTCCACCTTTTTCCTTCTGTCCTCGTTTCCTCGCCACTTCTGCTGGAAGACCATTTTCCTGGCCTCATAACACCGATAAAGAAACAAGTTTCACTTTATAGAGCTTTCCATAAAGTCTGGTGTCCTAATACTTTTGCTCACTTGCACTTTGATCTTCGGCGTGCAATCTCTTCTCTTTTCTTTCCTGTTCTTCAGAACCCAAGCTCAGTGAGAACCTCCAGCCTTCACAGCCCGAAGACACAGAGACGAAGACGACGGCGTCTCCGGTCCGAGACGCACAACAATCTGTGGTGAGATTTGTGCTTTTTATAGTTACTACTAAAAATACTAAATATGGAATATACAGGGGCATTGTCATGCTCTAGGTTTGGGTTGCCTGGTGCCTCCAAGATTCAGGAAGAACATGCATTTGACTGGAAAGTACTGACGGGTCTTTAATGTGATTCAGAAGAACGAGTCGACTCATTGAGTGATTCGTTCATTTTCTACCGGACTCGCATGAGCAAAGCATCGGGAACTCTTCATAAGTTATGTACAGGACACAAAATTGAGTCTTTTACCTCTCGACTCTTCTAATCCGAGACGTTTGTTCTTTTGTCACCTGACTCCAATATACGCTATGAAGGTAATTAAAGGAACGACATTCATAGTCACTAAAATGATCCGATCTTCCCGTCACTACTGGAAAAGACAAGTGTCCCAATACTTTTGGCTATGCACACATATACTGTGGGGTACTCATTTGTAAAAAAAAAAAGATTACTTGTTGAAGTAACTATATTTCTTTTCATGCTGAAGAACACGGGGGTAAAGGACAAGCCGGACGGACGGCTCACACCAGAGCCCACCGAAGACAGAGTGCGTGCGACGTTAGCGGGGACGCCCGCGAACGCCGACTCTCCAAACACCAGGAAACTCCGCCTCAGACTTTCTCTCAAAACGAACAAGCGAGGCAGAGCGAGCTGCGCAGAACCCAGTGCGTACACGACTCTGCATGATCGTGATTACAATTACTTTCTTTTTTTCTTCATCTTCACAGAAGCGTCCGCAATCTACCACTCGAACGTCGCTCACAACTCAAACCAACAGACACCAGTTTAGCATTGTGATTGTGTATTGGGATCGTTCGTTCGTAAAGGATTCGTTCGTTGTGAACGAGTCTTCAATGTGACTCAGTTATTTACAGAAAAAAAATGAGTCGTTCTTCTCAGGAGTCTTTTGGTCCGAGTCGTTCGTTCTTTTGTCACGTGACTCCCGTAGACACAATGCGATGGATCGGGTTTTTTGGGGTCGGATCTTCTCCTTACTGTTATAATAATAATGAGAGTCACATGAACGAAAGAACGAACGACACGGACCAGAAGATATATGAGGTGAATCGACTCATTCTGTTGATCACAATTTGTCATGTTCACATATTTAGAAGTGTGTGTTTAGGTGTTAGGGATCTGCTTTAGAGTCTGATAAATGAGTCAAAAAAAGATTTGTACATTTTGAAGAACGAGATTCGAAGAACCAAGTCGCTCAAATGACCCGATCTTTTCTTCTCTATCTTGAGGCAGTTTCCATGGAAGGAGGTGTGGCCTAAAGTCTGAAGGCGGAGCTTAGCATTCACCAATCGATGACATTTTTTTCGAAGCCTGTGTGCAGTTTTGTCAACCGGTTGACATTTAATGCAAAATCCTAATAAAGCGGATTGATTTTTGACAGATATTCGGCGCGCGGTCGGTTCTATTCGCTCCAGCGTTCTGTCCTGTAGAATCGCTTTTATACACTTTCCTGGAAGTGCAACTGGGAAAAAGTGTTTCAGTTCTCATTTTGGGACGCTTTTTATTTTTTTCCGTGTTTTTTTCCATCATCGGCCCTCAGGAACTGGAGAAGGTGCGAGGGCTGAGCGTGGCTAGTGTGCAAAGCGAACCGATACAGACCGAAACCCTGAAATCTCATTTCTTCTCGTAAAATTGAAGTGTAATTTCTTCGTCGTATCACTACGCCTTCATTTTCTTCCTCAGTGTCAGCGTTTGCGTATTTTCCGACCAGCTTCCCAATATCGTTCCCGACGTTTTTATCCCGCTATAACCGGATAATTAAAAGCACATTCAATAATCTCCCAATGCTCGTGGCAGCGATGTACCTCTGAGCTCAGCGTTTTCGCAAAAAAATACATCAGAACTGTGGCTTTTCCTAATCCACAACCTTTTTTTTTTTTTTTTAAACAGCTATTAACTATTTTGTTTTGGCTTCTGTTTATTATTTTTTTTTGTTTTAGGGTTTTTTCCTGACCCATATTTCCCACGAGCTCTCAAAAAATAATCGCTTTACTTTCCCACCCAACCCTGGATCTTACACCACGCCACTGATGTGTGTCTTTGAGTCGAAACAACACTATGTAGACAAAAGTTTGTGGACACCTGGGCATGATAGGATTTCACGTCTTTTTGAACGTCCCATTTGGACTCCTTGCTGTTATAATATCTTCCACTTTTCAGGGAAAGATGGAGATTTGTGAATGTTCATCTGTGTGCGTGTGTGTGTGTGTGTGTGTGTGCGTCTACAGTTGTGCTATCCAGTGGTGATGAAGATGAGGGAGAGGATGAAGCACACAGAGGTGCTCAAATAAACCCTGATGTACAGGTGTGTGTGAATGTCAGTCAGATTACGAATATCCTTATACGTACAGTGCTGATCTCTATCTCTTAATCTCTCTCTCTATCTGTCTCGCTCTCTTTCTCTCCCTTACCCTGTTTCTTTTTCTGTCTGTCTTTCTAAATTTTTGCTCCCTGTTTATGTCTCTGTCTTTATCTCTGATCTTAAGTGTCTCTTTCAAATTTTGTATCTTTTTTTTCCCCCTATGTTTCTTCATTGGTCTTCTTTCTTTGTCTATGTCTCTCCCTCTTATGTCTCACTTTGTTTCTGTCTTACTGCATTTTCTCTCTCTCATACACAGAAGAGCCAAAATGTCCTTTCCGGAGGTCAGAGTTCATCTTCTCCTGCCACCATGGAACTCGCTTTCTCCACTCTGTACTTTGGCACGATGCGGAGTTACGCCAATGGACCAGTCATGGTGTGTGTGTGTGTGTGTGTGTGTGTGTGTGTGTGTGTGTGTGTCCTTATTTTCGCATTCCTCAGTTTAAGCTGTTTTTCCCGCTGTTCCACTGCATGGTTTGTGAGGAAATGTGTAACACCAAGAACACAAGAAACGAGCGAATGTTCAGAGACACCAAACACAAGCTGCATGTTCTCACAATTAAGCAAAGAATGTACAATGTGCACATCTGGTATTATTCCAGCTGTGGCACAATGTCCATCGGCAGGACACTTCTCAGATGCATCATGTAAGGCCAAGTAGTACGTCTTGGAGTGTGCTGTAATGTCTGACGCACGCACACCCACGCACACACACACACACACACACACACACACACACACACACACACACACACACGGTAAATGTTTTATTTTATTTTTTTTGGCTTTTATTGACTGTGATAAACAGCTCCAGCCTGGTGCAGAACATCTCACACACACACACACACACACACACACACAGAACGTTCTGTCTGAAATACAAGCCACATCAAGCACCAATAAACAGGAGTAAGACTGTGTAAACCTTGCGTGTCACCCCATGTTCTCTGACATCAGGTCATCTCGCTCTCTTTCTCGCTCTCGCTCTCTTTCTCTCTCTCTCTCTCTCTCTCTCTATTTTTTTTCTTCTCTCTCTCTCTTTTTTTGTAGATCACAGAAGAGAGCATCTCCATCCAGCTGAAAGGTAAAGCACACACAAACACACACAAACACACACACAAATAGAAAAAAAGTCCTGTCAGGAATACAAAACGTTTCATTTTTATGTACGGTGAAAAACAGGAAGTGACATCAGCGTGCTGTCGTTTCTCAGAGTTGAAGAGCAGTTGAAGAAATCTGGTTTTGAATATGTCTTTGGGTCAGGGGCGGAGGCAGACGGCGGTGACGGCGAGTGTGTATCTGTGTGTGTGGTTCCTTCGGAGCTGCAAGCATATGGCGTGTGGGACCCCCACGGCTTCGAGTCGACGGAGCTGCGTGACTCTTCATCCTCCCTCCTCTTCTTCAGTTTGAGCGACGCTCAGGCCCGACTGATACACACCGAACTCTCTGCGCTGCACAAACACACATCGGGTGCGTTTACAATAGTGCGAGGCGGAGTCTAAACAAACTTGCGGTCCGCCACTGAATACGTTCATGAAGGAACTCAGATTGTGACTTTGTTCCACAAGTAAAAATGACTGCAATATATATATATGTATGTATATGTATTTACATACATACAAACACTTTTTTTTAGCCCCGCCCTGCCCGTTTGTATTGGTGCACCTGATTGGTCGGTTGGACGAGCTGCAGGAGGCCACATTAGCATCTCTGATGGACATGATGGCTTTAAGGAGAGGACAGCCATCCTTAGGGACACCTCTGTCCCAAGAGGACGGGCTGAAGCGGGTCCTGAGGCACCCCCGTGGTGCACACTTCCTCAATTTGCTGGGGAGGAAAGTAACCAATCAGGTGAGCCCTTTGCCTTGTCCCCGCCTCCTATAACCTCAGCTTTAGATTTCTGATTCTGAGTTCTAATTCGCCTGTGCTTGTTTGCAGGAGAGTACCAATGGGACCAAAAGTACCAAAGTTCCAGAGGTCACATGTACCAGACACAAACTTCGCAGCCATACAAGGCAACCAAACATGCCCAGAAGGTACACTAGGTCTTTTTTGTTTATTTTTTTATATTTACAAATAACTCCTCCAGTTTTCAGTCTGGCGTCTCCTATTTCTGAACTTCTCTGCTTACTTTTCGATTCCTTGGTTTCTTCCACTTACTTCTTGCTGTGTGTTTCTTGTTTCCTTACTTGTGTTAGTTTTCTCGCTTCCCTCGTTATCTTGTTTCACAATTTACCCTCGGTTTTCTCCGTCTGTTGCTGGTGGCATCTTTTGCTGCCTCATTTCCCCAGGTGCCTTTTTTCCCCTTGATTGTTCGAACAAAGTCCTTGATTCTCTGGTTTCCATTTCTTTGCTAGGTTCTTTGGGTTTTGTTCCTCTCAGTTCTTGGCTGCATCATTTACATGTGTTCGCTCATTTCTCTTGTTTCTTTGGCTGCCTTGATTTCCGAGGGTCCTGGGCTCGCTTGTTTGCCATTGTTCTTTGGCCCTCTCATTTTCCTAAAATTGTGTTTATTTGTCTGCCTCTTTTCCTGAACTTCTCTGGTTCTCCTGGTTCCATTGGTTCTAGGGTTAGAGTTCCCTCATTTCCTTTGTAGTCGTCCTTGTTCTTGCTATGTTTTTCCCATGTTTTCCGTCTGTTTGATCTCAATCCTGCTCTGCCCCTGGTTCTTGTTTGTGTTCTTGTGATATGAGCTGCATTGTAGCCTTTCATGATGATTACCGGAGCAGAACCCCCCCCCCCTCCCCCCTCTCCTTCCTCTCACTCCCGTACTGGTTGATAATTGTGATTAAGCTGATTCAGCACTTTGTGCTTTGCTTGGCGGCGATTCGCTGGGCCCTTTTGGAAACTTGTTCGTGTCACTGCTTTAGGTTTTTTCCATCAAGTTTCCACGAAACCTTTTGAAGTTGGGCATTGATTAGTAAACCAAGACTGCCATGCACAAGCCTCGCAGAGCAATTTCGTAAAAAACTTTCCAAAATAGTTGCCCAGAATATGACAAGTTGGTGTTTTGTAATTGCTCAATGTTTGTATGTGTTTCTTTTTCCACAACATCCCATCAGGTTAATCCAATACCCCCCTCCACCCTGTAAAGGCGGCATCACCGTGACGACCGAAGACCTGGAGTGCCTTAGGGACGGCGAGTTCCTCAACGACGTCATCATCGACTTCTACCTCAAGTGAGTGCCGCGATCCGACCCGTGTCGATGTTTATTAATTAAAATGTTTTTTTTTATTTACATTCTAATTAATTGTATGACCTCAAGGGAAGTAAAATTGATACTCTGTAGGTACCTGCAGCTGAAAAGAGCGGATCGGGACGTGGCCGAAAGGTTGCACATCTTCAGCAGCTTCTTCTACAAGCAGCTCACACGCAAACCAAACAGCAGCGAGGAGGAGGCCGGCGGCACGTAAGCGCCACACACATACTCTCTCTCTTTCTCTCTCTCTCACACACACACACGCTTCGACACACGTACTGTGTACAATAAATGTAAACTAGACATAACACATAAATCTAAACCTACACGCATAATATATATGAAACACATAAACCCTTGCAGTCTGAATGTATACACATGATGTTTGTGTGTGTGTGTGTCTTTCGCAGAGCCCAGTACAGACGACACGGCAGAGTGAGAACGTGGACCAGAAATGTCGACATCTTCAGCAAGGACTACCTCTTCATACCTGTCAATCAAGAGTAAGTTTTTTTGTTTCCCCTTTTGGACACACACGCACGCACACACACACGCACACACACACACACACACACACACACACACTTTTTTATGGAGAAAAGGTGTGTTTGATGAAGTAATGTCGTTGCTTAGAGACTGAAGGGGCAAATGAGACGAACAACATTGAGAGGGAAACATGTACTTAACAATCTCTAACACACACACACACACACACACACACACACACACACACACACACAAGTTTGTCCAGATGTTTGAGCCACAGACTCGACCTTAGTTTGGTTTGCGAGAATGCAGGGTGTCTGGTGAGATAGAGCAGACATTGTGTGTGTGTGTGTGTGTGTGTGTGTGTGTGTGTGTGTGTGTGTGTGTGTGTGTGTGAGATATTTCTATCTTTTAACCACCATCTCTGTCTCTGTCTCTCTCTCTTTCTCTCTCTAGAGCCCACTGGTACCTGGTGGTGATCTGTTTCCCGGGTCTGCTGCAGCCCGAATGTGTGTCGTGGAAGAAAAGCCAAACAGGTGCTCTACACACACACACACACACACACACACCACACACACACACGCGCGCTCACACTCCCACACGTCTAATCGAATTACTTCCAGCAGTCCTTGTTCCCTGCATGTGGTTTGGATGTCTCCCGGAGGTGTAAGAACAACTCGTTTCGGGTCTGAAATGACACGATGATGTAAACACACGCAGTCACGGAGAAACTGATCACACACTCTGTCTGACGCTCATTTATTCCGTTTGTTTTAAAAAATCCGTACATTTTGAATAGATTTTTTCTTTTCACAGCTTTTACAGCTCGGATAAACAGCATATTATAATGCAAAGAAACTCTGCTCTTCTGGGAAGATGTTCCACTAGATTTTGTGCAGAGTTCTTCGAGTTTTCATTCCGACACAAGGGTGTTCATAAAATTAGGCACAGATGTATGTGAAGTGAGGCGGCCTGGAGCTCTATAGCAGGAGATCTTCCACACATCTTTCCAACCCATGGAAAGCAGATGTTCCTGGCTTTGTGCATCGTCATGCTGGAACATGTTTGGGTCTCCTAGTTCATGTAAAAGGGGAACATTTCATACAATTGTGTGTTTCTCAAGAGTTTGAGGAAGAACCACATATGGCTGGAAAATTCTTGCTAGTTTCATCCCAAGGACATTCAGTACAATTGTTTGTCTCAAACTCACATACACAGTAGGTCAAAAGTACTGGGACACCCGAATTGTATCGGAGATCGGATGCTTTAGAATGTCATTTTTTCTACATTTGAACTAGGAGACCCAAACCTCTTCCATAATACTCCTGTGTACAAAGCTGCTCGTGGAAGATCTGCATGTGTTAGAGTGGAACATCTGCTATAGAGCTCTGTCTGTCTGTCTGTCTGTCTGTCTGTCTGTCTGTCTGTCTGTCTGTCTGTCTGTCTGTCTGTCTGTCTGTCTATCTATCTATCTATCTATCTATCTATCTATCTATCTATCTATCTATCTATCTGATCAAAGTAATGTATAATAATGATAAATGATAAATAAATAATGTGTGTGTGTTTGCAGGAAATTCGGCTGATCCAAAGGGCAATTCAAAGGGCAGCGCTCTTAAATCCAGCGATCTTTCGGTAACACACACGCACACATACACACATATATACAAGACCTTTGCCTTTGAAAACCTTGGACAGTTCCCAAATCTCTGCTCTTTACAGAGAAGAGCAAATCAAATACACAGCAATAAATATTGATCTTATGATCAGACGCGTTAAGGCTAAGAGGCACTGGCGCACTTCACCAGGCTGTATTTACAGGAGGATGTCAGCGCTAAGCCGGAGAGAAAACACCGGGTGTTTTGCCAAACGTGTTTATAAAGTTTTGGGACGTTTTTCCAAATGGCCTCGTTGGCTAAACACTCGACATGCCTAAAGCCCCCCCATCTTTTCTTTTTTTTTTTGATGCTTCTAATCAGGGATTGTATGTTGGATGTTGCTTGTGCTTTCTATGTATAACTTAGCAAAAACTTAAACAAAACCCTCATTATACCTCTTTTATTTGTATTCAAAAGTATTCATTGGATATAAATGATATAATCGCAGTAATCATCAATGGACAACATGTGGGTGTGTTTCAGGACTGCACTGTGCTCACCTGCCAGAGGAACATGGTCACCAGGAGGTAGGAGAGCTTCTGAGAACTGTTTCAATTCAGCTTATTAAAATGTCTTTCATGTGTGTGTGTGTGTGTTTGTGTGTGTGTGTGTGTGTGTGTGTGTGTGTGTGTGTGTGTGAGAGAGAGAGAAAGAGAGAGCGAGAGAAAGAATGAAAGAAAGTGGTGTTAAAGAAAGAAAGAAAGAAAGGATGGTGATATGAAATAAATGTGGAAGAAAGAAAAATAAAGATAGCATGCATGAAATAATGATGCACAAGAAATAATTAAATAAATAAATGACTGTACTGGTACTGGCTGTTACCATGGTAACTAAGGCAAGTCATCATGTATGTTACTACGTGCCCTGGAGCACATGCTGGAGTTCCACACACACTTAACAAACAACAGAGAGAGGGGCATGTAGGGTGAGTGCTGATCTGATTTCTCTCTCTCTCTCTCTCTCTCTCTCTCTCTCTCTCTCTCTCTCTCTTTCTCTTTCTCTAGGCCTTGCATTCTAATCATGGATTCTCTGAAGCTCTCCAACCACTGTCACATCTGCACGCTGTTACAAGAGTGAGTTTAACACAACTTTACTGTAGATATTGATATTATTAGGTATTATGTTGCCTTGTAGTTATGAAAGATAATGAAGCCTTCAACGTAAAGTTAAAAGGGGAAAATTCTTGTTTTTAAAGCTAAAGTGAAGTTGATGTAGCAGGAACTTGCATAACTAAAATAAACGAGTGATGGTAAAGGTGAAGAGCCATGGAGTCTTGATGGAACATGTGATGGTCTCAGCCTAGTTCTTTCTATCAAACAATGAATTTGAAATGATGTGGAGATGAAATTATAACCCATCCCAGCTGTAGAAATGCTTTTTCTCTGTTTGGCATGATGTGGAGTTTCAGAGGTTCTGATTTGATTTGATTTGATTGATTGATTGAAAGAAAGAGAGAAAGAAAGAAAGAAAGAGAGAAATATAAGTGGTATTAGAAAGAAAGAACAGGTGGTTGATGGTGAGCTGAATGTGGGAAGTTCATTAGTAACATTAGGCTGTTAATGACTGAAAGTAGGAGGGGTCTAGATGTTTTTCCATTTTTCACCCTGGAGAGGACGACAGAACTTTTGTTAGCTTTGAGCTCGTTGTACACACCCAGGATCTGCCTGTTACTGTAGCATGAGAGTATTATTTATGGACGGTTCTTCCTGGGACAATAAAAGGCAGAACAGCACAATGTGTCTGTTACAATAAAAATGCCTTTAGACTGCAAACGACTCATTTTATTTTCGCTGTAGGAGCGTTTCTGATTTGGATTTTACCCAAGACGTGCACGCACACCCATGCGCGCACACACACACAGTTTTGGGATGTGATGAACACGGTGATAAGCATAGTGGTACAATAATTCAGACTGTTGGATATATATATATAAAAAAAAGCACTATTCAGGAAAACAAACAGCTGTTAAAAACAGGAGATCTGGCAGGAGATACCCTGTCCAAGGTGGTGGGTGGGGTTTATTGGAGCACATGTGCTTCTCTGAGGAATCGCTGTGACGATGCCGGAGGAAGCGCACTCGAATTGACCCGTCCTTTTGCTCCACCCCTTTTCAGGTACCTCCAGGTGGAGTGGGAGGTACGAAGAGGAACTCCACGAGTGTTCAACAAGGACAGCATTAAAAGGAGCCATTGCAAAGTGCCTCTGCAGGACAACAGCAGCGACTGTGGCCTTTACCTCCTGCAGTACGTCGAGAGCTTTCTACAGGTACACACACGTTTGGTACACGGTGGCGTCGTGCTGCCATGAAAGAGAACCGCCATGTCCGTATAGAATTTTGAGACGTGACTCGAATCTTTTCTGTCCCCGTCAGAACCCGATCGTCCACTTCGACCTTCCACTCCGTCTCGAGCTCTGGTTTCCGCGGCAGCAGGTCCGCCGAAAGCGAGCCGAGCTCCGTGAGCTGGTACTCCAGCTGTATCAGGAGCAAGTGGGCGAAGTCTTGCGGGGCAGCCGCTGACGCGACCGGGGGGCGGCTTTACACAGACGTCCATTGCCTCCTCATAATGGGACAAGCTCCAATCCCAAGAGCGACTCCGGTGCTGCACGGACACGTGAAAACACGACTCATCATTAAAATTGTGATATCATGTTTCTTTAATTCCACGACGTGAAATTACCTCGACGAGGTTTTAGTGTGAGAGAACACAACGCTGTGTGAACGGAACTTAGAGTGACACCGTTTTACAAAAATATGAAGATTATTTGTTTCTCCTGTTTATTTATTGTTATTTTATATTTGTATAATTGGTGTTTTAATATATGAAGAAATAAACAAATAAAACCAGAGATGTATCGCTTGTAAAAACATGTGACTCTATTTATTATTATTATTATTATCATTATTATTGTGTGTGGGAGGGCCTCCCAGTTCCAGAAACTTCCAGAAACCTAATGCATGTTGCTGTGCTTCCTGATCGCTTGTGCAGCTGCAAACAATAACAGCCGGCGTTTGTTCCATGCTGGAGCTTCTTCTGCTTTTTGTCCCTCACGGGAGTGTGTATGGGCTGGATGTTAAAAATGAACCCCTCGAAGCAATGCAATGTGTGTTTGTGTGTGAGCACGAGCCGTTAAACTGCAACCACACACATGATACATGCTCCTCTTTTCATGCCCTTATCCAGAGTGACTATAGGCTATAGGGTTAGGGCCTTGCTCAGGGGCCTGACTTAGTGTGGCTGGAATTTGAACTCACGAGCTTCAGATGCAATGTCCAACCACTAAGCTACCACCTCTCATTTTGGCAGATGCCCATATCCTTACCGACTTATTTTATTCTTCAGACGGAGCAGTTAAGGGGCCTGTTTAAGGGCCCAGCTTAGCGCTGATGGAATTGAAACTCATGACCTTCTAATCAGACGTCTAGCATCTTAACCACTGAGCTACAACCTCCTTCCGCATGTAAACGCTCCGTATTAACAAGCAAAACAACGTTATGGCGTGTCCCGAGGTTGCTTTGATGCTAATTGTTACATCGTGGCTGCGCTGAAACATGTCCTTCTAGTAGATGGAGACGTGCAGTGTAGTTCCCTTATGGCTTTATTAGGAGGCACAACTCCAAGCACCGGGAATCCAAAGCCTATGCCGGGAATTCGCCCTGGAACACCAGGGTGGGATGCACGATGCATGAACAATCCTACTGGAATGAATTTCAGACGATATGAAATCAGAACCATGGACCTCAAAGATATTTGCAAAACATTCGCAGTTCTGCACTTTATGCACACCTAGAAATGCGTTTGTGTATTTCTGCACCCTCTACGACTTCTGTAGTAGAGGGATTGAGCTGGGATTGGAGCGTCATGGCTATAATTAGATGTGACGTTGCATGGAGTTCTGGTGCCGCAGATTTGCTAATCCGGGCTAGGCTGGGAGATTAGCACCAAATTAGGTCCTCAGACAGGCACAGATGGGGTGGGATGCGACCCTCCCCCGTGTCTCTGCCCTAATCCAGAATTACCGCAAAAAGGCTCTCATGATGATGATGATGATGGCTCTCCAAATTTCCGGGAACTGAGGCTACGGATAGGGCTCTGTCCTTTTAGATAATCCTCATGATAAATGGTTCTGTTAAAATAAAAGGTTTTTGGTGCACCACAGGAATCTCCACAGCGATTGGAAGAAGAGGTTCCTTTTAAGAAAAGGGTTTTATGTAGAACCCCATCGATGAGTCAGAAACCCCCAGAAAAAACAATTGTGTCCTTGTTGGTTGCTTAGTGACGTTTCTTCAATCCTTTGCTGGGAACTCTTAAAGGATCTACACAAAACCTTCGAACGTCTGTTTTTCCTTTGACCCAAGCGGCACCCTCCCCACCCCAACACTCATTTTAAAAGATGGGCCCTTTTAATAATAGAATTTGGGTTTGACTGGTCCTGGGGCCTGTTTTCCAGCAGTCTGTAGGAGATCAGCTCTGTTTCAGGTTTCTCAGGTGAGCTGTTCAGTAGCATCTGTGACTCCTGCCCCCTGTTTATCTTAGAGGACTTGAAACAAATAGGATTACCAGTGCAAAACCCCGGGTAAAGAGCCGTGTTGAGCAGAGCCGCGGCATCTCAGAGACCTGTAACCATGCGCTAACCCAGGTGCCATGCTTTTTGGGGACTTGGGTTATCACGTGTATCATCTGCTTCATTTGAGTTTTTGTAAAAAAAGTCGCATTCGGGTTTCGAAACTCTAATGGCGGACATGAGGAAATGTGTCTGTTTGATCCTGATGCTCTTACTTTTGAACGGACACTTCTACTGTGACGCAGGTGTGTATTCCATTACTGTATAATAAATGTGTATTTATAAGTTTATTCAGTCAAGGAAAAACTTAAATTATTTCTTAATATCTGTTTTATTAGTATTAATTCTGACAAAATAATCCTTTCTTTCGACTTTAACCATTTTTTGACTTAAACAATTGACCATCCTATTTCAGAATTAGTCCTCATTTGCTCTTATGATAAATAACCTCCAGTCTTCTGGGAAGATTTTCCACCAGATTTTATGGTGCTTTTTAGAGATTCATTCAGCCACAAGTGTGTTAGTAAATTCAGGTACTAATGTAGCTGAGGTAAGGAGGCCTGGGGTGTTCGCGTTCATCTCAGTAGGGTTTAAGCTCTATAGCAGGAGATCTTCCAACCTTCCAATGAAAAAGTAATTGGTGTCTTAATACTTGCATGTAATGCATCTTGGTGGTTTCTAGATTGCTTGTTGTTTTGACTTAGCAGTACCATTTCAACACCATTTGATTTTGAATGATCTTGTTAATCGCGACTAAATGCATTTGTCAAAAGTATGTTCAACATCTTAACCACTGAGCTACCACTTAACACTGTGGCTTGTGATTATGTTATGCCATTAGCATTGACTTGTCAACGTACCCACAGGGTTTTGTGGTAGAACTCAGAAAAACGGTTCTTCTGTTCGGAATTTTTTTCATGATTAGCACTGTTAAACACTTTAGAACCAGATGCAGATGTTTATCCCAAACACGGCTTGTTAACACGACTAACACCTCATTTTGACCAATTAACACCAAACAAATAGACTTTTTGGACTTATTTCTCTGTCCATGTTAAGATGGACCTGGTGATGGCGCTGAGCTGGAAGACTGGCATTTGGACAACGGTAGAAATTCCAGCGATTCACAAAATCAAACGATGGACAGCTTGATTTTGGCTTCAAGATCTGTAGAGGTGAACGATTCCCTGTCCAGGATGAAGCGAGGCGTCCTGTTTCCGAGCGGAGTCAAGATGTGCTCTCAGGAGACGGTGAAGCAGGCGGTCCAGAACCATCTGGACTACTTCCACCTGAGAGGTAAGACTTCGTGGGTGCTGAATTCTAGATTCTGATTCAGTGCGCTTGTTGTGATGTTATTGTTCACAGGTTCCCTTAATAGCCGAGGCTTCATACAAACAAATGTTTATTATGCAAAGAATTTTTTCTTTGGCGGTTCTTTAACGTTGGAACAGGTCTCCAGTTTCAGCGAATTGTTTTCAGAGCTTTGTGGTTTCTCATGGCAAGTGTGTTTGGTCTTTATTCTCTTGTAAATTTCCTCATAATTTGTGAACTTGTGAAAGAGAATGAAACAACAAGCATCTCTCCATCTTTCCTTTTCTCTTTCGATGCCACTACCAACAAGTCATTACATACAAAAGATCGGTCTTCTCAGCCTGCCAGGAAAAAGTGTGGGTTTTTTTTGTCACAGAATCCAACTTGGTGGGTCAAAAGTTTGAAGGATATTCCCTGCAACAACAAAAAAATGCTATCCAGAATATTGTGCTAGGCCTGTTTATTTTTCTAACACGGAACAACAATGAGGAGGAAAAAAAAACCTCTTACTCTTTTCCTTTTGATTTCTAAATAATGATCCGCTCGCACCAGCGCTTAGCGAAAGGCGGTGGATTGGAACTGACGTGTGTGGGAGAGAGTGGATCGACGGAAATGTTTTCATTATGACAGGCTTCGCTTTCATTGTTGGTCTTTTTCCGCTCTGAAATAGCGATTTATCGTACGGGTTTGTGTCCCGGTTACGCGGCTTGAGTAATGACTCGGTTTCATCCATCGCCGGATTTGATTGCGTAAAAACGGGCTAACCTGAGCGCTTACGTTTTTGGGAAAAAACGACATGTTAGAAATGAGGCAACTTTCGCCATCACTAACAGAATGACTCTAATCCAAACTCTGACACGTTTTCTCATTCTGTGTTGTGATTCAGTGTGTCAGGAGGCCGTCTGGGAGGCGTTTAAAATCTTCCTGGACAGGCTTCCCAAACGAGATGAATACGAGTTGTGGATTAACCGCTGCCTGAATAGCAGCATTTGCATCTTTGACATTGGCAGGAGCTTCAGCGAGTCACCTGAGCATCTCACCATCGTCACCAGCGTAAGCATTTCCCACATATTCACCCCGTATGTCAGGAACACATGCTACGATCTGCATTAATCCTTGTTTGTGCAATGCTAATAAGTCCCCGATTTACGACGGAGATGAGTTTCTGATGACCCCATCATAACTTGAAAACATCGTAAGTTGAGACATGGCCTGGCCTACCCAGGAGTCTTAAAAATGGTGATCAGTATGGGGCTGTATACTATAATTTGTTAATAATTTAACAAATTAAAGATCATAATCTAGCAATACAGAGCAATGTACAGTACTGCACTGCATAAACACGAGTGGAGGGCAGAGCATACGCTGCGATGTTTGCCTGCTACACAAAACGTAAAATATTTGTACAATTTCTTCGTATAGCGATCATCATCGGTAGATCGGAAAATTGTAAGTCGAACCATCGTTACTCGGGGACCATCTGTACTAGTATGACTACTGTTCAAACATGACTTGAGTACTCGAATCTATACTATTACTACTAATATTACTAACTTGATTATATTTGTCTTTGGTTGTCGTTTTAGAGGGTGAATATGGCTTCAACAATGGGGTGAGTTTCAGGTCACAAATACAAAAAAATACACCTTTAGATTTGGCCACTCAAAGTGTCCTAGAAAGTACTAGGCCACTAAAAACCACCAGAACAGCTTTAACAATCGGGATGGTTTTAAAATAGTTTCGTCACAGGAATTTCTAATAGGATGATTGGATCCAAAGTCAGAGAGGATTTTTGACATTTTAAGACTAAAATAAGACTAACTGATCTCCACTAGCTTTCATGTGCTAATATTTTGGGTGTTGGGTGGAATGGTTAAAATATCAAGGCTGGATAGTTAGGGATAGTCTTCTTGGGTTCTAAAAACTTATTTAGAAATAAAACCTCTGGCTTTGTTTTTGTTTAAAAGTACATTGAAAGATCTTGTTGTTGATTTCAAAATTGTCTTTTTTTTGGTACCTTCTCATTTTTCTTGGTTAAGCATTGTGCTTTAATGACAACATTTTCCTTTCCAGGCAACAGACTACAGCTGGTCCTGCAAAAGCTGAAAACATCTCGGCCACTGATGGAGGTTGGTTTGCTTACCCTTCACAACAGATTACTAATCTACCAAGGAGTATCTGATTAAATTGGAAAAATTACAGTTGGAACAACTGATTTCTCTGTTGTTTGTCCATATTGGTATGTTCGGAGTCATCCTGTTTGATCAGGTTCACTGAAGCAGTTACAGGCACAAGACATTGCAGCAGTTCTTAAAACATACTCCCCTCAGAATAGCCTCTAATCCCTCTTAATTACTCAGAAACACCTGACAAAAGGACCGTAGCAGTGTTAGCATGCTGTGCCTGGTCTTTTAAACTGCTTGAACATGACTAAACATGACACCTGATTTAAGGGACCAAATGAAAGCCAAAAACACTAATGGTACAGTGTCACATTTAGTTTATTGGTTTCCATTGAAGACATGCAGCATTGTTTTTGTACATAATCAAGACCAGTGTTCCGAAGTGTATCTAATTTTCAAACGTCCCTAATCTCTCTACAGTTACCAGTGTGACTTCTCGTCTAGTAGATCTCAGTCCAATAGAATCAACAGATACAGAGGCTTTACTTAATCCAAAGGAACCTAGAGTAATCACAAAAGAGCCTGGGGTTGCTCGGATGGAATTAACAGTAACCACAGAACAGTCTTCGGATGCACCAATTAAAGTGATGGCATCCACACAGCAGTCTACAGTTAGACCAAACATAGCTATGGTAACTAATGAAGAGTATTTGAATGCTCCAGAAGAATTAGTAGTAACCACCAAACAGTTTATGAGAATTGCAACAGAAGTGATAGCAACTGCAGAGTGGTCTACAGATACTTCAACAGAATCAAAAGTAACCAGAGAGTCACTGTCTATAAACACTCCAACAGAAGAAATACTAACCACACAATGGCCTATGGATATTTCAACGGAAGCAATAGTAACCACAGGACAGTCTACAGATATTGCAACAGAACTGAGGGCAACTGTGTATTCAAATGAAGCAACGGTAATCGCAAAGTCTATGGATTTTGCAACAAAAGTAGTAACAACCGCACAGTCTATAAAAACTCCAAAGGAAACCATAGCAACCATACAACCACTGTCTATGGCCACTCCAACAGAAGAGATCTTAACCGCCGAATGGTCTACGGATCCTCCAGCAAAAGCTATAGTAACGACAGCATTGCTGTCTGCAGATACTACATCAGAAGCAATATTGGCCACAAAACAATCTATGGACACAGAAGAAGTAACCACACAACAGTCTGTAATTACTCCGATTTTAGCTATGGTAACCATTGAGGGGTCTATAATTACTCCAACAGAAAAGATATTAACCACAGAACAATCAAATGTTGTTCCAACAGAAACTACGCCAACCAAGTTGATTATTACTCCAATGCAAGCGATAGTCGAGATATACCAGTCTACAGAGAAAGAAGTAATAACAATGTCCAGACAGTCTATTGTTACTACAAATAAAGCTATAGTCTCGACAACACAGATTACTGAAGATTTATTCCAGGTCCCCAGTATGGCCACACAGCTGGATGACACTCCAGTGGTCAGTGCAAAACCTGCTTTTGATTTGACCACTGAAGATTCAGGGGTAAATCCCGATTCTCTGACAGAAGTAACTGGTCAGACGACTGAGCAGATAAGCCCAGAATTTGACTTGGAAGTGAACCATAATATCCCTAAAATACCTACTACTACTACTACTACTACTACTACTACTACTAAAGTTGCCTTTGAGAATGGTAAGAATGGCATTACTGTCAATTCTGGATTAAAGAAAACCCCAGTAGACATAGAGGAGGCATTACCTGAAGAAGCCATGCAGGTAGACGATAATGATGGTGTTGGAAAAGAACTACAATCCTCACCCAGCCCTTCTGTAGTCACCACAAATGAACCTAGTGAATACCAGCAACCAGAATTGGATACACTTGAAAACACCCTACCTGGTGACTCTTTAGACACATTTCCAGATGAACCACCACGTTCTGTTAGTGATGACACACATGAAGAAGGGTCTGTTATTGTAGAAGAGGTAGCCAGTGGTGAGGCCACCAAATTCAATGTTTCTGAAAAGATGGAAATCCTTGCAGAGGCTGACGTTTTAATTGAGGCCCCTACAAGCAAGCTGTCCATAGCAAAGAATACACCAGTAAATGAAGATGTCTCTGTCAGTGCAGAAGTTTCATTTGGTTACACAGCAGAGGACAACCCAGAAGATTTATCTGAAGATGCTAGGCATAAACTTGACATTGTGTTTGGTGGGACGCCTACAAATATACCAGAAGATGCCGCTGAAGCAGTACCTTCAGTTGAGAATGCAGGCGAAGAACAATCAGAAACAACCGTGCAGATTGTAGTCAATGAGGTGCCACCCAGCACTATTATACCTGTTGAAAGTAACGAACCTGACAGTAAAGTGACGCCATCTGTGGTTATTCCAGACACTAACAGTAAAGATGTCACTAATGCATTTATGCTTGACCCTAGTGTTATCATTCTGGATGTGGATGATTTCACACCTAATGCCGGACTTACCACTGGGGATTACACATTTGGAACCCATCACATGGAAATCAACATCAATCAACAAGAAGAAACACTTGAAGAGAATGCAGTTGAAGGAAAGATGTCGGAAGTTTTACAGGACACTACCTCACCCTTACCTGGAACAACAGCGTTGGAAGGAACTGCCATTTTCAAAGATACAAAAGATCTTGAAGCCATAACTTTACACATACCTGAGATTGCACGACATACCGTGGTCCTTGATGTTCAGCCATCAGAGTTTCCTGGAACTCTAGACAAATCGACTGGGACCCCAGAAGAGGATGACATACCTGCACCACTAGTTGAGGTTAAGAAACCTACAGTTGGCCTAAATGAACCGACAACCAAAATACAGCAAAACACCGGCTCATCGATGTTACAAGCATCCACAAATATCTCTAATACCATAATAGACAAGGGGAACATGGTGCGTAGCAACAGTCAATAATATTATCTATAGAATCAATTCCAAAAACCGTATCCAATGTCTTTGCTGTCCGTTGTCCAGATTGGCAATGAAATCGACGAGATCTTGCCGCGGCCTGCGCGATCGAAAACGGATCAAGTGGTGGAGCTGAGCATTAAACTCCGAGGAGAGTCATACGATGATGCTCTCAGAGATCCAACAAGCTTTTACTACCAACATCTGTCTGAAGAGTTCATTGAAAAGGTGCGTTATAGGCTTCCTGCAGGGTTAATGGCATCAGCATGTGAAAAAAAAAAAGTTAGCAAGCCGGCTTGTATTATACAATGTCAGAAAAAAACTCCTTGTCAATAGGGGCAGTACCCTTGAAGATACACCCACTGGACACATTAGTATAGGTACATATTAGTACCAGGGTACAGGCTTTTTGGTCACATTTTTGGGGATGGAATGGTACAAAAATGACTTAATGAAAGTTGGAAACATATTTCTACCTTAATTTTCCCCCGGAAAGGTTTGAATTAGCACCCTAAGATGTAACTATGAACCTTGGCGTGTACAACCACATCAATTGTATCCTACATATGTACCCCAACTGAACCGCTTTTTCAGACCGTCTGTCAAAACAGCTTCTCTTTGGAAATCAAATGGAATTTTCAGATACAGGGTCTGGAAACTGTTTTGCAGCCGCTGTTTTCTTGCTTAAAAACCATCTGCTTGATCACTAGCCAAAAATACAGCATCCTGATATTCTGGAGATCCCGAGCTGAAATTCTGACTACAAACACATTCTCTGTAGCATTTTCCCCTCTTTTTTTGTCAATTTAAAAAAAATACTATTTTTCTTTCACATTGACAAATGTTTTGTTCCAGGAACAACCTCTAGAAGTATATAAAGGGCGTACCCCTGTGCTAAAAACTGAATTGGCCTTATAGGAAATGCACGGTACAATTTACATCGCCGTGTTTGGTGTAGTGATGCCTTTGGAAATCTGTCAGCTCGTGCTAGGGAAAGACCAAGCTCATTCCCAGATGCATTCTCATTTATTGGGATTTCATTATTTCATGCGAGTCCTGTCTCCTGGAAAATCCCTAATATCCCATTTTACATTGCCCCCGCTCTTTCTTTCCCTTTTTTCCTTTCCTAAAGATTGAAGATGCCTATAAAAAACTTCCAGGCTTCCAGAGGGTTTTTATTCGTGAATTCAGGTGAGGCTTGACTAATTTACTCCTAAAAAAAAAAAAAAAACGACTGCAAGGTCTATCATTTGAGATGTTGCTAAGAACTTTGTTCCCTTCTTCTCTCCATGACAACAAAACCAGGCCACAAAAAGACATCCAAGGGTGAGTAGTTTTCCTATTTTCCACTTGAACTCGTACTCTGACCTAACAGCTATATATCTCTATTTTTCATATGGGCATTTATGGCTCACGGTTTACATGCGACGAACACAAAACAGATTTTTCTGATGCTAATCGCGAGACTGCTAAGTCATCACTTTATAATACCTGCACGAAAATTACCCACGAGACTGATAAATCTTATAAACTGGCAGCAAAGTGTTTCCCTCCGCTGCCATATCGCACAAGCAGCTGCAGGATTTGGGAACTTTTGACTCCTCCCAAACCAACTAATGGGAATTTCATGTGCGTGCGTTATTTTTTATTTTTTATTTTTTTTTACGCTGCAGGACGTTGGAACCTGCGGCATTTTAGTGTTTACATTCTATGTTGTTTTACGGACTCTGCATCTCTGATCTCAAGACTCGTCGTGTTTATGGTTTAGACTTAGCTTTTACCGGCTAGCGTTTGTGTTTTTGTTGCATTACCCGACCTGACATTTCAGATTTCTCGAAAATGGATTTAGGTTCTAATTCCACTCCCATTATTCTTTTTCCCCAAAACAGAAAAAAAGAAACAAGCCCACCAACACAGCATGTAGTAGCAGCTCAATTGAAATAATTTTCACCAATTGTAAAACGTATTTTAGTTACACATTGTGAGCTCCTTGAGACCTCTAAAGCACCTAAGAAGAGGGTGTTGATGTGTATTAGCATCCTGGCTTTGCCTCTTAGCCTGCAGGGGTAAAGATATAAGACGTAAAGGAGATTATAGATGTCAGGGGAGAGAAAATTAATCTGAGTCATCACTTTATAATACCTTGTACAAAGTCTGTAATCTGTAACCTGGCAATGTTTCCTTATTGTAATAGAAAATAAGGGGCAATAATAAAAATAAAGCGCTACGTCATTGATTTTTGTTGTTGTTGTTTAAATTCAATGGATGTCATATCTCAAATGCTAGATGTCCCGGGGGGCTGTTTTGGTCATTAAAATGTACTCGATATGCATCAAGACATTTTAAACAAGGCAGCTAACAATTTTTGCTCATAAATGCTATGAATTGTTTAATGATATATAACATAATATACAACATAATAGCACATACACACCATTTTGTTGAAACTATTCAAATCAGGTTACATTTAGGTATTCTGCAAGTAGGACTGTGAGGAAAGACAACCTGAAATAAATAGCAAATGAATGACCTTAAACCTGACCTTAAGCACACAGGAAATGCTTTTCTAAAAAGAACACGCATTCTTGCATAGTTTAAAAAAACATCTGGTCTGCTTTGCAACATTACCTTAATTTTAAGATTAGACAAAAAAAATCCCAACATGGAAATGATTTGAAGTATTAATGCGAAGCCAATTCCAAAAAAAGTTGGGACACTGTGCAAAATGTAAACAAAAACTTATAAATCTGTTTTCTATTTTTAACAAAAAAAAAAAAAAAAAAACAAACACATCAAATGTTTACTCTGAAAATATTTAGCATTTTAAGGAAAAAAATATCTTGTAGTTTTAGGGAAAAAATTTGGTTCCATATGATTCAGATCCAGGACTCTAGCGGCTTAACAGTTCTGGGTTTCTTTTGTTGTGTTTTTCATTTCATGATGCGCCAAATGTTTTCCAAACGATGCGGCAAATGGTGAAAGGTCTTTCAACTTTTTTGAAATTGTGGTTGTAAAGAATTAATTTTTATAAAAAGTGAATCCATTTTTAGAAAATCCAAAGAACTTGACATATGTTCTTCTTGGAAAAAGTTGGAAACTCGTCTGTAGAACATTGCTAGCTTGATCTATAGGACTTTTTGCCTTCTGTTTCTCAGAGGGCTTGCGGTGGTGGTACATTACGCCATCATGCTGGAAGGAGACGTAGCTGGCATCAGCAACGAGACCATGAGCGACATCACCCTCCAGTTCAATCAGGTGGAGAAATCCTATACGGACCCAGAGGAGCTGCCCACCGTGGTCTACACTGTCACAGACTTACGCCATTACATCACTCAGGCGCTGCACAAAGAGAGCCTGGGGAACAATGGAAACGCCAGTTTGGATGTGGACCCTGACTCTCTGCAGCTGGAAAATGGTATGAAGCACTCAAAAAAAAAAAAAAGAGTTCCAGTTACATACACATGTCGATGGCTGGAAGCCAATGGAATTATGGGTCTGATGAGAGCTTTATACCCGGTTATACTCACAAGGACGCTTGGCTTTGTTTTGAAATAGAACCAGAAAGCCATTTTCAACTCCTAATCCTAATTATGATAATTTCAACACACTAGGGATGGAACCAACGACAGATCAAACAAATAATGTGTTCTAAACAGATATCAATACTTTGTTTCCTTTTCAACAACTTCATATCTTCTTCTTCTGGCCACGCTCGAAATCTGAATGGTTGGACCTTTAAAGGACCTTTTCCACTCCTTTTGCATCTGCAAAGGTTCTTATCTCCAGCTGGAGAAGCCCCCCATTCCCCAAGTCTCAAAACTGATGCCATGGTCGTTATAAGTTATGCTCAGCATTTCCCCGGTACATAATCCCATCTTATTTGTCTCTATTTTTACTTTCTCAGTGGAGACTTTGCCGCTTTCCAAACCGACCAGCAGACCGCTCGACTCCAATAACATGATGGTGAGTTAGGGGTCATTGCAAAGACCACCTAGTTATTAGAAAACCATGCCTCTTTTTGTATTTTCTTTCTTATTTCAGCTGGCCACATTTTCATGTGCAAATAGTTTCTGAGAATTCTAATTTTTTTGTTTTGTACCTTGGATTGCAAACTCTATGCTAAATGCCAAATGATACCCAGTAATGGCAATCATTAGAAATAGCACGAGTCATTTTAACAGCAGCACACTTTTACCCCTCTCTGACACTCATTACTCAAACCTTATTTATTTATTTATTTATTTATTTATTTATTTATTTATTTATTTATTTATTTATTTTTTACTATTTTTTTTCTCGTATGCCGTTTTGAGTTGCTATGACATTGAGCATGTTTTTTTTAATCACTGGAAAGATGCAGCTGAGAACCGAACGGTTGAGATTCGACATGTTTCTCGGCCTTGGAGTCTCATTCATACATACTCGCTTGCTTAGATGGATGTGTGTGTTCACATGCGTTTATGTATTTTCACTGTGTTTTCCCTTTGTTGTTTGCATACTGTTAATTGCCCCTCGAGGTACACCACAGGGACCTCACGAATCAAGGAATCGAGGAACGCTGGCTCGCAGGCTGTAAAAAACTGCTTTTTAATGGCTGCTTGGTGTCACCCTGTGGTCCGCCTGCTGCAGTGACACTCCATTTATTGCCTCGTTGATCTTGCAGCTCGTAAATAAAGTAAAATCATGTGCTTGCCAGGATGAACTGCAGATGGGATACAAATTAATGGGAGGAACGAAATGTGTCTGTGTTGCAATGTTTATTTATTTTTGTGCTAGCAGGCGTTTCATTCACTTGTGTGCCTCTGCAAAGTCAATTACAATTATTTAATTTACCCGATGATGGATATGTCTTCCAAGGTTGACCCTGCCCCCTGCTTTTATAACCCCTGGCTACCGTAATGGTTTGTTCTGAATCATGTGCTATGGCCTTCGTTCTCAACCTATGAGAGATTTTTTTTTAATTTTCTCCATCTCATCATCATCATCATCAGAACACCAGCGGAGCGGAAAATCTTTCATAAAACTGGAGTTACATTTTCACAGAGATGTAGAACAAACTCCAGAGAGCACTGGAAACTGTTCTGGCGGCTCACGGTGGCCCGACACCTTTCGAAACACCCTCGACAGCGTGTTGAGTAATGGAAGAACTAAAGCATTACAGTTACGATTTGAACTCATGTCCTGCTTGGCATCTGCGGTCGTAGAGAATCGCTATTGATATAGTTAATGGCGATTCAGGTTTCACTTTGGCTGCACATTGAAATTCTTTACAGTTAAATGTGTATTTTCCACAGTGACTCCAGGAAAGCTATCTTTCCACCAAGGAGATTAAGGAAAAATTTTCTTCTACTTTGATTTGGAGAGCAGTGAGTTTCCTTGCTATGGGCTGGGATTTATAGAAGATATTTTCAAAAAATATTGCTGCTGATTGTATTTTTAGCAAGCACCCGTGTTGATCAAAAGATAGTTGGTAGCAGCATGGACCAGGTTTTAAAGGTGTTAATTAAATTTTGCTTGAATTGACACTGCAGCTATATTCTTTTTGCCCCTTCAGGACAATGTGCTGACTGCAGAAAAGCCACCTGACATTCCAGGGCTTGAATTTCCCAGTAATGATGTCTTCATCAACAATGAGGACTTCCTGTTTGACACTGTGCACCCGCATCACCCCTGGATAGGCCCGGAGACTGGGGTGCTTAGTGAAAATGACATCATTACCGAAGACAATCCACCAAAATCACGTACAGAGGTTCCACTCAAGACAATGGACACAGAAATTAGCTCCAAATCAGATGAGACCAGCAGAAAACCAACACCTACTACAGACAGTGTGGGTCTAGAAGGTGGGGTTACATCAAAGTCTTTTTTGTAATAAATGAATCCATACAAATTTGTTTCTAATTTAACAATAAATTCCTTAAAAAGATTGTAGAATAGCACCTGATCCAGTTAAGTATGCACTTGATGCTGCATTGAGGTTATGCACGTAGCTTAA
Organism: Silurus aristotelis; assembly: GCF_946808225.1. Lineage (NCBI taxonomy): Eukaryota > Metazoa > Chordata > Actinopteri > Siluriformes > Siluridae > Silurus > Silurus aristotelis. The sequence continues at coordinate 29,759,964 of NC_139582.1, read as the reverse complement.
TTAGGTTCAAAACAACATGCAACTGAGACTCCTGCTTACTGATAACTGTTGTGCATGTTTCTTCCTCCATTACAGATGAAATTAGCATCAAAGAAGAAAGCTTTCATGAAACCACAACCTCTGCAAACCCCAATCCTGTTACTGTGCTTCAGGAATCCCAGTCTACCCAGTTTAAAGCTAAGAGTACTGTTACAGAAATTCCTTCTGTAAAAACTCCGGGGGATAAAGATTCAATAAAAGATGAGAATCCAGACATGGGGTCTGGATCAGGCTTCTCCATCAATGACCTAATCTCTGACAAGTGGCCATGGGTAACACAGCGGACTGCGGTACACTTAGAAAAAGCCAAAGACCTGGAAGTGCATGAAATTAAATTAGTCGGAGAAAACGAGAAATCGGAGGTTCTTGTCGTGCAGACATCTACAGTGTCATTATTAGACAATGTTATTATATCTCAAGATGTAAACGTTCATGACACAACTACAGAAATGACCCCAGTGTACTTTAACATGAAAACCCAGAGGGAGCTTTCAATGCAGACTACAGAAGATTTTGAGAGTTCTGATTTCCACCCAGGTGAACTGTTCACTCCTGTTGCTGCTTTAACTGATCTGCCCAGGCCGGTCTTTGCTACTACAATCGAAGGTTCAACAGTCCAGGTTTCAGAGGTTAATCCTTCAAATGAAAATTCCCAGAGTGCCACTGGTCCCACAAAACTAACAGTCACATTGGTCACAGAAGCTTTTACAGCATCTATCAATGTTAACCCAGAGGACACTACAACAGAAACAAATTCTGTCCTGGTTGCCACAGAACCTCCCATGTTTGTCGACATTGAGTTTGAAACCGTCAAAGAGTCTTCCGTTTTTTATGGTCCTAATGAGCAACTTTTAATAAAAAATGTGACCCGTTTGCCAGCGACTTTTGACTTTGAGACATCAAATGCTGACTTGGAGATTATCGAAGACGTTGCGTTTGAACTCACACAAGCTCCCACTGTAGAACTTCCAGACGAAGACCTTGTCAAAGATGAAATCATTGTGGTGACCGCTGAACCTGTGGAATCAGTCACTGTAGTGGCCACAACTCGAGCGCTCTTAACCGCTTCATACAGTCATACATCTGACACACTTATTCCTACAGAGATGACATCGCAGACGTATGGTCACTTAGTTGTAGATATAGACACTAAAAACGATGCAATCGGACCCACGGAAGCAGGTACCAATGAAGTCAAACTATCCACAGCAACTTACCCTTTCACAACTTTAGTCACCCCCAATGGCACCAACATCTCTGAGAGAGACCGCCCATCTACAACCATACCCCCAGTCTTTGAAACGACCTTTCAATCTACTGATAGTATAATGGGGATCGGAGGCGATCATCTAGCCATGAACGGTCATATATCAACCCCTAGTATTTCAGACCAGATTCTTTTACATGAAAACAGCAATAATGACAGCAGCACAGTGCAGTCTCGCATTCCAGGCAACCCCAGCATAACCGACCTTGATGTGTCCTTTGACATTATCCAGTATGATGACGAGAATGGCAGTGGATTCATACATGGTAATGACATGGCCAGTGTCGCCATGCCAGTGAGTCCTGGCCGGGCTCTGATGGTATTTTTCAGTCTGCGGGTCACCAACATGATGTTCTCACAGGACCTCTTCAATAAGAGCTCCTCTGAATACAAATCTCTGGAACGGCAGTTTTTAGATTTGGTAAGAAATCACCCAATGAGCCAATTTGTGTGTCAAATCTTGGTGCAATTTTAAAAAAATATGCATTTTCCCTTTATGTTTGTTTGTCCCCCTAGCTGGTCCCATATCTACAGTCTAATCTTAGCAACTTCCAACGCCTGGAGATCTTAAACTTCCAGAACGGTAGCATTGTCGTGAACAGCAGGATGAAATTCAGGAAGCCGGTTCCCCGTGAAGTGACATCTGCGGTCTACCTTATTCTCGAGAACTTCTGCAACACGGCATACCAGACCATGAACCTCGCCATAGACAAGCACTCCCTGGATGTGGAATCGGGTAAATTTTTTAAAAGCAAAGCAAGTGTTATTTAGGGAAGCGTTTTCTAAAGCTGACACATTTTTTACACTCGTCTGTCCTGCTCAAGTGCTAGACAGTCTCTGTCACTGAGGTGATGGGAGGTGATCCTTCTTGGGAATCCTGGCCCTTGATCAGAACATTCCACTTGAACCAATTTTCACCCACCTCTGAGGGTAACAGGAGTATTCTGGAAAATCTTGTGTAGCCGAATTGCTCAACCCTAAATCACGAGTTGTTTTTACGCCCCGCAGCAGGCGCAGTGTAATTGGTAGCAGATGCCTTTGTTATCAGACGGAGCCTTGATATTAAAAAGTGTTTTTGTTTCGTACAATAAACACGCATCTAATTTGGTATGGTCAGTTAGATGATCGAGGAAAATGGGCTTGGATTGAATTAGTCTGATGTTGATTTTTTTGACATTATTGTATTTTTGGTTCCTCTTGCCCATGTATGTATCTGATTACATTTTTTACACCCTGGAGGGGGTGTTGTTTAGACCTTGTTGCTTTTTCCATGTCATTTTAGCTGTATTTTGCCTGTAATTCTATGCTGGCATTGGATATTGTATTTTTGCGTGAGTCCTCCAAGTACCTGGCTTGGTTTTTACCCTGCTACCCTGCAATGGCTGCTTCCCCTGACTGATTGATGACTGTTTATTTAATCTGGACTCCACTGACCACTCTCAACGATGTATTGTTTATGTGCCAAACACTGAATTGTGGTATAAAAAAAAAAAAAAATCACCACATTACAACAGGAACCACAACCCCCCACCCACTAAAAAAACCCAATGAGAGCGTTTAGATTTGAGTCAAATAGTCAGATGCTAAATAGAGTCAGACCTGAGTTGTTTATCAATAAACACCTTTGACACTGTTGTCTTGGCTTAGCCGCGTGTTGTTTGTGTGTTCTTGCTGAGCTCGGACCACATATAATCTGTCTGAGCCCTTTGTGCTTAGCACACGCTTTACCAAACAGTGGGTCATTTCCCTTCAGTTGATAATCTTATAGCTTTGCCCTTTGTTTATAAAGCTCTGTGCAACTTCGAAGTGATCCTTTGATTAAATTGATATACACAATAAAGTTTGTCACCTGACCATTAGAATGCTTTGTTCTTGTTTTTTAATGTCCCATTTCACATTTAGTCCCGTTTGCTGTTAAAATAATCGCCACTCTTCTGGGAAGATGTTCCACTTAATTTTTTGGAGATTTGTGGAGTTTATCACAAGGGTGTTCCATAGGGTTGAGGTTCTGAACGACAAATGGTGACACGGGTACTTCTCTCTCTCGCACGTCTATAGGTGACAGGGCAGACCCATGTAAGTTCCAAGCGTGCAACGCCTTCTCGAAGTGTACGGTAAACCGCTGGAGCAGCGAGGCAGAGTGTGTATGCGACGCCGGCTATTTTAGCGTAGATGGCCTGCCGTGTCGGAGCATCTGCGACATACAGGAGGACTTCTGCCTCAACGATGGCAAGTGCGACATCATACCTGGCAAAGGTGCTATTTGCAGGTAAGAGGGCGGGAGAATGTTGTGTGTGTGTTAGGTGGTGTAACGGTACACAAAATTCACGGTTTGGTACATACCTTAGTTTTTAAGTCCCGGTTCAGTTCAGTTTAAGTACAATTGCAGAGAAAGAAATGCAAAACATAAATGCGTGTAATGTTACACCCTTAGTATGTGTGTGTGTGTGTTTGACTCCTAGATGAACACTGTCTGTATGCAGGTGTCGTGTTGGGGAGAATTGGTGGTATCGCGGGGAACGCTGTGAAGAGTACTTCTCAGAGCCTCTGGTGGTTGGCATCGCCATCAGCTCAGTGGCTGGCTTTCTGCTCTTCGCCTCGGGGGTGGTGTTTTGCTTGACCCGGATGCTGCGAGAGCAATACGACAAAGACGATTCGGAGGATCCGCTGCGGTAACCAAAGCGGGATTTTGAGTTGTCAAATAAGGGGGTGCAGGACCAGGACCATGATATCTTACCACCCATTTCACATTGCATCCTCATGGTAGAGGTGGTAGATCACTAGTTAAAGCTAAGGGTTACTGATTTGAAGGTTGGGGGTTCAAGCACTGGTATTGCCAAGCTGAAACTCTTGGGCCCTTGAGCAAGACCTTTAACTCTATATGCTCCAGGAGTGCCGTATCATGTCTGACCCCCAGCTACCTAACATAATTGGGGTATGCTAAGAAAAGAAGGTGGGAAGATGTTCCATTAGATTTTGTGGAGATTTGTGTGAGTCATTTAGCTGCAAGGATGTAAGTAGGTCACGATTCAGGCTCTGATGTAGGTGAGGTGAGGTGAGGAAGCCTGGGGTGCAGTCAGCATTGATGAATGTTCAATAGATTTGGAGCTCTATAGCAGGAGATCTTCCACTCCAACCCATGGAAAGCATGTCTTCATGAAGCTGGCTTTGTGCACAGGCATTTGGCATTGTCATGCTGGAACAAGTTTGGATCTCCTAGTTCAAGTGAAGATTTAATTCTACGGCATTCAAAGACGTCATACAATTGTGTACCTCCAACTGTGTGTGTGTGTCAGTAGCAGCCATGATGTGATAACAGTGTGCTAATCGATTTCTTTGCAAATCATTTCAGCCTTAGAAAAGATTTCAGGTTGGACCATGAATAAATGTGTCTTGTTTTTTTCTGCTTGCTTATTTTTCCGTTCTACTTGCCTAGTTTTAATGGTGTATAATTGTTCCCAGAGGACATGTGAAGGTTGTTTTGTTTTATTCCGAATAGATAAAACAGGACATCATGCTATTTTTTTAAATGAACAACAATAAAACATTTTTACCGTTGCTAATTTGCTAATATACTTTTTTTTTGTGTAGCCGGTTTGGTGTTTTTTTCTTCAACATCGTCATGTATTGACGTTTTACGCCTCAATATTTGTTCTCTTTCTCAGGCATGAAGACAGAGTACCATCTTTGGAACGGGGGAGCGGGTTGAGCTCCGTGTATGGGAGTGACGTAGCATCAGGATGCGGACGATATCGACAGACGTACTTTGATACTGGCAACGAGATGCGGCATGTCTACGAGAATGCTCAGCTCACTCCTGAGGTGTGCACTCTGTGTTGTGTGGGTGTGTGTGTGGTGTTTGTGTGTGTTTCCGCTACTGAATGAATCAAAAAAAAAAAAAAGGTAATTGCTGACTGATATAAACTCGCCAAATGCGTGGAAAAAGTCAAAATTGTGAGACATAAAGTCAGAATTGTGAGTTTGCATCATGCAATTCTAAAAAAAAAAAAGGTCAGAATTGTGAGATAAAAAGCAGCAAAAACCTTTTTGTATTTTTTATTTAGTGTCGGAAACGGGCTTCCACGGGAAACTAAGCTTTTTGTTGTGTGGTTATTCCAATAAAATGAACATTTTCTAAGATTAGTGAAATCGTGCCTAAAATAATCCTCTACAATCATTTCTATTTTTATCAAGTCCATAGAATATGCAATTCTACCCTCAGTGAACAGTCTTTGACACTCCAGTGGTTGATCTCAGTAACACAAAACTAGTTTGTATGTATCTCTCAATTGCGTGTTTATATAATCAAAATTCTGACTCTTTTTTTTTTTTTGCAATTGCAAGTTTATGTTTATTAAAAAAAAAACAGCAGCACAAAAAAATATATAATTATTATTTTTTAAATTCGGTGGCGGAAACAGGCTGCGGGGTTGCGGCCAAAATTCGTGGATTTTCAGAATTTGCTAAATAAAAGTAAATACATAGAAAGAAAACAAAAAACTAAAATGTGATACAAAATGTATAAATACATAAAAAAAACTAAGAAAAACAATGCAAATAAATTAATAAACATTATGAGAAAATGTATGAATAAATAATAAATGCAATACAAATAACAAATGAACAAATACAATAAAATGCAAAAATTTTTTTTAAATGAAACAGAAAAACTAATAATAACAAGCAATAAAAAAAAATAAAAAATAAATACAATAAAAATCTAATGAATAAACCAAACAAAAAAGTATATATAGTTTGCTGTAAAAAAAACTTAATTATCCTGGCAACCTGAGTATGGAGCAGCATAATACCTGCCCCAATGTACCTTTATTAGTGTTTGTTGCAGTTCCTGTTTGTGACCACTAGGTCAATACTAACTCAATCAGCATGCTGTATTATGATTTTTCAAAATCAAGCATTGATGTAAAGGTTAAAAAGGCCTGTGGTTCTCTCTCTTTCTCTCTTTTTCACCCACACTTTCTCTTCCTGCAGGAAATCCCGGATCATGTTCGGATCCTCGATCTCTCCGCCAAAGACCACCGGTTTTCCCATTTTGCACCGCAGCTTAGAGTCTGAGATTTCCCAAGGTTTATCGGTTTTCTTTTCTTCTTTTTTTTCTCGAGCAATATATTCTGTTCCAGAACGTTATTATTGTTAATTTCCACCCGAAAACTCCAGAAGATTTAAAATGCAGGCTGTCATCAGGCATTATCTAACATCCTGAGTTTACATTGCGCATTAAATTTTTTATTATTATTATTTTTTTTAACCAGAACACTGCTTAAAATGTGGGTCCTGATTGGTCAGGAGGGGGCGGCTCATTTTCTGAAGGCTATGGTTTCTTTCGATTCCCAAGGACGCTCATGATGAACGCTATACACATGTACCTCATTTGGTTCTACATATAGAAAAATATATTTTAGTATTTATTTATTTATTTGTTTGTTTTTCTGGACTCGTTTTCCGAACACTTATTTTTGGGTTTGTCGGTGCCTTTGATTTTTTGGGTCATTAATTGTTACAGTTGTAGCGTGAGATGCTAAAACAATGAGGCATTTAGACAAATGTTGACTCGTATATGAAAACAATACCGAACCTGTGTCTCATGTTTTTCCTACAGGACGTGTGTTTATAGGTGAGTGTGAAGCGATACAACGCTGAACGATCAAGTTTTGCTTTTAAACGAATCGCTTTTTATTAATGTGTAATGGATGAAATAAATTCAGATTTTAGTGTAGATTGTGATTTTTCAAAAACATACATCGGTTGGCTAAAAGTATCGGGACACCTGAATTTTCCCTCGGTATGTGGTTCTTCCTTAAATGGTTAGCACAATGTTCGAGCCACACAATTGCATAGGACATCTTCGGACTTGCTAGCGTTAATTCTTTTATTGGAGCTAGGAGATCCAAACCTATTCCAGCAGGGCAGTTCCTGTGTGCACAAAGCCAGCTCTATGTATATATACGATTTAAATGGATTAGAATAGAAGATCTTGAGTGGCCTGTGATAGAGATCTGACCTCAACCCTATTGAAAAGAAAGAATTGGAACGACACCCCAGGCCTCCTCACCTCACCTTCATCACTACCTACATTTACTAACAGCCTTGATGAGTCTCTACAAATCTCCACTCCGCAATCTTGTGAAACATCTCCAAGAGTGGAGGTTATTCTAACAGCAGATGGAAACTAAATATGGAATGGGAGGTTCAAAAAGAAGCATATACCAACCTTATGCTCAGGTGTCCACAAACCTTTGTCTATGCAGTGTATATTAGAACCTACACAATGCAAGCCAATGGCTTTTTTTTTTTTTTTTTTACGAATTAATTAAACACCGAACGTTTGATAAAATGTCTAATAAAAGAAAAGGAATATTTCTGCAGGACAAACACTTCAACAACACGGCAATAAAAGTTTGTTGGGTTGTTGGGCTTGGTCGTTGGCAAATCGTGAATTTTTTTTTCGTAACACCCGTTCAGTTCCTCGCTTCTGGCCTGCGATATGTTATTTTTTTCCCCTTTTTGAACAGCTCAAGATGTTTATCTGTCTTGTTTAAGCTTTATGTATTCCTTATTTCAGTGTAGATGCAGTGTAATGTGGTAACATGCAGGTTTTTATTGTCTAATAAAGTGAGGTTTATTAGCATCTGTGCTTTTTTTCTGTGCTTTTTTCCCGATTCCTTTCCACATGGTTTGCTCGGGTCATGCTTCACTGCCTGGTATACAAACACCGACGTAGGTCTTTTGTGAAACACATTCTCTGGACAGCACGAAAGCAATTAACATGTTCTCTGGATCGTATGCGCTGTTGTGCTCGTCTGTCGTTTCGTTTTTTCTGCTGGACATGTGTCTAGGGCTAATTTTATCCTAGCCCAGACTGTAGATTCATGCAGCCACAAGTGGCTAGACAACCTGCAAACAAACAAACAATTTCCCCACATTTTTGTTTTCCACACTTGACTGTTGTCTCGTCTTCGTAAAGATTTTCAAAATCTTTTCAGATTTACAAAGAAACTAGTACACGTATCCATTCGCTGGTCTACGCACCCCGTCTTCGGAAGCAGGATTGGGAAACATAATTGTACAGTAACAAGCTAGTGAGGTCATTTGGCTTGTGCTTAAAAATATTATGCCTTATGTAATTTATACATGTTTCCAATTATGAAAGAAAATATATAGCTGTTTTTCTTCAGGCATTAGGCAGCCCACACACACACACACACACACACACACACACACACACACACACACACACACACACACACACACACACAAACGAGTCCAGGAACATACTTCTGACCACAAGAAAGCAAATGACAAAAGCAGATTACGGCAGTAGAAAACCATCTTTTATATATATTTATATATATTAGGTAAAATTCCAGTCCCTCTACAGTGGCTCTAGCACATGGAGTTGTCCCTTTCCAGCTGCTGGCAGGAGTGGACGATTATTCCCTCAGGCCCTTCCACAGAAGCTTACATAATACAGATAGTGGTTAGAACCTGGAGGAAACCCACACGTACAGTAACCTGAGCTCGGTGTCAAACTCCGGATCCTGGAGCTGTAAGGCGGCAGAACTGCGATTCAAGGTAATAAGAGGTATTTGCAAGGTGCTGAGGAGATGATGGAGATCTTCTCAGACCAAACACTGAAGTCAAATTCTTTCAAAAAAGAACTTTCAGCTACATCTTATTTGTTTCTTACAAATAAAACTAATATGACTGAATGTTAACAACACTGACACGGTCTGAAACGGTCCATACACTCGTACAAATCTTGTTTAAAATCTTTTCTGAAATCATTTGTTACTTAAAGTTTACAAGCTGTCCATGGACTGCATCAAATTTTGATAGTACTGGAAGTTGTTAGTTATTTTGGAAAGGTTTCTGAAGTTGTCTTGGAGTTGTGTAATTCTTGTTGAGGATAAGTCTGGAGCTTGTTTGTTATCCAGAAGGTTCAGAAACTGTTGTGTCCATTTTTGTGTCATTCTTGTTTAATTCTCAATGGATCAGGACCTGTAAAGATTTTTAAAAGCTATCCAGTGTGCATTTTGTGCTCTGGAGAATTCTGTTTCATTGCTTGAAATGTTTTGAAAAAACGAAGGTGTTGAACATCACCATATAGTATAGAGTGCGGGGGGTTCAAGCCCCGGCATCACCAAGCTGCCACTCCTAGGCTCTTGAGCAAGGCCCTTAACCCTCTTTGCTCCAGCGGCGCTGTATCATGGCTGACTCTGCACCTGGACCCCAGCTTTGAAGCAAGTTGGGATAAGCGAAGGACGAATTTTACCGTGCTGTAATGTATATGTCACAAATAAAATTGCTAATCATCTTTTAAAATCTTCTTTTAGTAGTTCCAAAACATTTTTCCAGAAGAACACAGTAAACTTTCCAAGAAATGTGTAATTTATATCAATTGCTTACTGATATTTCTCAGGGTAGTACTGGATAGTATGGTAATTACGTGGTCAAGTTAATTCCATACCAGTACATTGATACATACTGTAAAACCAGTCATTTGTAGGACTGGGAGTTTAATAGTTGAAGCTCTGTGTTAGTGATTTGAAGGTCAGGGGTTTGTGCACCAGCACTGCCATGCTACCACTGTTGCCCTTAAATGAGGTCCTTAACACTCTCTGCTTAAGGAGGTGGTTGCTGAGTGGGACATTGGGCTTTGGATTGGAAAGTCAAGAGTTTAAATACCAGCTCCGCCAAGCTGCCACTCTTGGGTTCTTAAGCAAGGCCCTTAACCCTCAACTGCTCAATATTGGTATTGCCAAATGCCATAAATGTAAATGTGTCCCCAGCTGACCCCAGTTTCCTAGCAAGCTTTGATACTTTATGTGAGGAAACAAGTTCTCTTTGCTGTAATGTTCATGTGGTAAGTAAAAGCCTTTTCTTATACAGATTTATTTATTTTTTTATTATTTTCAAAATCTGTCATTTTTATTCCAGTGAAGTTCTGGACCTCTAATTATTTAGAACTTGTAAAGCAACAGTGTAAATGTCTTTTTCATGATATTTTCAGCAACCTTTTAGTTTTCAAAAGAGTCCAATGAGTTTAGGAACTGTTTTCTTCAGCATGGTTTTGCAAAAGGTTCAGGTGTAAATCTTGTTCATAATACTTCTGATCAATGATCTGATGCAGTCCAGAAACTGTGCAAAAGTGTTTTGAAAGAGTCCAGGAATTGCTTAATGCTCATTTGGGATACTTATGGAAATGTTAAGAACCTTTAAAAAGTTCTAAACTGAATAGCCACTATTTTGTTTTTGTTCAGGGCGGTTCTGAAAAGAACCTTGGAACATAGATGGAAAATTAATTAGTTTGTTTGGAGCCATTCCTGCCACTAGGGGTGTGTGCTGAGCAAAATTTCAAGGTCAGGGGTCAAGGAGAACATAGCATGTGTAGTGTTCTGTCCTAAGGTAAGTGAGAAAGAGAGAGTAAATGTAAGTGAATGTAAACCATGTCTGGATGTTTTTCCTTTTTCCTTTTTTTAGGCATCTGAAAAAAGGGCACAATTCTGTTTATGACATGTTAACCTACAGCACCTGGTGTGGTCTGTGTGTGTGTGTGTGTGTGTGTAGCATTGACATGCATTGTATCTTGTTTTGGAAGAACTTACATCTGCATTAAGTTTAAGCTCTATAGAGTTATTAAGTCAGTGTGTAGATGTGTGTTTGTGTGGATGCATGCAAACTTGTGATGTGGTCGATGTCTTCGTTCTTTCTGCATCACTGACCAAGAATCTCTTCATTCCTTAATGAGGGAGAGAGAGAGAGAGAGAGAGAGAGAGAGAGAGAGAGAGAGAAAGAAAGAGGCGATTGCACAAAAGGCCATGTGTAGCTAGACTTCCCTTGTTGCCTCCAGCTGAGTGAAACTGTAAAAAAATTTTGAAAGTATCTTTCAGAAATACAGACTCTAATCTTCTAAAATCCTTTGGGAGACTCACACGCCAAACAAGACCCACTCAAAGGAAAGACTTTTAAAAAACAAAAACACATGTTCACAACAGGATCCATACTCTGCACTTATTACAGGGCTGTGTAAAACTCTGAGGCCTCTGTTTTACGTTGTTTGATAAGGAGCACTGGTTTAAGGTATGCATATAAGCATGGTTCTCTGAGCTCCAGGGTATGGCCACTTTGAACTCAGGGGGCACCCTACAAAACCTTACTGCAATGAGTACATTTACCCCTTCTTGTAAATGTGAATGCCAGCAAAAAAAAGCTTTTGTAAATGGTACCATATTAGCAACCTGTATGGAGAGGAATTAAGGAATTCTAAATTGAGGGGGCTTGGTGGCTCCCTAACCGTAACCCTCAAAGGTCTTGCTTAAGGATCAAACATAGGCAGCTTGGTAATGCCCAAATTTAAACTGAGCATTAGTGTAGTCCAGTGGTCCCCAATCGTTTCCACAAAGGGCCAGTATGTGAAATTGGTTGGAATGAAAACCTGCACCCACACCGGCCCATTGTAAAAAAGATTGGACACCCCCTGGTGTAGTCTTAGCCTCAGCCACCATTCCTTCCAATACTGACAGTTCCTCTTAATAAAGCTAGTCATCAGTGTGCCCACTTGAGTAGCTTTCAAGCTGATGCTTCCTGTTGGATAAACAACAAAAAGAGGTGTAGGAAAGAATTCAGCAGATTTCTTATTCCTTCTGTGCCCCTAGGTGACCACGTTGCTTTACTTTGTAAGAAAGAGGTCTTTCGGTTCATGCCGTGTGAGTCCATGCATGTTTGTGAGATTACTGGTTAATGAACCTGCTCTATAAGTCCCTTAGCTCCAACAATTCCAGGGGTACCACCTCCCCATGGTAGTGTTATGATGTCTGTCAAGGTACTCTCTTAGATACCCCAGAGAACAAGCTTGCAGACGTGCATGAGGAGAATGTTCTGAATTGCTTGCTGTAGAGGCACACAAGAGTCTTGAAATCACAGGTGACAAGGCAGCTTACATACATTGTAAAACCACCTTAGTGTCTAGAGAATAAATCTATAAACTGCTCTGCCTGCACCAGGAAGTTCAACCTCAAGCACCCATGTTCTGGGAAAAGAGAAACATAAAATTGTACCTGCACTTAATTCCAGCTTCTTGAGCTTCACTTGTTCCTATAAAACATTGAAGTTATGGCTGTCTGCGAAACTACCATTATCAAGTCCAAAACCAGACTAGCCAAGATCGAGTCAGGACCAAGTCTTAACGGAGTCTAAGCCATTGTCAAGTCCAAATGAATGCTAGAGCCAAAAGCTCTTAAATATGTATCAAAGCCAAATCTTAGCTTCAACTAGTTGGTTTCATTTGTACATTGTTACATTGATTATGGTGTTCTTTTTTTTTTTTAGAAACCCTTGTTTAAGATCAACAACAAAGCATGACAAGTAAATACAAAGACTAGACTGAGAACACTAACCCATATATTCCAGTACACTAAACTTCTGAAAACCTTAATACTCTGAAGTGTAGGTGTTTAGTTTTTATAGTTATATATTGTGGACATCCAGAAGTTTGGCTAAAGAATAAAATGACCCAAAATTAAAGATGAAGAAGGACAGTGACAGCAACTGGCATCCAAATAGGAAGTTGCACTCTGTCTGTTTTACATCAGTTTACACTTTTTAAGGAAGCCTGCAAGGGCCTCGGGCATTTCAGAAGGAGTGTTGCTACAGTTCTTATAAACAGTTCAGTACACAGAGGAAACAGGAGACCAATGGATGCATCTGACTTGCACTTTCCCTAAATATGGCACATATGTCTGAGGAGTGTCCATGAAGGATATTGGTTTTAATGTCAAGGTGATGGGGTTACTGAGAATTCATATAAAGTTCTAGAAAATGACCATTAGTTGCAGGCAATGGGACTGAGCCACACACACACACACACACACACACACACACACACACACACACACACACACACACGGTGAACTCCCTTGGTAGTGAATTTTGCATCCGATAGCTAGCAAGGACAGCTAGCATGATATACCATGTGTCTAGGAGAATTGTACTTCATCTCGAGAATAACCATAAGCCAAATGTTTTGAGCAGGTGAATTTGACGCGAACCGATTGTGACGGCTGGAATTTTCCTCCGCAGTCCTCGACTGAATTATGGGAAAATGGAGTCACCATGGTGACGACCAGAGGAAGACAAAACCTTCCTAGGAAAGGAAGGTGAGATTGAGTTATTGTCGAAAGAAAGAGCACAAATTTACCTGTGCCTGAGGCTTTGACCGGACCTGAGAAAGAAGCCGCAGAGGAAAGAAAGACAAAGAGTATGGCATGACGTGCGGAAAAGTTAGTTTCCTTTGCTTCTTTTTCTTCATTAGTAAAGAACGATCATGTCTGGTTTGGGTTTTAATAGAAATTCCGCAAGAATTTAATTAACAAGATGCGATGCTTTTAAACCCACCATAAACCCTCATTGGTGAACAATACAGATTTATATAGAAAATATACAGTGTAATATATTTAGTCACTGATTTCTGTTAGTTTAGCCTCTGGGTAACTGATTGAAAGGTTGGGGGTTCAAGCCCAGGTTTCTTTAAGCTGTCACTCTTGGGTATTTGAGCTAAACCCTTAACCCTCTGTTCTCAAGGGGTGCTGTATCATGGCTGACCCTGTGCTGTGCCCCAGCTTCCCAAGCGTCCTCCGCTTGGACATGCAAAGAAAGTATTTCACTGTGTTGTAAGGTATATTTGACAAGTAAAATGTACCTTTTTTTGTAAATTTTGTAAATTGTAAATGTCAATTCTTTTTAGTAGTATTTTAATGGTTTCCTTGTAAATTGAACCAGCAGAGCTGTTTTTATGCAAGCTCCTTTTTATTACCACTGGAGGCCCGAGTGCTTTGTGTGAGGTTCTCCCTTTGCAGGTGGGATTTTGCTCAGCTGAGCTCTCGAGAGGGCCGTCATCAGTGTTTGACATTTGAAATCCAAACTTCAGTCCCTCTGCACTTTGCTCATGACACCAAGCACATGAACACACACCTAATCAGAAGCACATTCCGCAGATGTATGGCAGACAACCGGACGTAAGGCAGTTTCAGTCAGTTCCGGGCAGCTGGCAGTGCCAGTCTTGTTACATGGCAGGAGCTTGGCCATGAATTCTGCTCCACATTTTTATTTCCATGGCAGTTACAGTTCCGTAGGCTGGTGGAAAGTTTTCTTCGCTGCCCTGGCTGATTTCTTTCAAAATGTGTGAAACAACTTCACCCAGCAATACGTCTTAGTTACCCAACTGCAAGTCCGATGGGTTTTTTTTTTCCCCGACTGTCCATCTATTTCTGCTCCCCTTTTCAATGGTGGCCGGGGTGTCATTGAAATCTTCCAGCCCGAACACAAGATTAACACTTTTCTCTCCCTCGTCGACCACGACTTCCATTTTTGGCTGCTCCCTGACTATTCGCTCAGAGATCATTAATTCTTGGTCTCCTGTGGATGCAAATAATGACAGCGAGATTACTGGAGCGCTGTTTGTGTTAACAAACCAGGTTTCTGGGATCAGGACCATAACGGTATGTCGTGCTGCCAAGTTTGGAGAAGCAAACACTTCCATGTGTAATAGTAAAGAGCTTGAGAGCTCTAAACCAGACTCCCTCAAACTGATTACCTTGCTCAGTCGAAAATCACTTGGTCTGACGGAGATGCTGAATGTCAGCAGATTTTCAAATTGAAATGAGTCCTGTGGTAAGAATGGAAGTATGACTCTGTGGTCATATCCACACTAATACGTTTCATTTGAAAACGCACATTTTTTTTAACGATTTGACCTTCCGTCCACTGAAGCGAAAGTCAGCGAAATCGTAGCCTTTTGAAAACACACTCCAAAGTAAATTTACATCACAGAAAATGCGAGGCTTTCAAAAACGACCTTTTTTGTGTGTCATTGCCACGACGTTTCAATGAAGTAAACAAACGCCAAGGGAAAATGAGGCAAGTTGAAAGAGAAAAATATCTTCACTTTACATAAGAAAGGTACAATGTGCAATATGTTCAATTGATGCAACATTCACCAAGAAACTGAGCTACAACTTAGAACCAGTTGTCTCTGGAGCGTAAGTGGGGCGTACAGACCTCGTCCATTTTCATTTTAAAGAGGTTCAGTTCATGCCGATTGTAAGTTTGTATGCTGTATCTCTCTTGTTTTGTGCTTACGTCTCTGCCTCTCTACTTTTTGCTTTTGAATCCAGTTTGTTTCATCTGTGAACAATTTCATGACTTGCTTTGTACAGTAACGACATCATCGTTTTCACAGTCCTATTTTTCCAATGTAATGTTTTGCTAGCTATCACTATGTAGCGTCTACTGGGGAAACCTGGCACTTGGATATGACACACACTCTCTCACACACACCCATTCTCTTTTTCCCATCTATTCATTTACACCCATGAGCACTTTTCCCCCCGTCACTTCTGCTGTAGCCTGCAATGAAACCCACAAATGATGAACTCATAACAACAGGAAAACCCCCAGCATCTATGTCTCTCCAAAAAAGTTAGAATCAGAAACACAAGTATTGCCTCCAAAATGTTTTTTTTTTCTTTTCTTTTGTCCCAACCAAAGCTAAACCAGGAGAAAAAGGGCATATACTCAAAAGACATGGCAACCCTTAGTGACCAGGTAGCTAGAAAGTGCTATGTGCGACTAGCATGTTAGTAGAGGCAGGTGTACAACTAGCATAAATCTGCAATATACAATGTTTAGGTTAGCATAGAGCTAAGAAAGGACAGAATACAAATCCTAGCATATTGCATTATTGGGCTAAAGATCAAGTACTGGCATAGAGCTATGAGTACAAAAAGAGCATGACACCAGGGAGTAGCTGGCAAAGAAAAGTGCTATTATTGTTTACCTCAGAGGCAAAGAAAGAAAGACTGAAACAGTGGCAGAGAAAGAGAGAGACTGAGACAGAAAAAGACAGTGAGTGAGTGAGTGAGTGAGTGAGAGAGAGAGAGAGAGAGAGAGAGAGAGAGAGAGAGAGAGAGAGAGAGAGAGAGAGAGAGAGAGAGAGAGAATGAAACTGAGACAGAAAAAGACAGACACAATGTGAGTGAAAGACTGAAACAGAGGGAAAGTGAGAAAGAGAAAGACGAACAGAGAATGACTCTAAAACATAGCCAGAGAAAGACAAAGAAAAAGACTAAATCAGCAGCAGAGAGAGAGACAAAAAAGAGAGAGAGACAGAGGCAGAAAGAGACTTGGACTGAGAAAGAGAGAGAGACAGACAGAGAGACAGAGAGAGAGAGTCTCATTCAGAAAGGCTCTGAGACAGAGACAAAGAGAAACTGAAACACAAATACAGACAAAGAGAGAGAGAGAGAGAAAGAGAGAGAGAGTAATAAAACAGAGCCAGAGAAAGACAGAGAAAAACTGAAACAGACAGACAGAGAACAAGACAGAGACAAAAATATACATTGTGTGTCTCAGACTCTCTTTGTGTCTGGATGTATTTTTTCTTTCTGGAGTCAATCAGGAAGTGAGTGACAGACAGACAGTCAGACAGACGGCTGAACATCTGTCCTGCTGGTGTAAAACATGTTCTCCGACATTCTCTAGCAGACATATCACAGTGACACCTGTTGCGCGATAAGTGGAACAGGAAAAGTCCCTCCTGTCTCATCCGGCATGGAGACGCTAATGTCTGGGATAAGCGTTAATATTAAACCACACGGTTTCTAATGATTGATCTTTTTGTATTTCTGTGGTATTTATACGTAATTAACGTGCTGTTGAGGTGAGACACGATGCAAACCTCATGGTGGAGTGGATAAAACTCTTTGTTTACTCTCGGGCATTTTCACTCTCTGTTTTTCCAAGACAGGAGGAAAGGAATCGTATGTGAAAAGTGTGGGGACAGCCAGGACTGTTTGCGGTATCCCTGCATGCCTCAGCTGTGATCTCACTGTAGGCCCGAGCAGCTCCACTGATGGCTGTCAAGGTCTCAGCTCTTTTTTTTTTTTCCTCCCTGCGTCCCTTTATGGCACTCTGGAACTGAGATCTTTACTGAAACGCAGAAATGCTTAATGTGCAGTCAGGGTTTGGGAGAAATTGAGCAGTAGGATTACACCCCTTCCAAAAAAATAAGATAAAGAAAGAAAACAAAAAAAACCCAACAAAATCCATATATGTGAGCGAAGGAAGAGGGGAAACGCACCCTCGTGCTCATAATGGCTCCTCCAGCCGCCTCTATAAACGGCACAGGCTTTTAGCAGCTGTAAAATCTGGCCTGCTCTGTGTGTGCCCTGGACTGTCAAAAAGGAATGAAAGATGAGCAAGGAAGAAGGAACGAAAGAGGAAAAAGGCAGCGAGATGGAGAAAGAGAGAAAGAGAGATGGATGACGGTGTTGAGATTTTCTGCTAGGGTCATTATGAGCAGCGGAGTCTCCTGATTGCTGCCAAATTCGAGACTGTTTGTGTATCCACTTTGGAGACAGATGTGTATGGATCAGACTTCCATAAATACCGAGCGGACTCAAGGTTTCTCCTTTTCCTCTTTCATTGGTCTGGGATCTTTTTATTTATTAATTTTTTTCTGTTAAAGAGATGTATTTTAAGAAATAATGCATAAGAAATGAAATACAACTATACCCCTGACCCACCCCCCAGCACCCCCTCCCTCTCTTAAATTTATTAACCATGGGGAGAAATTTTACAGCTTTACAACTTTACCTCTGACTTGCTACATACATCACTGCCACTGGAGACTCCTTCCATAAATGTTAACCAAAGCAGTAATTTATTTATTTATAGGCCCCCAGAAAAGTTATGTAATTTCTGAAAAAAACATTGAAAATATCTATATTATTTGAATGTTCAAAAATTAATTAATTGATAATATATTTATTTATTTTGTCTTTGTTTATTTTTTGGTTTCATTTTTGTATTATTTATTATTTTATTATCTTTTGCAATCATTGTACTACTAATTATATATTTTTTATTTTCAATCAATATTTGTAATTTATAATTATTATTTTTTTATTGAATCATATTGTTAGCTTTTCTTCCGTATTGAATAAGTTTTTTTTTTTTTCTTTTCCAAAACAAAGTGTACGAACAGGTAACTAAAATAAATCAATAATAGTAATTAGTAATATTAGTATAAATAAATAAAAATTGAAAAATCTCCCCGGTTCAGAGAGCCGCAGCTGAAAAAATACTGCATTCCTCCGATGCCTCGAGAGCGAAGTGTTTTTGTTGGCGATCGTTTTTTAGGATTTTTATGATAGCGGTTAGCGGCTTGTGGCTAGCTTGGTGTTGTCTCAAGCAAGCGGGATTGTGTTAAAGTTGTACTGGTTTGCTTTGGGTAAACCTTACAAAAAAATTCGACAAGACGGGAACCACCAAGAGCATCAGTTGGGAGCCTTAAATTGTGATTTAGAAATGCAGCGCAAACTGTATGACCAAAAAAAAGAAAAAATATTGGGACGCCTGATTTCCTGACTTTTCCAGCTATCTGTGGTTCTACTGCAAACTGTTAGCACACAAAACTGTATAGGATGTCTTTCCTTCGATTGAACTAGAAGACCCAAACCTGTTTCAGCATGACAATGCCCCTGTGCACAAAGCCAGCTCCATGGCGATATGCTGTACCTGGGTTGGAGTGGATCTCCTGCTGTAATGCTGCAACCCTGGGCCTCCTTACCTACACCAAAACCTCACTTTACAAACACCCTTGTAGCTGAATGAGCGGAAAATCTCTACAAAATCTTCAGTAGAGTGGAGGTTGTTATAACAGCAGACTACTTGTGAAATGGGGTGTTCAAAAATTCACTGTGCATGTAATGTAACATTATTTATACATCTATTGGTTGGTAAATTATCAAGGGTTTCGGTTCAATCCATTCAGCTTGCACATAAACAAACGAGTAACATGGGAGTGAGCTTTAACAAGGAACTGATCAATAAAAACGTTCAGTATAAATCCTGTAGAATGATTATTTCCCAAAAGCATATGGATACTCGCCAATCCGAGATGAGTAATGCGAAGGATATCCTGGTGCTGACAGGAAACCGCATCAAGCACGGCTCGGGGATTAGCGTCAAAGAGAAAATGACTGAACTGGAAGATGGAATAGTGTGTCTTGTCTTTTGTCTTTTCTTCTCAGCGAATGAATTGTACCTGTGGCACTTTTTCGCCCCTGGAAGTCATTTTCAAGCATGTATTCCTTCTCTCTTACCTTTACAGAGTATTCAATGGATTTAGGATTTGATGTCATTAATCTGCAGGAGGGATCAAACATGATATCTCAGAAAATCTGTGAGCAATTATGGGAGTTACATGAGCTGAGTAGAAATCCATTATTAAATAAGTAGATCATCGGAGACTCCAAAAGCATTAGGCAGAAATGCCAACCAAGAGGCCAACGGTACAACACAATACGACCACCACCATGCTTCATAGTGTTTGGTTTCTATCAAATTCAAAGGGTCCGTTGATATCTTATCAAATTCTGAAGAGCTTCTTCAGATTTACCCTTCCCCTGGGTACTTCTCTGACTAACCCACCAGGTAGTAAACTGTTCTAAGGCTCAAGCTGGGGGGTGATTACTTACACAAGCCATCGTTGGTGGTCATTAAGAGAGCTACTCTGGCATGTATCTTCAACTGCTGCTTTTTAAGTGCTGCTTTTTTAAGAATACAATGCAAGAGTGTTTGGTTTGGCCTTTAGTCAAGATTTCGGATTACGGTTCAGGCAGTCAAGGATCAGGAACAGAACCTGAAAAGGTCACTGGCTCTAATCCCGGGGCTGCAAGTTGGAATGTGACTCACAAGCTGCTGTCATGCTATAGCTCGTGTAAAAGGAAAAACTAAAAGAAAAACCAGAATTTTCATGCTAACTATACACTGGTACAGGTCTATTTAGGTTTTAGCCTGTGTTTCTGAGGTAAAAAAATCAACTGCATAGAACTAAATATGGTGGAATTAAACTCTATATTATTTTTTTGGCTGCAAACATGACGTGTATGACAACAATTGCTTCAGAACCCGGAAACTCGTTAATCACTCTTTCTTTATTCTTTTTGTACATTTTTTTACAACTGTATATTTTATTCCATGATCCAAATATCTGCTCTCTCCGAGCCAAAGCAGGACCACAGACCGATCATGTTGTGAGAAATCCGTTGTTGGTTGTTCGCCATTTGGCGCACGGTGCCTCCAACCCCGTTCTCGCCATATGTTTTCCAGACGTTGTTCATTTATCTTACACGATGCACAACATCTTATGTATGAAGTAAAAGGATCCAAAAACAAAATTCGTCTACCCAAACAAAAGGTGGGTCTGGACAATGTCTTTTATAATATTCTTAGTTTTTGTAAATCATTTAAACAACCATTTGGTGTAAAGACAGAGAAACAGGCTAAATAATGATGTACTGGAAGCAATACACCGCAAATCATTCGCCAGCGTTTGTACCTACGTTTGAAGACTCTGAGGTCATGACCTTTGTAGTTTGGAAAGGAATGTGCTCCTAATAAAGTTCCTAGAGAATCGCTGGCACATGGAATGAGCTGGAGTGGTTAAACAGTTGGTGCTGCGAGTTACACTTTCATTAGTGGTTCAGGGCTTCTAGTTAGCCACACAGAAGCATCAGTGTCCTGCTAAAGTTGTGTCAGATGTTTATTGGTTTTTCCTATTCACTTTATCTCTGGCTGCAAACAAGAACTCTAGCCAAAGCTTACCCTAGTTAAACTAAATGTTGAAAATAAATCTTTATTAGTTTTATTATTATTATTGATCATTTAAAGAGGAACGCTTTAATAAAAAATTGCGTTTTACTTCAAACAGCTCTGAGCAAATGGGGAAAAAAAAAAGAATTGGCTTGCGGATCCATCTATGAGTCAGGAACTTTATGTCTTTGCGATGACAGTTGAATAGGTTTCAATTTGCCGTAAAAACATGCACAGGCCCTCGTTAGAGATGCACGCGTTGCAGATTCGCATGGCAACGGGAAAAAGTTTTTGTCCTTGGCGTTCGGACTTTTCATGGAACATCAACACTTGATTCACGGTAACGGCTCGTCACTGCAAAGTCATGGCTGTGTTTGTTCGAAACGGCAAGTCCCGCTACTGGAAAACTGTCAGCTGTCCAGCTTATTTCAAAGATCTCTTTTTAACTTCTGGATAATCATATTTTTCGGTGTGTAATTAAAAAGTGCACAGGAATTTACAGGTGATCTGTGGAGCATGTGAGAAAAACTCGGTTTGTGTGCTAGAAATTGAAATAACTTGAGAATAGACGTGGTTTTGTAGAAGTGTCGGTCGACCCGAAGTTGAAACACTGTAACTCTCACTTTGAGAATCGTGTTTGGATTGTGTACATTCGCATGCCTCCTGTTTTCTAAACAGGAAGTCGGATTGACGGTGTGTTGAAACGCAATAGCCGATAGTTACGCCACGCTGCTGTCGAATCTAAACAAACATAACAGGAGCTTACTGATCTAGCTACGTTTGGAGAACATTAACGAGCCTTCTTCATTTTCTTTACCCGCACCTGTCCACTTGATCCAGGATGACATCCGGCGTGTTTTTGGAGCTCTGCCACAGATGTTTGAGCTGAGTCTGTGTGTCAGTGGTGTTAACTAACTTCACCAAGAAACATTTAAAGCATTTGAGCCGGGGGTCAAATTGTATTCAATACTCTGATCCAAGAAGAAGGTTAGATGGGGGATTATGATGGCCATGATGTGGCGGCAATCATGTTTTCAGTTCAATTTACTTCATTTTTATTTGTAGAGCGCTTTTAGAACATTGTAACAAAGCAGCTTTACAGAATTGAAGCGATTAAAAAAGAATCAACAAATTTTCCGCTAATGAGTGAGTCAAATTTGGCAAGGAAAAACTCCATGAGATGAAATAAGGAAGAATCTTGAGAGGAACCAGACTCAAAAGGGAAGCTGAAATTCTTCAACACTGAAAGTCCATTCATTCCATAACCCTGAGGTGTGAGCAACTGTGCTCCTCAGACATTGTAGTAGACTGTTCATATTAATTACAGCTCAAATCCATCCTCAGAGATCTTGAGCAGCCTCACACTGAGACAAAAACTTACACACCAACCAACTTATTGCAAATTATTTATTCTTCACCAAGCAACGGTTGGAAAAGGAGGCAAAAGCACACCAACAAACCAAGTTCTCGCTTGATTAATTAAAGATGAGTCATAAAATTTGATAAATTAGAAGCAGAATATCACCAAATTAAGATGTCTTCATTTTCTAGATCTACTAATGCAGTGGTCTCCAGTTCAGTCAAATTCTTTGGAACCAGAGGGAACAAAATACTCGTGAAATTCAACCAAGACGTTATAGAACTATAACTCATGGCTTCGAACAAGCAAAGCAAAATCGGGGGTTTGATTTTTGCACAAATAAAGTCATAAAAAATGAAAAACGACAGCTACCACAGCCACGAGCGCTAACAATTTTGTGGAGCGGGTTTTTTTTGGGGGGGGGGGGGGATTAAAGAGCACAAGCTGAAAGAAGAGCAGGCCAACAATTTTTTTTTAAATTGTCAGGAGACTTGATGGTTTACAGCTTCCTCAGGAGCTACTGCTTTTAAGGGAGTGAATGTTCTGGCAGGAGATAACAAGTGGCCCTGTCTGAAATAATGAGGACGAGTAAATATTAAGACGTTAATCATATTTAAGGTAAGATTTCCACATGTCAAGAGGCCACTGTGCGTGAGCCTCCTTCAATACTTTGTGCAGGAAGGCAGTGGAAATCATTTTTCGGTTTTATATTCTAGAGGAGCATTTTTGGAACCACAGCCATGAGGCATCTGTTTGGTTTTTTTTGGGGGTGGGGTTGTAGGTATATATTAAATAGCACTTTGGTATGCCTTGGTATGCATTTTTATACAAATCTAAATGGAAATAGTTCAAAGAGAATGGTAATAACAAATGAATGGCGGAGTTCCTCGATTTGACTGATAACTAGCAGACAGCTAACTGGAACATTCAGAATCAAGTGAAGACGATGAGCAGAGTGGATATATAAATAGACTGTCATGTAACTCCCATTCCTTTAATAAAACAATTAAAAAAGGAGCCAATCAGCTCGGGGGGCAGAGGTGTGTATTATTATTTGTTTGAACGTTTGCATGTTATTTATGTCCATTTGCTTAGTTAGCCATTTTGTTTATGAGTGTCTCCTTTCACAGAAGTATGAACCAGCTGTAACAAAATGGTCATTTTCCCCCTCCAACATATTTACAATAAACTGTGTGGCCTTCAGTAGACACCCTTGTGGAGAACGACTTAGTTACCTCGTTTGCACAGCTGAGCAAAAGTCAGGTTAGTGCTGGGATTTGAACCCATGACCTTCCGATTAGAAGTCTAACATCCACTGGACACACACTTTTAATGCCACTGAAGAAGTCCTGAAAACTTTCTCAAGTAATAGCTTTACCTTTGTTGGTTACAAAGCAATGATATTAGCGACTCCTTCCCTAAATATAAAAAAAGGAGCATATTTTCATTTTACATAGAAAATTTTAATTTCTTTAAAATCATGTTTCAATAAAAACATTTTATTATATGGCTTCACACATAACGGTCTGATTTATTTTGTCCTGCCAGTCCTTAAACTCACATTGTTCATCCGTTCGAAAAAGGTTTTTAAATTGTAATCATAGAACTTTGGTATTTATGCAGGGTGGAAAGTGAAGAAATAGGAGAAGCCAAAGATCACTGAGTCACTGAGTCCATGTTTTAGAGGCCTCTCGTTGTGCCAGCGTATGGGTTTTTACAAGGCTGGTGTAGTTTCTCATCTTTCTCATCAAGCCCGGTCCACCGTCGCAAATGGTGATTCGTCCATAAACGAGTTAACAACTTTCTACTAGGAAGTGGGGAAAAAAAACTCTTTTCTGAACTTTTCTGCTCCTGTCATCCAATCGGCCGAACGAGTTGGAGCTCGAGGCTAAGGGCTGGCCCATATGGGTTACATCTGCGAGCGCTTTTCAGATCACAAAACCTGATGACCCAAGCAGAATCAGGTCGCTAGAAAATTCATATTTGGAAATATTCGCTGGCACACCACTTTCTTTGTTTGTTAGGAATGAAAATGGTGAATGTTTAAGGTAAAAAAAAATAAAAATAAAAATAAGGCTATGAAGTTAGCCTAGCTTGCTTGGAGATCTACCACCTCGCTGAATTTTAGCTGCACGGACCTGGCTCTAACGTCCAAACGCTACCGAAGGTCTTGATTAACTGTGAAAGGTAATAAATCCCCCAAGTCTAAAAGGAGCCAATTGTGAATAAATGATAAAAAAAATAAATGGAAATTTATTTAGAAAGAACTGTATTGTTAAAGCAGAATGTATTGAAGCTTTGATTTCTAATAGCCAGTGTTCATCTTTCAGCCTACACACACACACACACACACACACACACATAGTGGGAAAAAAAGAGAGAGAGAAAGATTCAGGCTGGAGCTCTTGCACCCGGGCCCAGTCCATAACTCTTTACTCGACTCCAGGTGGATATAAAGCCCCATTAACACACTCTCTTCTCTTCCTTGTCGGCTCGAGTACCTCCAGATCCACCTTGCTGTGTAGAATAGATCTGTATATACACACACACACACACACACACACACACACACACACACACACACACACACACACACACACACACACACCTGTGAACTCCCAAACATCTCCTGTCGAGTGTCAGGAGAGATTTTGATAAAGTCTTACACTGTTTTCGGAAGAAATTATGTCAAATTCATTTCAGATATGTTACCTAGTTAACTACAGGTTTTATATGCTAGCATATGTAAAAGTACTTGAAAAGAAGTAATGCTCTCACGTTGCTATGCTGCCGCTTGTACGCAAGCCTGAAGTATGCTAGATTTATTTTGAAATGCTTTAGTAGTCAAAGAGTTGGATTGACTAGCATAATTTTTATTGCCTAGCAGTTGATCAAACTAGTCTGATTTGTGTTGCTAGCTATAAGTACATTTGCAGCAAAGTGTTTAGGTATGTTAGTCTAACCTTTAATAGGCTAGTTAAACGTAAAGATATTCTATTTAGCATCTGAAAAGAAATACACTAGTGCATTTTTTATTTTTTTGCTAACATTTGTAAGTTGATCTAATTCAGTTAGGCTAAGCGCTCAGAGAGACGTGATGTATGCTAGCTTTTTACTTGTTTATACACTTGCATTTGTGTGTATACTTAAAGAGTAGAATAGTAAATAGTAGACTAGCAGTGAAGCGCAGTACTTTAGCATGTAATTTATATATGCTAGCTATAAAAGTGCTAGCACAGAGTGTAGTGGTATCTCCTTTAACAAAAAGAAACAGTTTAAGCACCAGAAAGGCAAAGATCAATGAGGCAGCCTTTGGGCGAGAGTATTTCATGTCAAACATAATCTGAAGGTATATCGTGTTGATAGGGCCGCCATAACCTCTTCACATTTGTTCAAAATCTGAAAAGGACATCGTTAACACTCTTTATTGAAGGTCGCTTCGTGCTGTAGCTCCTCCTAATAAGTATAAATCCCAGTCTCGGTTGTTCGATTCCCTGCTGTTTGTTGGATTGAGTGATATTCTCTGGCGAATCAGAAGGACAGGAGACGGTTTGGTTTAGGACATGTATAGGCGTGTGTAATGGAGATAAATGAGGCTTTACTGCAAGTTAATTGCTGCAAGCACATGTTTGAAATATTCGAGGCTTAGCATGCTCTCGAGGTTGGACCGTAAGAAGCAGCACCAGAGGCCAAAACGCCAAGACAGACTGAGCGTATAACACAGTCCAGGTGCTGCCCCTTATCTACCTTATCCAGAACATGGTCTAACATTACTAATAAACATGATAGCATTGTTTCCTTATTGCATTTTATTTTTTATCTTGTCATTTTTTTTAATGGAATTGCTATTAATAAATGCAAGCTAAGTCAATAAATTATGCTACGTGATGTCCGATAGCTTTTACTTCTACTCTTCGCCACCACTATTATAGCTGTTAATTAATATTTTAGAAAATTAATAGAATATTTTAGTTATAAATCCTTTTTTGTGTTTAGTGCTAGCAGGGAAGAGAGAGAGAATGAAGTGAATAATAGCGTGCACTGCATCAAATCATAAATCTAGAAGCAGACAGAGAGGTAGATCGTGTTGAACTGGGGTAATTTAGGGCTGTTTAAGTCAGGGGGTTAATATGCGTATGAAATGTATTACAGATGGTGCTGACAATGCTTCTTTTCTTTGCTCGCATCATCCTAATGTACTTGTAATTGGGCTAGGACAATTTTCAAAACAAATACAATGGAGTTGAATGCCAAAAGTCTGAGTCGACCTTCAGGAGGCTGATGATAGATATACAAGGATTCTGATCGGTCGGGAGCACCAACCTTTTTTTTTTTTTTTTTTTTTTACTGAGAAATATGATTAGTAGTAACTATATTAAGATTACAGCCTTTTCAAAAACAGACCAGATGGCAACAATTACAAAGCAGTGCAACCAATATTTCATTACAGGCCTGAAAGGTGGAACAACCCATTTCTTTTAGACATTTTTGTGCTAGTAAAGAATAATGGAGTCTTGTTTGACAGATTGCATTAGTTTTCCTGAATGAGCTTAGATTTATATCGGAGTTCGTTTGTACTTGAGCAAGGTACAGACTGCAGCCCTGCTCGGGCAAAAAACACAGTTACAGAGTGAACGAAGATAAATGTGTAGTACAGCTGTCTGATCCAAACTCCAAGCCAAAAAGGAAGGAAGAGGGTGATCTAAGGGAAACCAGAAATACCACCTTCCTGTGAGCTCACGGAATATGGCATTTATGTGAGCCAGTCAGTGTGTGAAGGACTGTCAACAGATTTAGG
Organism: Silurus aristotelis; assembly: GCF_946808225.1. Classification (NCBI taxonomy): domain Eukaryota; kingdom Metazoa; phylum Chordata; class Actinopteri; order Siluriformes; family Siluridae; genus Silurus; species Silurus aristotelis. The sequence continues at coordinate 29,732,826 of NC_139582.1, read as the reverse complement.
TCTGAATGCCCTTCACTTGGTTGCTACGTCTTCTCAGTTCCTCAAGCTGAGGAACAAATGGTACTATTGTGAAACGATTTGAAAATGGAAAGAGATGTAGACCAGGGAAGAGACGGTTATATTATAGCTGTTCTATTGCTTTTTGTTTTCACATCCATGCACGAAAAACAGAGGTTTCAGTTCTCGTCATCGTGATGTCTTGCAGGTGCAAATATATCCGACACAGCCCCTGTGTGTGCTCTGGCTAGTCACAAGATTGAACAATTTACATCTAAGCAGCTTGTCCTTCATTTTAGCCAGTCCTGCTGCTTACAATCTTCTTGTTCCCTTTGTACCGTGTTGCCTGTTCTGCAACCTTGTAAACCAGGTGAATTTAAGGTTTAAAAAAGAGCTTGTAAAGCTGCAAGCTGGGCTATTGTGTGGATGAAAAAAAACAAACAAACCCAAGGATAGATAATAGGTACAAGAAGACGACAATTCACTTGGGATTCACGAGCCTTTCTCGAATTACGAGTGCACCATGTCCTAGGAGTAATATCCTCTACCCTGAAGCAAGTGAGGGATTCTAAGAATAATTTGAAGCTGACAGAAGAGCTGCTTTGAAAGAATAGAAAAAAAAGAAAGGGTACTTACGGACATCGTGGCTAAGAACTCATTCAGAACTCATTCGCCATGTCCCACCTGTCTTGTTTTGAGACACATGATAAATGCAGGACGAATACTGAACTGGGGCAATACTGAACTGGCGATTATGCTGGAGACTAATGCAATTTCAAACCAGACTTTTATCCTGAAATGAAAATAGTCACCTGGAATGTTCACTTATCATATTAAGGATGACAAATACAGTATCAAATTGCTGGAAATATAGTGTTCACTGTAGAAATAAGGCCTCAACAACTTCCTGTTGCAATCAGGAATTTAGGGGTGTAGCAGAAATACATCCTGAATGTGACTCTAGTCCATCATATGAAAGCCACAGTTTTTACACCTTGGGGAGCAATTTAGATTATGTGGCATGTTTTTAAGTGGCTGGATAAAAACCAAACTAAACCCACATGAAATTAAATTGAGGTTAGAATCAGACCAGAGACCCTGAATCTATGGTTGCAGTGCTAAGGTTTCATAGAATACCTTGTCAGTAAATAGTTGTTTAAGAATCTTCATTTGAGTTGGTTTGAAAGTAGGGGAAATGGGGCTAGTCGACAGTGGAACAATATGGTCAGCCCTCTTCCTTCGAACATGAGGGCTTGATTCCCAACTTTCCATGAGAAATCGCTTTAACTGGCATGGCTAGTTGTAGTTTTGTTTTAAGGAATTGCCACATTTAGTAAAATATGTATTAGCTACATAGGCCCAGCACTCTCCCAGGGACAGGCAAACGGTCTGGATTGTTTCTTTGCCCAACTTTTCTTCTAGATTCAAGAGTATTAATAGGGAATTGTACCCCCGAGACAATTGAAAAGATGAAAAAGGCCCCGCTTTTCTTTTGTGAAGTCTTTTCAGTAGATGTTAAAACATTGTTTCAATACTCTATTCCATTTCGTCTTAAGGGTACTTGTGATTTAAACACTGATGTTGGGTAGTTAGGTCTGGCCCACAAATGGTACTCTAAGTCATCTAAAAGTTTTGACAGGGCTCGAGGTCAGAGCTCTGCTCAAGCCAGTGACGTTCTTTCAGTCTGCCGTCAGAAACTCTAAAAAAAAGTTTTGTTCTTAAATGCTAAAAATGCCTTCTGCAAACTGCTAGCACACTGCCAAGTCTGAACAAGAATTATCCACCAGGGTTGACGAGCATGAACAGATTTTAAATTAGACCAATCTACCCATTAAAGTTGAACCTCAACTGACATCTTTTCCAAGATTTTTGCAAACCTCATTGAGGCCATGTCGACTTCGGAGTTATGACACTGAATTTATTTGGTGTTTACTGCCCTCCTGAGCACCTAACCCTAACCGTAACCCAATCACACTTTGGGTAACCCCTTTATTTGTGCGTGAGGTAAAAGGAAACTGTAGAACGCCAAGGAAACTCTCTTGGAGAAAATACAGAGATGCTCCAGACTTTCAGTCTGTCATCAGAAACTATCTGAAAAGAGTTTTGTGCTTAAATGCTAAAAAAGCCTTCTGCAAACTGCTACCACGCTGCTGATTTCAGAGATTTGGTGTTTGCTGACCTCCTGAGCAACTCAAATTGCACCCCTAGACACCAATTACACTTTGAGTAACCCCTTAATTCATGTGGGAGGTAGAAGAAAACAGTAGTACCCTGAAAGAACCCTCTTGGAGAACATTTAAAGATGCTCCACACAGAGAGTGACTTAAGATTACTATCAAAACCGGGAAGCTGTCAAGAGTCAATGCTGTCTATTGCACCATCTTATGATGGATGCCATAAAAAACCAAGATC
>NC_139582.1:29660417-29725417 GCF_946808225.1 Silurus aristotelis | reverse complement strand
ATCATTGTTCATTGGCATGAAAAAGTTATATTGGAGCAACCAATATTAAGTTCCAATTAGGTCCAAGCAATATTGGATGGTATTGATGTATTCTTAGAAGAATTCTTAGCTGCAGCCACATTAAAAGACGTTTTTTTTTCCCAATCAATTTCCCGAAATCAACTCTATTTATTGCTCCATCCTAAGATTTTTATCTTGATTAACACCAACAAACACATTCAATGAGTGCGAACGTGTCGAGCAACATGATTGATGTGACCGATGATCCAGAGTTCCTAAGCCTGTAATGATCTGCAAATGATCTGTAATTTAAAATTTCTTGCTGCAAGGCTTTCTGAATCCCCTGGTACACTGCCACTTTTACATCAGCTTAAGGAAGATATTTTTTGGCCCATTTAGCCACGAGTAATCAGTCAGGCGTCTGATTGATGCAGGGAAAAGTGGTGGGAAAGGAAAATCTTCCCTCAACCAACATGGCTTATTGGATTTCAGAGAAGGAAGTAAGAGTGAATTTATACAAATTAGCGTTTGAGATGCTAAGCTCATAGCTGTCAAAAACCATAGAGACAAATTTTTGTTAACAGAAGGACCAGTTTCTTCTAGTGTTAAGTATCTTATGCTTTATGTTTTAACTGTAATCATGCCAGGGTTGGGTAGGTCATGATTCCAAAGTAAGGTCTCCAAGAAAAGTAATTAGAGGAACCATTGAAGAAAAAACCTGTGAAGGAACTTATAAAGAACAGAAAGGGGTTTCAGAAAGTGATGAAACTACATAAGTTTTCTCATAACACTAAACGAATGTGCTCTTTTTCTACTACAGTCAGAAGACAGAACATGAAAGTTCGGATTAACGCCACTGGCGACACCATTGTCCTGAAGTTCCTCCGACCCAATCCTGACGTCAAACTTGAAGGCTATATTCTGGGCTATGGATCTAGCATGTTCTCTAAGCAGTTCATCCAGCTTCCCGAGAACGGAAAACCCTACGAGACTGAGATTGGTAAGTCTTAGACCTCACGATGACATCCATCAAATGAAAACAATTCAGAAATAGTTTTTTTTTTCTACCCAAGACAAGGGTCAGAAAAATACCACAAACCACAGAATGGGGATAGTGAGAGCTTTTTTTCTCCAAATAGCACGCTGCAAAACCATAAAACCATAATGCATTAGTCTACAGGGGTTTTAAATTTTCTGGCCTCCCAAAGATGAAAAATGCTCTGATTAAAACCACTTTACTTGCCATCGTTATTCTGGGAGAACATTAAAATAAATGAGGTTGTAGTAGTTCAACCCACAGTTGTTTTGTTTTGACGCTTTTTGAAAAGGTCCAATGGCGTTTTTCCTCTAAAATATTGTCTGTAGATATTCCAAAACTAAACCCATTCTGTTAATTTTTGTTTAACTATCTGCATCTTTTCAATGTGGGGTTACCTATGAGTCAAAAGTATTTGTCCCTGTTGGTCTGGGATTTGTGATTTGTGGTAGCTGTCTTTACAGGAATCAGAAACAACCAAAACTTTTAATGTCTTTCCAATGTGTTGACTTATTAAAGCATATTAAAGCACTTCTGGTGCACTTCCACAAATCTCTTTAAAACCCTTTTTCTACATTCTACATTTCTCTTTTCATTGTTTATTTGGTTTCCCCTTCTCAATGTTTTCTCAGCAACGTCTATGCTGCCCAGGTTCCATCATTTGACAAATCCCAAACGTTAATACATATCTAGGTTACAAGTTTTCAATGCTTTTGATATACAAGTGTGGACAAGCACAAGATCCTGCAGGCAGTTCAGGCTACCAGGCGCTGTTCCAGAACATTACTTCACCATGGTTATCTTTCACCATTGTTTGGTCATTGCCTTGACGTGTTTTTCCACTATAACTTCAGACACTGGGTTCAGCAAGGACGTGATAGATCTTGGGATGGACAAAGGGTTTTAGGCCAAACTTTTCAATGAAATATAATACTTTCCAAGAAGAAAAGACTATTGGTACCTAAGAGTAAATTACTTATCAAGATTTTTTTGGATGGTTAAAATGGGCTCTACTAAAAAATGTTTTTTGCTAGGCTTCTATAGGGATTCTACTTGACATGGCTTCCACATGTCCACCCAATTTGATCCCACTTAAACCTTCCAGGTGTGAACAAAACAAGGACTCCCTTATGATGTTGGATAAAGCTTGTACAGAACAGTAGATACCCTGTAAGAATTTGACCCTTCAAGCTGTGCTCGATAACTGATCCTAAAACACACAGTTGGATAGTTATTTCATACAGACTGCAGTCTAATACCCCTAAATGGATCCATAAGGTGGGATCACATGCATGTGTGAAACAGATGGTTAAAACAACTTTGGCTTCGACGATGGAAGGTTCTATAGACCACAACTGCCAAGCGACAAAATTTATATCATGCTAACAGTTATTACAGTTGGACCACGAGGTGATTTCATTTAAAAAACGGCCACATTGCTTAAAATAATACCCTATCACAGGGATCGGCTATTTTGCTAAACTTGAAGGTATTTAAACGTAACTAATGGCTAATATTGCCCAGAAATGTAACAGCTTCCCTCATTTCGCAGTTGCTTGGATATAAATCACTATGAGACGTAAATCAACCTGGTTCTTGCCAAGCAGCAGCTCTTATACAATACCTAGCCTGCCAAGATTTTTGTTGTTCTACAGTCTAATGTATATCTATCCTCCCTAAACACATTTTATCACTGGTTAGGTTTCTTTCCTTAAAAGCTACACTTATGGAAATGCATGGACGCACTCAGCAGCTTGGATGACTTACAGTACGGCACTGCTTCACTTCAAGGACGTATCGAATGTCAAATCTCTAAAGCTTTCCGACCCATGTAAAAAGCGATACGGTTTCTGAGAAGATAAGCCACTTATTCATGTAGAGAGGTCCTCTTGTGAATGAATGCTTGTTCGTGGGGGATACAATCATTGTTACAACATGTACTGGGCATCATTTTTTCTCAAGGCAACCAGGAATGACTTGAAAAAATGACGTGTTTATATTCCTTGTCTCTCACACTTAGATGCTGAACCAAAGTACCTAGTTGCTGTCCAGCCAATCAAACCCAATGATGTGAAGAAACAATGCACGGGTAAGGATCCACAGTAGCGAGTCATACTGACAAAAATCTAGATATAGTACAATTTAAATTGATCACATTATATTTTTCTTATAGGTAAAGTGAACCTGGACAAGCCTCTCAACCTGGTGATTGGGACCGTCTCATCTACATCAGTGCTGCTGTCCTGGGGGCCATATACGAGGGCACCTTATGAGGGCAACATTATGAATGACTGTCTGGAAGACGGGTGCGTCATATGGGCATATGCTCTCAAACGAATATAGTGCTTGAATATATGGGTGCATGATTGCTTTTTAACGAAAGCCAAAAAATAATGATTTTTGTTTTATTATCAATGCATAGGACAATTTATACATTTATAGATGTAGTTTAGTAAAAAAAAATAAAAAATTTGATGTCTTTGCAATAGGGCCAACAGGATATCCTTCCTTTTTTTTTTTTAGGACCCCTTTAAAATTTTAAGGGTGTCCTTGGAAATTTCAAAACCTCCAGTGTTTTGTATTAAGTGCATAGCAAAATTTCATTAGCATATGGGCAGGAATAATTATCAATAAAGTCAATGGTTCATTAGTTTATTACAGAGAAGTAGTAGGTAGTGCAAATCCCAGCCACACCAAGCTGCCACTCTTTGGCCCATAAGCAAATCCTCACCCCCATAGCTGCTTAAATGCCATAAAGTAATTAAGGTTTCTTAGGAATAGTTCTACACTTTGTCCATCCTGATACACTTTGTTGTCAGTCAGACAAAGCCTTACTCTGAAAGTTCTTTAAATACCTTTAGAGTGTGTTTTTGTGGCTCCAATGATGCACTCAATGCAGAAGAGACCCAATTGAACCAGGTTTTGCTGACCAAAGCAAATCCATATGAATGTTATACATTCTTTTGGCCTGACAGAACTTTGTGATTTATGACGCATGACTTTTCAATTGAGAGGAGCACAATTCAGTGGAAAGTGGATCATGGATTTCTGCCACTGCAGGTGTGTATTTAGCACATCTCTCCTTTCCTGTTTCGCACATATTCTGCTATAGTGTTTTTCTTTGGCTCAATGGAGAAAAAAAAAGGAGACTTTTGGACCTAATATCGGAAAGCATGACCTGCACCAATGTGGTGAAGGAGGTTTTTTTTTGCTCATGCTCTTATTAAAACCTAATGTCGTGCATGTCCTGGCTGTCATTTTGCCTATTACCAAACCTGGGCATAGCTAAAATAGAGCCTCTTGAGGCTGCAGAAACCCAATCTGTCAGACTCAGCAGCTTGTACCCAGTCTTTAACTTCACTCAAGTAAGAAGTTTAGCTAGACCTGAAAACCTTATATTTTTAATGAAATCAGATCCAGTGATATTTTGCTATGTTTGCTATATTTTCCTGTGGCCAAAATAGATTGAGTATACTTAATTAGATCTTAATTGTTTTTTTGGTACAGCGGATAACAAACTAATCCTTTTTTTTTTCTTTACCATTCATCGTGTATAAATATCTATTTGTAGGTACTACACAATCCGCTACAGAGAAAGAAACAGGAAGTGGATCTATCAGACTTGCCCCACTAGCGATACAGTCATTGACAACCTGAAACCCAACACTCACTATGAATTTGGTGTCCGGCCCAACAAAGATGACCGCAGCGGCATGTGGAGCAAACCAGTCATCCACAGCACCAACACGGGGGGTATGCACGCTATCCAATCCATCCTGAAACAAGTAACCCCTATCCGATTCACAAATATTATCTTGGCTAACCACAGCATCCTGTCTTTAGAAGGTCTAATTTATAGTTTGGGTTTGAGGGAAAAAAGTTGTTGTTTTTTTCTTGACATAATCCCATTTTAACAAACCACAAGAACTTTTTGGACTCCACAAACCACAAATGATGTTTTAAATGTGGCAAGAAAATTTGCAGAGTACCCAATGACCGCACGGCACGTGCTGCAAATCCGAATATTTCCGAAAGGTTCTAATCTCCTTTTGCTCTTGTCTTCCAGACAAAATCATGTCAAGTCCCTACAAGCCAAGTCAGACCAAACCTGGGGTAGGTCCTTCTCTGCTGCTCTTTCACCTTAAAAGAGGGTTATAGTTGTTAAAATCTCAGTGTTTAAGGGTGAAAGGATAAGACAATCCAGTACAATGCACAGAAACCACAATAATGTTTTCTTTTGTTCTTTTAGAAGCCGACAATGCCGGGACCACGCACAGTGCTTCCACCGCGTATGTCCCTTGACTTTCATTATCCTAAACATAAACTTCATAGTCTATCTGTCTGTTTGATTGTTTAACTGTCTAATTCATTTTGCCCTATTAGCTCCACCTAACAGGACGCATCCAAGGCCCCCACCTTTACACACCAATCCTTCTTTTCCTGGATCTCCAAAGACATCATTTGGTAATTTTATTTTTCCTTCCTTTCTTTAGCTTTTATCTCTTCTTACGCCTTTTACTCACTGATGTCTGAGTTTTCATGTATTAAGTACTTTTACTTTCACCCCCTAACCTTTTCTTCAAGCACCTTTGATTGTCTTTGTAAATCCCCAGTTATGAAAAATGTTATTATTCCCCACAGCACCTCCTCTGGCCGAGCAAGAAACTGCACTCACTTCTGGGTCCAATGAGCCCAAACACCCTCAGCTTACACTGGGTAAAATAGTGAGCCTTTCGTTTTTTGCAGTCACTCAGCTTTGCTCTTACTCTTGCTGCTGGGATGGGATAGGGAATGCAAGTGTGGGGTGGGCTGAGACTGACAATGCCCCCCCACCATCTGATTGGCTGCATGTTGGCATGATATGAACCAATGAAGAACTAGAAAGTCCTGATTCCTTGGAGAGGAGTATTCCTGGTTGGCGTAAGTTTCTTTTTTCCAGAATGCCATGCAGAGAAACGCGTGCTGGATTTGCATGATGTCTTGATTTCGCAAAATAGTCCACTCTTGAATGTCGATGGGTTTGACCACTTATTTACCCTGTGAACATAATCCAGCCAAGATATCATGTCTCAAAACTCATCATCCATCAATCCATCTATTCATCCATCCGTCCATCGCTTCATCTATTTATATTCTTATCCCTCTATGCATCCCATCCCATCTATCTGTATTCACCAAGTACTTCTGAATTTTCTATGGAGGTTCAAAGAACTTCACATCACATCCTAATTATACACCAATTTATCTTCCACATTCCACAGAAATCTAATTCATTTTGCTTCATTTCAGCTGCTGGCCATGGTTCAGTCCGCATGAGACCTATGCATGCAAAACAAACTTCCCAGTTTTTTCCAGTCTAAGCAGGGAAAGCCGATGATTGGAAGTTCTTTCATGTCTCCCACACTTGGGATAAAAAGAAACAGACTCTCTTCTCAGCTAGCTGATAAAACCACAAACTAGTTAACTTGATACAATTTGATGAAACTAATAAAGCTTGACCAACACTATACTACAGGATGAAGGGCAGAACGGAAGTTGTTTGTCAATTGACAAACATGTTTACACCAGTGCCATTTGGAACTGGTAAGAAACTTAAGTGTAAATTATACTGATAGGATAGCAGGGTTGGAATAGCAAAAAAAATAAAAAAAATTCCATATAGATTGCTCGAGTTTGTGGTCTCAATAGTCATAGCTTCTTTGCTTCGTTTTTTCTCGAAACAGACTCAGACATCCTTGCTAGAAACGCTTTTTCTCAAGCCGGAGGGATTTCTTTTGGCTTGCCACATCTCCTGTCCACTCGAACCCCTCACCAGACAACCACTGTCACCCCTCAGACCCCCTCTGGAGGCGACCGGCGACCTGGCCTCCCCCTGACCAAGGCACCAAGTGCCTCTCCCAAGACTTATAGTTCATCTGGTAATTCTGGTAATTAATCTTTTAGTTGGTTTGTTTCTAATGCGAATGGTTTGATTGCAGGACTAATGTTTCTTATTCATTATACAGCATCGACAATGTTTCTGCGACTTTGGTGACTCAATTTTATCAAGTTTCCCTGTACCTAGATTTTCATTTTCAAATTGCTAAAGGCTTTACGAGTCTCCCTATTGGTGAAAATCATTGTTTTGTATAAAAAAACAACCTGTAATCCATTTTATTCCTTCTCAAAAACAGATAAAAATCAAACGGGAGACAGCTAGTAATAATAATGGGTACAGTGCTGACCTCGCTGCGGTATTCTTTGGGCTGATTTCTCTTTTTTGTCAGATAAATGGCGGCCACTCAAGTGACTGTCTGAGAGGTACACAGTAGCTCACGCCAAGACCAATATGTGACCTCACAGATACACTAATCTATTCTCAAGGAGTCTCACTTTCCTTCACTTTCCTTCACTTTCCTTCACACTGTCTTGCTTCCACAGGAATGGCACCAAATGCACTTTACCGTGGCCACAGCGACACCAAAAAACTTGCACTAATGCATCATTGATACACATGGACCATAGTTTTAACTGAAAGCAAAAGAGATAAGCAATCACTTTTTTTTCTTAGGTGTAGAGCTGTATGTTATACTCCACCAGCACTAGGTACACTTTTACTACAAAGCTGTTAAGTAACAACTATGCTACAGAATCACAAATTTATATTAAGTTACTTATTTGAAATATGTACTGTATCTTAGAAAAGTGAGTACACCCTTTACATTTCAGCATCCATTTTAGTATATCTCCTCAAAGGACAATACTATAGAAATTAAATTTGGATATATTTTAGAGGAATCAATGCACAGCTTGTATAGCAGTACAGATGTACTGTCCTTTAAAAAATAAACTCAACATACAGCCATTATTAATAAAATATGAACCTTAAGTGATAACAGATAGAACCATATAAATGTGTGTATCTTGTATTAGAGCAGTTAAAATTTAGTGATTTAAGTACAATTTACTCATACTGACTACTGGATGTTCAACATGGCACCTCATGGTAAAGACTCTCTGAGGATTTGAGAATTATAATTGTTGCTCTCCACAAAAATGGCTGAGGCTATAAGAAGTTTGCTAAAAACCCTGAAACTGTGTAACAGTACAGTGGCCAGGGTCATACAGAGGTTTTCCAAGACAGGTTCCACTCGAAACAGACCTCACAAGGGTCCATCAAAGAAGTCAAGTCCTCGTGATGTGCGTCAGGTGCAGAAGTTGGCTTCAATAAACAGATTCTTGAGTGCTGCGGCATTGCTTTAAAGGTTGCAGTAGCAGACGATCTGCTTGTCAGTGCTCAGACTATACGCTACACACTGCAATAAGTTGGTTTGCATGGCCATCATTCCAGTAGGAAGTCTCTCCCAAAGCTGTTTCACAAGCAAGCCTGCGAACAGTTTGCTGAAGATGACCTGTTCAAGAGCATGAATTACTGGAACCATATCCTGTGGTCTGATGAGCCAAAGATAAACTTGTTTAGCTCAGATGGTGTCCAGCATGTGTAGCGACGCCCTGTTGAGGAGCGCCAGGAAAATTGTGTCTTGACTACAGTCAAGCATGGTGGTGGTCCATGGGCTGAAGCTGCATGAGGGCTGCTGGTACTGGGGAGCTGCAGTTCATTGAGGGAGACATGTACTGTGAGATTCTGAAGCACAATATGATGCCCTCCCTTCAAAAACTGTGCCAAACTGCAGTTTTCCAACATAATAAAGACCCCAAACACACCACCAAGACAACAACTGGCTTGCTGAGGAAGCTAAAGTTGAAGGTGATGGAGTGGCCACATATATCTCCGGACCTGAACCCTATTGAGCACCTGTGGGGCATCCTCAAGCAGAAGGTAGCTCTGAGATGTCATTATGGAGGAGTAGAAGAGGATCCCAGCAACAACCTGTGCAGCTCTGGTAAATTCCATGCCCAGTAGGATTAAAGCAGTGCTGGATAACAATTGTGCTAACAAAATATTCACGCTTTCTACACAGTTGTGGCATGTTAACTGAGGGTCTACTCACTTTTGATGCCAGCTATATATAAATATAGATAATTGCTGTATGTTGAGTTCTATGCTGAGTATTTTCTGAGTTCAGTAAGTCTGTACTGCTATACAAGCTGCACATTGACTACTCTAAAATATATCCAATTGTTATTTCTATAGTATAGTATATTCTATAGTATAGTTTTCTTTTAGTAAACTCTCTTAGTGGGAGGTGGTAGCTTAGTCGTTATGGCATTAAACTTTGAATTCAAAGGACCTAAATTGCAGCCACACCAACTCCTGGGCCTCTGAGCAAGGCCCTTAACCCCATAGCTGTTAAATTATATGAATGATATAAAAGTCCCTCTGGATAAGGATGTCTGCCAAATGCTATAAATGTAGTAGATATTTATGTTTCATCTATGGAAGGAGTCTCTCTTTACTGACAATCTGAAACTACCGACATCTAACATCCATGTTTGTGACATATTCAGGATTGTATTTTTTGTGGTTTTAGAAAAAACTATTGGTTTCTGATGGTTCAGTTTGTGTCATAGCTTGTCTTACAGCCTAATTGCAGCGTAACTCCAAATGCAAGAAAAGTTGGCTTAGTCTTATTATATTAAAATACAACACGGATGGACACTAGATCTCTCAAAAAGACTTAGGACTACAATATATTAACAATTGATGTTCAGTCTAGCTACAATGATAAGATTTGTTTATAGTCGTGAATGTTATCCATCATATCTCTTCATTTGTCCCTTTAAGACCCTTAAAGGATTCTACAACAGCGTGTTTTCTTTTAGGAGGCTACGGACCCTCAATTATACAATGATTACTTGATGTTCATCAAGTGCCCTGCTCACCATTTGAATGAAATCAGAACTGCCACACAAGTTGTACATAAGGATTTTTAGCTTCCCTAAAAGTGTTTTTAATGCTGATAAGAAAAAACACTCTGTTACAGGGTTCTATTTTGACTATTCAATGGTTTTCCTGAATGGACAAGCAGATGCACTTGCTCCACCTGTGAATTTGTTCATTGTCCTTACAGTTTGTCATCTTCAAACAAACACACATATACACACAGACACACACAAAGTGACCAAAAAAATGCTGTTGTATTTCTTTATCCAGGTCAAAGCTCTCTGAAAGACCTAAGCTTGTCTGTTCCACCAAAGCCAGTCGATTCAACCGTAGCAGTGAGCAGCAGGAACCGGACAGCTGGGGGCAGAACTCCTTACTTTCCCCTCTATAACGGCATGCGGCCCCCTTATTTCCCCAGGGCCAACGACACCTCCAGAAGATACGGGGGTAAAGGAAACATTCTAAACCCCTAATAATGCCTTCCTTTTTACCTTTCAGCTTTGCTCTCTTGTTCACTTTCATTCTGGCCCTCTCTCTTTTTTTTGGGTTGGGGGGACTGGAGCTATCTTCTTTCATTTACTCCAGCTGCTGGATAATGTCCAAAAGCAACAAGCCCCCCCCCCCCCCCCACACACACACACACACCTCTGTGCCGTTCAGCAACACATTGCTCCCACGCCCCTAATAAAGCCCTGACATTTAATCCTGGATGCCAAAGCCTTAGGAAATCAAATAAAGCCACTTATTTATGCATTAAACCTCTATTGTATGGAAGATGTTGGGCTTCCTCTTTTCGATGTTTTCACAGAGTGCAATTTGCAATCTGTAGTATGCTTTGCTTTCAGCAATTTCAGATCGTGCCATCTGTTCGTTAGCATGGCTTCATATTCTAGGCTCATGTCGGGTCGAACCTCGTTTTTTTGAGCTATTGCCATCAATGCATTTCTACTAATTACTGTAACGAAGAGTTGAAACACTTGACCTGCACAGTAATGCGACTCTTAAGGCTAGAAGTGATGAATGTTGTCTCCGAGCCAATTTTTTCTGCCCTGGAACATGTGGTGTGTGTGCAGACCAGCCGTCATGCTTGCCTACTCCTTGACAGTTTTACATGCCCTGCAAGTGCGTGTGATTTACAGTGACGGGCACAGATTGACTCCCTGGCCACCATCTGTACAAATTCCTTTTCTCCTCAGGCAGCTTTCTGGCCACCTCTGTTTCCTATTGAAGCCCTTATGTCCCCTCAGTCCACTCGTGCTAACAAGCATTCTGCCACAAGATCTGACACAAGAGTGTGTTTGTGCTGTTTTCTGCATAACCTTCCTTCTTTTCCCCCTTCCAACAGTGAACGGACAACATCATAAAGGACTGTCTTTCCCCAAACCAGTCATGTGGTCCAGAACCAGAATGGGTAAAACGAGCCGACCCCGTGTCCCTGTGTATTTTTATTTATTTATTTTTTTTGTCAGCCATCATTAACACCAACCATTTTCTCTATGCTGGTGTCTTTACCCAATTGTTTTGTTGTCTCTGTCCATTCTTGGGTTTTTAAACCCTTTTGCTCGCCAGCCTGCCATGTTTTTCATATGTCCTCAACTCAGTTGTTGGTGTTTTTGTTTTGTTTTGTTTCTTTCCCGCAAGCTTCAGCAGATGCAAATGCTTCATGGTGCGGCTGTTCTTGTGGTCATTGTCGAGATGTTGCCATATGATGCGTTGTCGCTTGAGGAATTAGCAATAATGACCACTGACGTTACAACTTTTCAACTGTCTGTGGTTACTAAACATGTTTGGGCATACAGTAGGCACCAGCTCTGTAGATGAATTATTTCAGGTGTTCTATAATTCTATTTTCAACACAAATTTGACACATTGTAGTGTCTTATCCAATATTGAAAGCTTTAAAGCCCCTGATCCACACACTAGCATAGTTTTAAGCATTGAAAAAACACATTTCAGAACTTGGCGCCTATGTATGGGTTTGTTTCAGCAACCACACTGGAAATTCTGAGGTCCTTCATGCTATTATTCTAAATATCTTGTTTTGTATGCATGTGGAGCCGCATGACTACCATGTTGTGTTTATAAGCTTCATTGTGTACCGTCTTGCTGTATTGTGTATTAACTTTCCGCATCTATTTCAGTCAAAATATTTACATTTGTTCCAGGGTTTGGAGTCAGGTAGATAAAAAGTGCACACCAATTATGTTTCAGTTGAATCTGCATCACACGACAAAACATGAAAGTGATACACAGAGAGTCCGGGCAGAGTATCAGTATTAGGACACATGGAGAACATGTGGAATTTTACAAAGAATCTTCAAATGAACTTCACGAATATTAAAGTGCACAAAAAAAATTATTTAATATATCAAATTTATAAAATCTATCTATGCATAATGCCCGCACGCTTCCATCCAAAATGATTAATTACCAGCATCGGCTGGTCTTAAGCTTTATTTTAGGAAAATGTATCTTTTGCTCGAATTTTGCCTGGCTTTTTTTCGTACCACATTTTTTTTCTCATTGCTACAAGATGCTAAGGGCTAGACTCTTGTCTCTTGTTAAAAACCAACAAAAAAACCCCAAGCGATTTTATTGCAGCTCCTGAAACAGATTGAACAAATTGTCCACGCTAGAGTCCATCACATCAAGTCAGTTTTCTTATAGCCTTGCTTCACTCATATGCCCGACCGGAAGAACAGAAGTGCTGAGCAAAAAAAAAAAAAAAAAATACTAAACCAGCAATGTTTAGGTTTCACTTGGAATTAAACTTGTAAGTATTTTTTCCCTAAAATCTAATTTGTTGAATTTTGTCTTATTTGACAAAGCCTGCAGGCAAAATTTGGCCAAAAAAGTCAAACACAGGGTGACGTTTTCTGTTTAAACGAGACGTTTTGACTCGAAAACGGTTCAACTTTCAGCAGCCATAACAAAGTATTGTGAACTTTTAAACTCAAAGTTTCTGGACTGGATTGTTTCTTGGTTAAAGGCATTTTGCTGGTGGTGATTACCAATGATTCAATTTATTTGAAATAATATTTTTAAAACCTTTCCATGTTAGATTATGGTCTTGATGTAGTTGTTTCAAGAATGTGAGAAAACATGCCACAAGTCTTTTTTTTGTTGTTGTTGTTCTTCAGGTACTCCTAATCGAGTTTCTTTCCCCATCAGTAAAAACCCCAACCAGGTTGGCAAAACCAGTGGAATAGGTGAGTGTTTTGTCCCTAATTTTTAACATCTAATTGCATCACAACACACATCACAACACACTGCCTAAATGAGCACAAATCCCCACAATATTTGGTGGTACATCTTCCTAAAAGAGTGGAAGTTAATTATAACAGCAAATGGGACTAGATGTGAAATGGGACTTGTGAAATGGATCAGGTGTCCACAAACATTTGTCCATATAATGTATATATTGTTTACCAATTGACATGAAACCCAAAACCTTAGCCTACAATATATTGCATTCTCCAGACAAAAAGATTAACCTGCACCAGGACAAATCGTCAATCCTGAAGCCTAAAGCACCTCTCGTTACTGCCAAACCAGCGAAACCTAAAACAACAACAACAACTCCGGTGACGGGTAAAAAAAAACATATTGCAATTTGTTTTTAGCATTATTAGCCTAATTTTATTGGGACTAGTAACATTATACATTTTATTGCTTGGTAGAAACGCACTTTGAGACGTGGGAGAACTCGTCCGCCTTCAGCTCTGTTCCAGCATCCAAAATCGATGCCATGGGCAAAGAGCGCTTCATCGGTAAGGTGCTCACAATTAGTTTTTACTAAACTAAAACCTGTTTGCATACCATTCAAAAGTTCTCACTTCAATCTCGTGTTCAATTTCGAAGTTTCCCCTCAAGCATTTTCCAATAAAGGTTGAAGGTTTGAACGAATCGCCATTTTGTTGATGTTCCAGCTCCTCACGTGGTGTATAAGACGGACAAGAAACCGGATGAGCCATGCTCCATCACGCGGTCTCTGAGCTATTTCCCGAAGGAACAGGGAGGTGAAACCACAGTGACCGGTCCTCCTCGTGTCGCTCCGTCGAACCTCACTGTGGTCACGGTTGAAGGCTGTCCCTCTTTCGTCATTCTCGACTGGAATAAAGTTGACAACCAAACCACAGGTATATGCACATAAACCCAGTTTATCCAAATGTTCCAAAAAAACGAAAATAATTTTTAGAAAGACTGTGGTTACAATACTCTTATAATTTGTTAATAGATTGTAAAGAAATGTGTTAGTGTTAACAGAAAACAAGCATTTGGAATAAATTATATTAAAGAAGTCCTTAAAACCTGTAATCACAGTTAAAATGAGTCTTAAAAGGTAAAATTATTTCTCTGATGGTAATTAATTAGTCAATTTGCAGGTGCAATAATTAACTTCAAGCTCCACTTACTAAGTAAGAAAAGACATTGTAATAAATTAATACAATTGTAAGTCTTGCCTAAATGAGAAGATTTAGAATTGTAGATTGGATGCTCTGGAACGTTCATTTTATGCCGTTTATAAAAAATTTTCTTTATTATTGTAATTAAAAATGTTAATCAAGCACTAACGGTGAATGATTTGGACCACGTTTTTGCAACAGAATATGAAGTCATCTCCACCACTAAAGGACCTGACGGACAAAAGGTCTCCATCCTGACCACCAACCAAACACATACAGCTGTGGAGAACCTCAAGCCCGAGTCCAGGTATGCTTATGGCACGTTCACACACACACACATATTGTGTCATAATCGAGAAAGACGTAGAGTTATGTCAAAATGCCAGTGATAATGAGCCTGAAACCAGCGTGATTTTACCCTGAGAGAGTTTCTAGCAAGGCTCCATATAACCTGAGACTTGGTGTGTGTGGAGATCATCAGCACCTCACACATAGAGGATCTATTAAAAAGGCTTCACCATCTGTAGATCGAGTGTCACATCTTAGCAGGCAGAGAGTTCAAGCTGCACATTTAGATTAGACCCTATATTCAGTTTAATAAGAGCACATCAAGTGAACTTCCAGTTCTTCAGGAAAGTAGTGCAGAGCTTCTAAATTTGCCCGGTTCTATTAGCTCGGTCATCCATCATCCTTTATAAGAGCCTTTATAACATGTCTGTTCATCTTCCCACATAGTTACGAGTTCAAAGTGAAACCAAAGAACGAATTGGGTGAGGGGCCGCCCAGTGAACCGGTGACCTTTAACACAGAGTCAGGTATGTGCTGGAAACTACACCACAATTCACTGCTTACACCATGATGTCAAATCAAGCTATTAAAAAAAAAAAACGGCCACTCTTAGTGCCGGTCCCAAGCCCGGATAAATAGGGAGGGTTGCGTTAGGAAGGGCATCCAGCGTAAAAACATGTGCCAAATCAAACATGAGGATGATCCGCTGTGGCGACCCCTCATGGGAGAAGCAGAAAGACAGTTTACTTACATTACATTGTGTTACATTAGCTTGCATTACATTATGTAACATTAGCTAACATTACAGTAAAATATGCTATGTAACATTACAATGCAACACATTAACTTATGTTACATTACATTGTTACTTTAGCTTAAATTACAATCAATTTTCCTGTTATGTTACATTAGTTTATATTCAATTAATATATATATATATATATAGCCTTACATTATTATATCATGTAACGCAATAATACATTAGCATAACATTGTTACATTACCTTACATCACATTTGCTTATGTTACATTTCATTGTTACCTTAACTTACATTACTTTAATATATGCTACATTTCATTATATTACATAACATTGTCACATTTACTAACATTGCATTGAGTTACATTAGCTTTTGTTACATTACATTATGGTACATTATCTTAAATTGCATTAAATGATGCTGTTTTATTACATTAGCTTACATTACATTGTTACATGATCTTAAATTATGTAACATTTTGCTACATTATTATACATTTGCTTACAAACAATTACATTATCTTGTTTGTAACATTAAATGATGCTGTTACATTGGTCTATGTTACATTAATTTATACTGCATTTGTTATTTGATATGTGTTTGTTACACTACATGGTTTAATGTTCCATCACATATCACCTTAAGTTACATAAAGTTAGGTTACATTGCAGTGTGTTATGTGATGTTTTTGTTACCTTCCATTATTTTTACCTATGGTTTCATTTTCATATATATATATATATATAATTTTTTTTGTGACAGAATCTGATTGCCCCTAACACGTTTAGCTTTTTCGGCACCGATGGTCCAAAAAAGTTTTTTTTAAATTTAAATGAAATGATCTACAAGATATAATGCTCTTTTAAAACCGATTTAAGATAGTCCAGGTCTTGTGTTTTTATGGGATTTCTTTGGAAGAAAAAAAAATCCTAAATATTTAAAACTGTATAAAAACCCTGCTTTAGTTCTAACCTCAGACTCTGCTGGAACTCCCTCACCTCTTTGTCAAGCTGGGAAACTTAATCTCGATCTCCGAAAACTTTCCAAACGTATTAACAACAAGCCATAAATGCACAGCAAATGAATTATAGCAGCCACGGAGAACTTCAGCTCTTGGTTCTGCAAAGGGAGGGGGGATGGAATCGAAGTGAGGGGAGAGTATGCATCAGTGCCAGCTCGAGAGGGATAAACAGAGTGATCGGGTGTCCCTGTGTGAAATGAGATGTTGAAAGCGACTCCAAGAAGACAGGAGTGATGTATTTTTTTTTAAGTCCTTCCTGCAACTGAATCAATGCCTCCTAAAGCTTCTACCCCAGTAGACTTGCCCATGCCAGTAGATCTGTCCTCAACAGGGAAAGTCAACAATTATTTGAGAAAAAGAAAAAAAAACATATGCTACACTATAATAGATGGAATTTATTGTAGTTTAATACTCAAGGCACACTGCCCACCTCTGCTTAGCCAACATGGAGCTGGAACGATCATCTTGCTAACATTCCTTTACATCATTTTGACGACTTTGGTCACATGGCTGCTTTCAAATGAAACTGCGATTGCAAATATCTCATCTATTTTTCTTTTTGTTCGTTCCACAGCGGATCCGAGAGTGAGCGAATACGTTTCAGGTAAGTCCCTGGAGTGCAACTGAATGTGAAGAAAGATTGAGAGAAAACAGAGGAAAAAATAGTTTTTTGGACACTCACTTCAAACAAAAACACATTCTTCCTCAGAATGTGTCTAGTCCATGTAAAGTATTTGACAGCATGTGAATTTTCATGCTCTAGAACAGTCAATTCAAACTCTCACACATAGAGAATCCACTTAAGGGGTTCTGGAAGACGCCCTTATTCAGAACGACTTACGATAATCAAATTTATACAATTGAGAACTTGAGGATTAAGGGCCTTGCTAAAGGGCCCTTCAGTGGCTGCTTAGTGGTGCTAGGATTTGAACTCACATCGTTCTGATCAGAAGTCCAGCAACTCACAGTGTAGACTTCTAGAATACAAAAGATGTTTTTTAACAGATGATTTTGTTCACCACAGTCTTGAACCTAATAGTTTTAACCTCTTATTGTTACTACATAGTACATGTATGGGTTTACCCAGATCCATAAAGTAAGAATCTTTTGTCAATTGTTGTTCAAGGGTTCTTTAAGTGTTTGCTGAAGAAATTCAGGTTCTTAGCTGTACTTGAAAAGAGGGGAACACGTTTTTCTGAAAATTAAATTTACAATACTGGAGAAACTTTAAGTATACCACCCAAGTAGTAGCTGCCACTCTTGGGCCCTTGAGCAAGGCCCTCAACCCTCTATGCTCCGGGGGTCCCTTACGTGGGAAATATCAAGGTCCGTGACGTCGGAGTGACGTGGGGCCGCCTTCCCGTGGGCTCACCACCTGCAGGAGGGACCGTAAGGGACGGTGCTGTGAGGATTGGGCAGCAGTCGAAGGCGGGGGCCTGCTTAGACTGCTGCCACCGCGACCCGAATTACGTATAAGCAGGAGAAAATGAATGATGAATGAATGAATGACCCAAGTAGACCCCAAGGGATCTACCAAAGAACAAGAAAACAAAATACAATTAAACCTAATCACTTGGTTCTTCTGTGGTTGTTTTAGGCAAAGACGCAATTTGGACGCAGTTCCCATTTAAGACTGACTCTTACTCAGAGTGCAACGGCAAGCAGTACGTCAAGAGGACATGGTATCGCAAGTTTGTTGGCATCCAGCTCTGCAACTCCCTTCGATATAAGATCTACCTGAGCGACTCTCTTAACGGTCAGTGCTCCCAAAAATAGTTTACATTATATTTCTATTTGGAGAGTCCAACACTAGATTAGGTGTGCCGAACTCTACACCCTGGGGGTTTACTACATGCCAGGGTTAAGTTCCAAATTTAATTCGATCCAGCTGGCAAGTGTTTGTTGGAGTATTAGAATATTGTAAGATGTAAATTCTACAGGGTGATAGATTCTTCAGGAACACGGATGGGACTAAAGTCTGCCAATGGGAAGATCTTCAAAATTAGGTTTATAACAGGAGGAACAAGGCTAAAACGGAACTCTGGAATGAAACATACTGTACCTTCAGACTGGGCTTAAGTCAAGTTTCTGAGGGAAGTAAATCACTGGGAACGACCATACTACAGAAATTTCTTTGCCAACCTGAAACCTTCTAGATTCCCAGAAAATATTATTTATTGATACAATGTTCAATAAAGGGAACAACTAATGAACAACATGCAGAAATGCATTTGTATCTAAATTTGTTTGGCAAGTTTTAGCTAACAGATCACAATCTTTACTCAGGTAAATTCTACAACATTGGGGACCAGACAGGCCACGGAGAGGACCATTGCCAGTTTGTAGACTCCTTTCTGGATGGAAGGACCGGGACACAGCTGCCAGCAGACCAGCTCGAAGCTCGGCCAGGTACCAGCAACTCAGCGAATCTGACAATTAAATATATACAGCCCTCAGACACCTCGTTTGGAAATCTGAGTGCAAAAACCTTAAGCCTTAAAAGAATCTAAAACCTTTGGGCCAACCTTGATTTTAAAACTTGTTGAAATATGGCTCAGGGAAACCACTTTGTATCCAATCAAGGAAAATTTAATTTAGGAATAACACTGTTTGTAAAGTCATTTGATCTGTCAAACCAATTTTTCGTAATTATCGAGTAATACCATGTGTCTCATAACATTTCAATAGTAATCAAACCAAGAACATTCCCCGTTCCCAAGCACTGATAAGCTGTAACTCCAATTGCAAACCTTTATGCTTCATTCTACCTACAACAGGGAACTTGTTTAGCTAAATTCTTATGGAATATTTTCACTAATGCCAGTTCCCTGTCTAAACTTGATGGATGGCCCTTGACTCTACACTCTTTACACATAAGACGAAAGCAGGAGTGGGTGCAAAATTCCAGGAAAAAAGGCCAACATAAAGGCCAAAGTAAATAATTTTGGTCAAGATCATGAAAGTCAACATTACTCATGGGTTTGTGTCTCTTATGGACTAGTTGTCTAAGGCCAAACGATGCCAAGGTGCAGAAGCTGGCTCCACACTGCTCATTAAGAGAAATCTTCTTGTCTGCTGCTCACAATACGTTCCAATGGTGCTTGCACTGTAGAATACCAAATGGTGTATAAGTTACAAAATGCCAAAGATGCCACTAGACACTTGCTAAAACCGTAAAAGAAAAGGAGTATGTTCATGTAGCGTGATACTGCCACTGTTTAGTTGTGATGCCTCAGATGCCTCATGTCAATTAGCCCTGCTGCCAGAGATCAGGTAATCCTGCTTCTGCTGATCATGTAATCTTGCTGCCGCAGATCATGTAATCTTGCTGCCACAGGTCAGGTAGTCCTGCTTCCACTACTTAATGTGTCCTTCTGCCACATGCCAGTTAACCCTGCTGCTACAGATCAGGTAATCCTGCTGCCACAGGTCAGGTGTCACTATTTAGTTTGTTCTGCTGCCACAAAAGACATAATGTTTCAGTTATTGTTTCTGTACTGTTTGGTTTGTAATGTACCAAAAGTCGATTACTGCTGCCACCACTAAACAGTTAGTCTGGCTGCCACAGATCAGTTCATCTTGCTGCCACAGATCAGTTAGTTTTGCTGCAGTAGATCAGTTAGTCCTGACAGCAATGTTCCGTTTACTGTTTTGTTAATCCTGTTGTCAGGGCCAGTTTGCAAGGCTGGCATCTTGTAAGTTCTGCAATCAGAAACATAGCAGCCCTCTCACTTTTCACAGTTCATTTAATGCCTCGTCAATGCCTCTTCATTTATTCCTACTGCCACTCTTCAGTTACTGCGCATTTTGTGAACATTTTTCTCCCAGTATTACCCATGTTTTGAGATCAATTCACACTTGCCAACAAGGCAATTACTCTGTTTGCACTCTCCCGCATGTGAATATAGTTAGCATGCAACCAAATTGTACTGTTGATAGATTTTTAACAAGCCCTACTAATTGGACTTCTGATGTGCACATAAAATCATGACACTCCTCACATCAAATAACGTCCAGTTCAATTTCCTCCTGGAATAAACATCTCTCTTGTGAAGTCATAACATAACATTTGTTTTGTCTTTTTCAGGTTATTTCAGAGCTGTAAGGCAAGAACCAGTTCACTTCGGCCAGATCGGAGGCAACTCACACATCACTTATGTAGCATGGTATGAGTGTGGTACGCCAATCCCTGGGAAGTGGTAGAAACCCAAAAATGTGTCTAAAATGAGAGATTTTGTTTTCGGCTGAGATGTTCACATGTTGGTTTTTATTTTTTTTAAACCAACAACTTGGTGGTGTGTGTGATACCTCAACCTTTGGCACCAAAGTCCAAACCATGTATAAAGGTGTATAGTACGGAAGAGTCAGGGACTTATTAGCAGGTTTGTGTTGTATATGAACGAACCATGCCTCGCTGTCTTATTTATCATTATTAAACAACGAACAAGGACAAAAAATACAACAAAAATTCGAAGGCAGAACCATACTAACAATGACGTCAACCTCACGCAAGGTATGGACATTTAGAAATATGACTTTGGTCGAAAATATTGGGAAGCTGGCTCCCTAAAACTATTTTGGTAATTTTTTTTTAATATTATAATTTTTTTCTGTTATTATTATTGTATAAAGTTTGCGGTGCATAGTTCCTGAGTGAGAGCGCGACCGGAGGACGCAGTACTCTTCGTTTGGAACAAACCAGTCAGATTTTTTCCACAGTCATTAAACTCATTCATTCATTTATCTATCCATCCATCCATCCATTTGTTCATCCATCCATCCTACCATTCATTCCTCAGCCCCATTTGTTCATTCACGTTACATTTGTTTTTATCACCTTTCCTTCCAAAGCCCTGCTATAATTGGGCAGGGGGGCTTCAGACTGTAAAGACCTTACAATTGCAATTTGCACAACGTAAATCTATTTATATGTATATGGAGAGAGTATTTTTTCAATAAACATATTAAACATTATAAAAGGGCCTTTTATCTCTAAAAAAAATGGGTTCGAGGCTAATATGAGCGACCGGATCTGTTTCTCGTGGCCCTCAGTGACGAGTATGATTTGTACAGTAAATTCCTTCTACCCAAATAAGGTCATTTGAAGTGTATATATCTATAAAAACAACAGCAAGCTGTAAAAGATGAAATTGCATTGTTGTCTCAGATGCAGTGACCCCATGTATTATTAACGCAGTAATAAAATCCAGATCGTTTGTCGTCCCCCCCCCCCCCCCCCTTGCTAATTTTAATAAAAAAAAAAATTATTTCACAATTGTTTCTTTTGTTACGTTTTTTTCAATTGGCACACATTTTGAAGGCTTGCTTGAAGGATAGCAGTTAAATTCTAGGCCTCTCGAGGAATTGCAGCCTTCGCTTTCCTCCCCTACAACGTTGGAGGCTGCCAATTACGTAGAAGTCTCGACCAAAATGCACACATTACTGCACTTTTCCAGCCCCAGAGAAAGAGAGAGAGAGAGAGAGAGAGAGAGAGAGAGAGAGAGAGAGAGAGTGTGTGTGTGTAAAGGAAGTCCTGCCAAACCATGACAAAGATGTTCTCAGAGAAAACCACATACCCAGGAAAAATACATTTAAAAAAAAGGTTATACGAAAACTTAAAAACACCACGGTGTGATTTGATCTATTTTATACTTTTCAGCCGTGCTAAAGTCTCAGCGCAGTGATAATCTTTTCCCGAGATGTCTATTGAGATTGTGATCCTGCAGGACCCAACAAAAAAGTTATCAGAGCATGTATCATGTGTCACCATCAGTAAAGTCTTATCTTGGTTAGGGTCACTTTTAAGCCTCTTACTGAGCAATTTCTTTATATTTTAGGTGACCGGTCTATCTTAGTTCATTAAAAGATAAAAAAAATCACAAGCAGCAATAATTATTTATTAGAAATAAAAAACATGATCGATAGGGGTCAGTCAAAAATGTAGGTATGGGCAAACAATCCAAAAAAAACAAGCAAGAAAAGAATCCATCAAAGAAATGTGCTTTATAGTTTACAGCACAGTGAAATACTTTATTCACATATGCCAGTGATGTTATGAAGCAGGGGCCAGAGCACAGGGTCAGCCATGACTGAGCACCCCTGGAGCACAGAGATTTAAGGACCCTGCTCAAGGGCCCTCAAGAGTGGTAGCTTGCTGATACTGGGGCTTGAACCCCCAACCTTCCGATTGGTAACCCACCATCTGGTCCCACCATATTTTAGGGTAAGAGGTGGAATGGTGGAATGAACTTCCCCCAGATGTCAAACGACAGGTGGAGACCCACCCTTTTCCTGAAACACTCAAACTAGTGCCTATGTTGCTGGTTGTTGTATGAATTTATGTACAATTTTGTACGTCGCTCGGGATACAGGCATCTGTTAAAGTCCATAAATGTAAAAGTACATCTAAACCCAGATCCTTAAACACTGAGCAGCAACATCGACTGCACTAAGACACAAACACTGATGGTGTATTGAGGGTTATACACTATGGGATTATTTGTGGAATTTTTATATACATTGGTGCACAGGGGCATTGTCATCCTGAAACAGGTTTGGGTCTCCTAGGTTAAGTGAAGGGAAAATTGTATGCCACCACACCCAAATTAGATTTTGTGCCAACAGTTGTGTGGAGAAGAACCACACATGGTTGGAAAAGCCAGGTATCCCAATAATTTTGGGCATATAGTGTATCTTTACTCAATTGCTGATGTGCCTCTTGAGTATGTCTCACACACACACACACACACACACACACACACACACACACACACACACACACACACACACACACACACACACACACACACACACATATACAGCCTTGCTTGTTTTGGCACCCAGTGACCACAAGGCTCTTGAATAATCCATTCTAATATGCGAGGCGATGAAAGCTCCCTGTATTTACTGAATGGAAAACCAGCTGCAGTTTATGTGTGTGTGTGTGTGTGTGTGTGTGTGTGTGTGTCTAACTTTGCTCTGTGTTGTGTGGTTTGGGTTTTTTTAGGCTTGTGCATGTGATGTAGAAGCCAGAAAACTTGTCGACGTAATGTTCCAGATCATTTGACCAATATTCTTTGTTCTGTCTCCTGTTTGGTGCCCTTGCAAATATGAATTTAAAGCAGAAAATCCACGTTTTAGATACCTGGCCATAAGATCTGTACAGTGGTATATAAGAAGTCAA
This sequence comes from Silurus aristotelis, assembly GCF_946808225.1. Taxonomy (NCBI): domain Eukaryota; kingdom Metazoa; phylum Chordata; class Actinopteri; order Siluriformes; family Siluridae; genus Silurus; species Silurus aristotelis. The sequence continues at coordinate 29,701,898 of NC_139582.1, read as the reverse complement.
CACACCCTTATGAAATTGCAGATTTTTTTTTTTTTTACTGACAACATAAATGCCAGACTTGTTACTTCTTAAATATGATCTTCCAGCAAGCAACAAACATAAGAAAAACGTACAAAACCGTAATTGTATAAGTCTGCACACCTTTCCATAATGGGGGCTCCAACTGCTCTTGATTTAACCAGTCACATTTAAAATGAGGCCTGTAGGTCAGTGACACACACCTGCCATCATTTACAATGATTCTGTTCAAAATCAGATAAAAGTCAACTGTTGCTGTAGGATTTGTTTAAATAAATGTTGAAAGGTATGGAGAGAGATATTAAGGAATATCAAAGGCACTGAATGTGCAATAGAACCAAACCATCAGCAATAAGTAGAGAAAATTGAGCATTGCAAAGATCAGGAGGATGAGGAGAAAACTTATCAGGGAGGCTGCCAAAATTCCAATAGCAACACTGAAGGAATTACAGACATTTCTCGCAGGTAATGGACACTTCTTGCATGTAAATACCATCTATTGTATTCTGCATAAGTCTGGACTGTGAGGTTTTCTTACGAAGAAGAATATGCAAGCCTGTTTGAATTATGCCAAAAGATTCTTTCAGTCACCCCAAACCATGTGGGAAAATATGTTATAGTCTGATAAGTTGGACTTTGATGATATTTTTGGTGCAAAGCCAATTCAGAGCATCATCCTAGGAACACCATACTGACCGCGAAGCATGGTGGGGGTAGTGTTATGCTTTGGGGATGCTTCTTTTCAGCTGGCCCAGGAACACTTGTCAAGATAGATGGGAAAATGAATAGGTCCAAATACCAAGATAATTTGTCACAAAACTATCTGTCAAAAAGCTGAAAATGAAGAGGCATTTCACATTTTTACATAATAATGATCCCAAGAACACCTCAATATCAACAAAAGACATGGTATTTCTATATTTGTATGTGTTTTAAAAAAAAAAATCTTATTCCACAATATAGTCCCGATTGCTGTTATAATAACCTCCACTCTTCAGAAAAAGATGCTCCACTAGATTTTGGAGAGTGCTTGTGGAGATTTTGTGCTAATTCAGCCACAAGGGTTTTCCTAAAGTCAGCAACTGATGTAGGTGAGATTAAGTGAGGAGGCCTGGGGGCAGTCAGCGTTCACATTCAATAGGATTTAGGTCAGAGCTCTATAGCAGGAGATCTTCCACACACTTCCAACCCATGTAGAGCATCTTCATAGAGCATTGTCATGTTGGAACAGGTCCATGTAAAGAGAAAATCTAATGCTACCACATCCAAAGACTTCCTATACAATTGTCACATAGTCTATTTAGCTTGAAAGTGTTTTTTTACACTTGAAACTATTGCCAGCATTGTTCAATTCCAGATGTTTGAAGTGTTCACTTTATTTTTAAACCCGCTTTCCTCCACGTTAGCTTGGGACCACTTGCAATGTCCGAAAATCATCAACAAGCTAGCATTCATACCCATGAGATCACTAATCGTTTCTCAGTAGCTTTTGATTTATTGCTAATATTCCCGTTTTTTTAGGTGCTGTGTACTAGTGATGAGATCCCTCCAGCATTCCCTCGCTTGGGCTATCCCGTTCTCCGAAGGATTTATGATGGGGGATTCCTTAGGAATGTTTTGCCTCCTCCGTTCAAGCGAACGCAGCCAAAGCACTTTGACAACAAGACTGCAAAAACCTTAACAAACCTTTGATTTCCAAAACAGAGCTTCTCTGGGATGTAATCAGAAACACTGCTTTTCTATTCAACAAGAAACATACACACTTTTTTTTAATTTAATTTTGGATGGAACTTTTGTTTTCTTTCCAAAAAAACAGACCTAAATTAAAAATCATTGTGGTCCAATAAATCATTAATCATAAATGAATGAGAACCAAAAAACTAAATAAATAAAGGAAACGAAGGGGTAGATCGTCACGACGTTTTTGCATTAGCATTTGTTGATTCTCTTCCCAAAAGGTAAAACTGTTTCAAGATGAAGGAAGTTGGTGTGTTGTTTTTTTTTGTGCCTTCATGTTGTTGAAAATGCCAAAGTAAATCTAATGGTAATCGCATTATCTCTGTGATGTGGCTAAATAAGTATAATTCCCCAAACTCACAAATATTCATTCATGAGAAATTATTTGGTCTAGGCATCCTTGGGGGTCCCAAGAAGGTTAGGAACTGAACACAACCCCAAGTGGAACCAAAGGAACCAAATAATCAAAAGTTGGCAAGCAATAGAAGCCCTAAATACCACTGAGCTTCTTGCACATGCACATACACTTTTAAACAAAGTGACATTGCCCTTCAAACCAGCAGAACCCAAACAAAGTTAAAGAACCAAAGTTAAAAGGGATTTTTTTTTTTATTATTGTTGGCCGAATAGTTCATTCACAAATTTTTCATCTGGTGTTTTAAAACCAAACCACTTTCCAGAAGCACCACTCATGGGGGTTAAACAAATAAAGACTTTCACAGAGATGGGAGCAAAAGTTTAAGAAGCAGATGCAGTATGTGTTTCGTCCTGAACAGGTAATTTTTTTCAAATTATTCTTGTAATTCTTAAAATCAAAAAATAATCTATTCAGTCCATTCAAAAGATCCCATGGAGTTCTTTGAATATTCGAAAAGACTTTTTTTTGGGACGACTTCAAGGGACCAAAGTGTTCTCGCTGGTGTTGTTTTAATTTAAACTTCTGCTTCTGGATCTGTTAGGTGTTTTTGCACACTGCTCCTGATGAGGAAAGCTGTCGGTGGAAAAAAGTGACGGCGAAAACCTGCCTATTTGAGCATTAGCAGTGTGTCCACAATGTGCAAATGTGACATTCGAGGCAAAAGGGCCAGTCTCTTTCTTTTTTAAAGAAAATATATTCCGACATTCCTAAATAGATTCTGTCTGTTTACCAATCTGGTTTGTTTTTGACAGAAGTGAACGGGACATCCTTAATATGGCTTTAATAACACAAGGTTTAGAGTTCTTGTCATTCAAGATAAACATGTAAATGAAGGGAAAACAAAGACAGACTGACTCCTCATTGAAAGTCTATACTCTTGGGAAGCAGTTTCAGAGATCCTTCCTGGCTCTCGGCTGTTCTGCTTTTGTTTAGCTCTCTGCTGCAGAAAAATACAAGTAAAAAGAATTGTCATGGATTTGGATGCCTGCAGTCTAGGATTATTCAGAGAGGGTTATGGGTAACACTTCTCAAATAACCATCGTATGTGTCTGGAAGCTTAAGAGAACAAAAGGAATCGAAATTCATCCGAAAAACTGTGTCCCGGTAGCACAACAAAAGAAACAATAGTCTGGTAGCACAAAAAAATCAAGATGGGCAGAAATGACAATGACAACAGAATTTGGCTTTGTAGAAATACTTTTCAATCTTTCGGTCGCCATGGTACCTTCTCAGAGGTACACAATTTTTTTCAAGCTCCAATTATGCTTTCTTGATTGGATGGTTCCCTTGTATTTTGGCTCTAAATACTGGTAGATGGATTTATGAACCTAAAATTGCCCCCAGATGTAAATGTGTGCATGTACTCTATGTGCCAGGTGACCTGCAACTCGTCTACCATCTCCTGTTGGACTTGCTTTATTTAATTTACAGTAGAGGATGTTGAATCCATTCTTTAAAAAAAACAATACTTGACCAGACAGGAGTAGGGTTGTACATCAGGGAATCACCGATTTTTCTAATCATTGACTTAAATAAACATCAAAAAGCCAAAAGGATGTAAATCCTCTGGCTTAGTCCCAGTTGATGAGATCTTAGTCCTGCTGACAACCTGTCATGATTGCTGGCTTAATCTCAACTCGTTGCAAGAGTCTCGGCTTATATATGTATTAGGAATTACAGCTTGTTGTAACAAGCAGAGGGAAGGTTGCTGTTTTTGTAGTATTTTGGTGAGCCACAGTTTCAGAATAAAAAGCTGCCCTCTACTAAAGGGAGGTGCTCGGAACACCTGATGATATCTGACCAATTTGGCTCAGCCAATACCTCATCAATACTCCAGTCCTTCTGACTTGTCATCCCTTCGCAGTGCCCGAAAAGTAGTGTAGGTCCAGAGAGGCCCTGTCTTTCTCTTTGTCAAGTCTGGTAAGCCATGTTTTCTAGGGTAATGCAATTTTCAAATGGCTGATGCAGTTTTCTGTCACTAAGACCATGTTCATACTAAAACATTTTCATTTGAAAACACAGATTTTTCTCTCTCTTATTTTGGCAAAGTGGATACATTTGAAAATGCTGTTTTCACGTCACAGTGTGGATTCTTAAAAAACAGAGGCTTTCGTAAATGACAACGCATTTTTCAGTCTTTGCTGTGACTTTCAAACGGCCGAAAAGTAATGACGCTGGTTGAATCCTCTTTTTTTTTGCTCATGCGCATTACAGTGACATTTTCGTTTTCATGGAGCACTGTTGGACAAAAACACTGTTTTCAAATGTATCCAGATTACGGTAGATGTAGCCTGAGTAACCATTCCAGGCCAAATAAATCCTTGCAGTTGTTGACTCTCTTCCATCTGTACCAGACCCTTATGCATTGTTACAAATACCTGCTCGGCACTATGGTGGCCCCCATAGTTGTTGGCCCAATCTTCACAAAGAGGTTTATAAGAACATGCTCAAGCCATGGTTCCTCAAGACCTACCTGCTATTATCTTTGACTGCTGCCAATATCTCAATAGCCCTGGTCATTCCAAAATATGAAAAGTAACATCAAATTGCAGGGGGTAGTCTAGTGGTTCTTCACAAAATATTTTCTGGAACCCTTAAACAGTCTTTCCAGTTCAAATTATATTCAAGCATTTCCTTATGAGGATATTGTGTCTAAACAGGATACATAGTATGCAGGTCACCTAACTTTTAACATAAAATCTTACACTGATGGCCATGGGTGCTTTTCCCAAACATCATATGGCTTGGAACCTTGGAATTACCTAGAAGACATTTTAGAACCGCTTGTCCATCTTAAGAACTTCTTTTAGGTAATTCATGGGTTCCATGTATTGAGTTTTTTTCAGTCCGCATACAAGAGGAGTTACGAACATGAGGACCAACAGGTGATCACTACTACAAAATGGCATCATAATTCAAACTGGTGGGAAAGAGTATGGCCGAAGAATTATTAGGTCTATCCAAGCCTCCAAACTCCATTAAATATCCAAACCTTTCTGATAAATATGGGCTCTTTCCTGTAAATCTCAAAAAGACAGTGAGAGATCTAGCAGCTTGAGCAGGCTTGGTCAACTGTGATAATTGGGCCAATGGATTTTAAATCTCCAAAATCAACCATAGTATTACATAATTCTCTAAAAGTTTTTTTGAGTAACCAGATATGGAGATAGAACAAAGAAGAATTAAGTCTGGCCACCTGTTTGGTCAAAAAAAAAAAAAAAAAAAAAAAAAAGAGTAATTAAAAGACATTTATTTGTTTGTCTTTGTACAATTCAAAAAGTCTTAAATACAGTTTAACGCACACAGCTGTGTCCACAGTAGCACCATCCAATGGAGCGATTGGGGATCAGTGATGCAGAGGATCTCCCAAACCTTTAAAACAAGAAGACCAGTAAAAATCTGATACATGCTTCAAAGAGAAGCAAGTCTCAGATGCTTAAAGAACTGCTTTGGCAGCATAAGTGTAGTCTCAACACTCGGTTGCATTCAATGTAGTATCTAATGTCAGAAAACTCAGAACCATAACTGCCGATGGCGTGAAGACATATTTGCGTAAGCAGGTCTGCAGGGTCCCTTTATGAGTCCAGCAGCAGCAATGTGTCAAATGAAGCGGGAGCTGATACAATTATATTTCTGGCTAATTCAATGCAGAAACTGGAACTTACTCAGCTGTACTCTACTGGGTACTGATCATAGGAAAAAATGATAAAAACCCTTCAGCAATGCATACATAGAAACAGTTCCCAAACACTGCAAACACATCTCCAAGACGTCTTAGTCATTTAGGATGACAGTGATTAGTGATTTGCTTTCCTCTTTTGAGGATTCTTGGACTGTGCTATCAGATGTTTGGGGGTTTTTAATATAACAGACCTAAATCGGTCCATGTTTTGCTTGGACCTGAAACCGATTTCTAATGTTCGCATTTTGTCTATAGATAAATAATAAGTGTAAAAAGGTATGTTATTTAAAGGCTTGGTTAGTAACACAAATTGGTGTTTGACACAAATTTGTCCAATAAATAAAAAAGCAAATTAAAGCTAAAGCTTGGTGAAAACATTTGTCTTTCTTTACTTATTTGCGCAATATCGCAAATGTAATAATAATAAATAAATAAATAATGTGGAGGAAAAATGCCTTTTTGATGCGGATCAAAGTGGAAAAGAGAAGAAGATGCGAGTGAACTAGCATTCACAAGCACACCAAATGGAAGAAGTCCAGCTTCAAAATTTATGTTTACTTGGTTTTCTGGCAAATGACAAAAAATAATGACTTGGTTAGCGATCAAGAAGATCGCAAAATGAGTGACTGACAATCAATGCAATTATTTGGGATCCAAACCATGGAATCGTATTCACTGTCCATACCATGGGGTAAAGCAAAAGGCAGACAGAGCGAGTCCTGGCTTGTCCAGTGATTGTAATCAGAGGGAGGCAAATATGATTTCGATATATTTACAGGAGGGGTAGCTTTGTGGTTAAGGTATTGGATTTAAAATGCAAAGGTCATGAGTTCAAATCCCAGCCACACTATGATGCCACTCCTGGGCCTCTAAATTTTGAATGAGATAAATGTAAGTCGCTCTGGATAAGGACCGTAAACGCCATAAATGTAAATCTTACCTGGAACATGAAGGCATAAGTAGGCAAACAGGGATTAACATGAAACAGGTGAAGACAATCAGTTAATGATAGGATGAGGATAAGATAACAACACCAAAGCCAGAAACGAAAGCACATGGCATTCATTGCCTTGGAAACATGACATGGGGAATTCATGAGAACATGAACCCAGGAACCCGAATCAATAAATATGTAAGTAGAGTTATAAGATGAATGGTAAAGTTCCTAAAAAGACATCACACTGTCGGACATGCATTTTCACTCCTTTGATTTCCGTATTCTATCCATCTTATCTCTTTTTTTTTTAGATGTAAAGAAAAAATGGCACAAAAATGTTGCAACCTGACTAACATGCCAGGATGACTGTTCCCCCGAGCCAAGGATAAATCCACAGGGAGTACAGACCTGACCTCAGCTTCACTCCAGGAGAGATGGTTCTGGACCTTTCAATTAAATATTCCACATCTGGAGAACAGGTTGCTCGTACAAACACACACACACACACACACACACACACACACACACACACACACACACACACACACACACACACAAGAAACAGGAGCAGCAGGATTTGATAACCTGCTATGCGTTTGCAAAAACATTATATAAGCATAATTATGAAGAATGAACCGATACACTAAAGAGCCTGTTGGAGAATTTTTGGAGCTGCACAATTTTACACCATGTACACAAATAAGTTGAAGAGCATGTAAGTGTGTGTATGTGTGTGTGTTTTGGCTTGTGGTGATATCATGATCGGGGTTGGTGGCTCATCCATTGCAACAGGTGGTGCAGAACCCATAGCATTGAACAAATATTAATCTTTAAATTAGGTTCTCATTCATAGGAACACCCTGAGAAACATCCTGAGGTACTCCTAAAGAACTCCATGAGCAACTGAGAAACACCCTTAGGAACACCTTCCGAGGCAGAGGAAGAACCTAAGAAACTCTCTAAGGAGAACTTTGAGGAACACCCTGAGAAAGCCCAGAGGAACACAATGTATATGAGTAAGTAAAAGAGTGTGTGTCTGTGTGTCTGTGTGTGTGTGTGTGTGTGTGTGTGTGTGTGTGTGTGTGTGTGTGTGTGTGTGTCAGCTTGTGCTCAGCAATGTTCAGCAACTATTATTCTTCATTGAAACCCTCATTCACAGGAGCACCCTTAAGAGCACAATGAGAAACAGCCTGAGGAACACTGAGAGAAACTCCTGAAGAAACACCATTAAGAACTATTTGAGCAGCTGAGAAACACCCTTAGCAAATCCTTGAAAAAACTGCTGAGGAACCCTGAGGAGCACCCTGAGAAACTCAATAAAGGAACACAATGAGAAACAGCCTGAGGAACACCAAGATCAACTCCTAAAATAAAAACACCCTAAAGATGTACATGAGTAAGTAAAAGAGTGTGTGTGTGTGTGTGTGTGTGTGTGTGTGTGTGTGTGTGTGTGTGTGTGTGTGTGTGTGTGTGTGTACTTGTGTGTGTTTGTCAGCTTGTGCTGATATTTAACAAATATAATCTTCATTATAATCATAATCTTCTTTCACAACACCCTAAGGAACACCCTGAAGAACACTTTAAATAACATACTCTGAGGAACACCCTAAAGAACACTCTGAAAAGCGATTTTTACAGCATGTTCATGAGAAACTAAAAGAGCAGATGTGTATATAATGTGTTTGTGTTTCGATGATCATGATATGATTGGTGGTGGTACATCCAGTAGACCGCGATGCTGAACCCTATCGTATATATCGTATTAGCATTCATCAAACATTCATCCTCAGGAAATCCTCATTCATAAAGTTGTTTTTTTTTATAGTGAAAGTTCTATTGATCTCAGAAGATTGTGGGTTAAAAATTTCAGCACCACAAAGCTGCCATGTCTGGGCCCTTAAGCAAGGCCCTTTGACCCTCAATTTCTTAGCTGCATAAACAAGTGACACAACCATTATTTATATGACTGAAAGCGATATAGCAAAGACATGGAGAAATAATCAGAAATGCGTGCAGACCCCAGTTTTTTCCATTCAAAGGCTCAAATTTTTTGTTGTTTGTTTGTTTTAGCTGGATGTCTGTAGGTCTTTAAGTCGAGTAAATTTTTTTCTTTTTCTTTCGTTGTTGACGTCATTCTGCCATATAAAAATCTACGGACCCGAGCAGCTGCTGCTTTTTTCTTCCTAATCCTTTCGAAACCTCACCATGAAACAGTGATTTCACACTTTTTTTTCCTGATAAAATCAGAACTTTGGCTTTGAATCACTCAGACAATAAAGGGAAAAATGTGTAATATACACCGTACATTTAAGAGTCATACTCACAGTTAATTCTACAGAACTCGCGATGATGTGAAGGTACAACATAGTCTTGTGATTCATCTCTCCGCTATTTTCTAACACCCACCCCCCCCCACCGAACCGCAATTAAAGTCAAGATTCCACCCATATTGCTGCTAGCAATTACATCAAATAAATGTTTGACAGTGTTTACACAATGATCGTAGAAGTTCAGGATGAGTGCCACGCATTGTTGATTAAAGTTTTTTTTATAATTGGGATAATTTTTTTCTATAAAGAATGCCAGTATGGTGACATCTATTCAAACGGAGCTTAATTTCAGCCGTTCGGTCTGACGGATGATGAAGTGCGCTTTGTGGTATTAGCATATTTTCCACTAGACTGAATGTTTTTCCGCGGCATTCGGTTTACGACACTGAAACGAGGAACGAAACTGTCACGGACCGAGAAAGCAATTGAGATTAATGATAGAAATGCGGCCTGGTAAAAGTGGCTGTGGTGCCGAGCACACCCTCTCCTTCATTCGAGAGAACCTCAAACCATTGGGCCACTGCAGCGGGTCACATGATTGCGGCGAGCCCTCGCGTGCTAATTGGACAAGGGATGACGAGCCAAGTCAAGTGTGAGGGGAAAGAGCTCCTGCTACACCTACAGACGAGAGGAGAGGACTGGGGCTTGTGGCTAATAAGGCTGTACTGATAGGAGGTCTCGTTCTGAAGCCAAACAGGAAACCGAGAAATTCAGCCGAACTCCAAAAAGACACACTCCATCAACAGGAAAGAATATGTTTTGAGTAGACTTGACACTGATTTGTTTCGTTCAGTGGCGTATCACGAAACAATTCCCTTTTTTTTCATAAAAAAATGACACTCCATACAGTTAGTTCCCCAAGTTGTTGTTCAACAGGATGATCCTCAGAGTGATTCTCAGGACATTCCTTAGTGTTTCTCTGGTTGCTCCCCAAGTTTATTCTCACAATGTTCCTCAGAAAGTTCTTAATGGTGTTCCTTAGAGTGTTCTTAATCTAGCACCAGAGACCCCTTTTCATAAACGTTCTCAAAACATTGCCCACGTTTTTATAAGTATGTCCACTGTACAAGTCCCTGTAAAGGAGCCCTTCCTGTAGAAACGATCGCTTGTGTTTGCTTAACTATAATCCAGACACTTCTTTGCAGTGGTTTTTCACTTGCCGGACAAAACTATGAAGGCAGCGCCAAGGTACGGATTTATTCTTCATGAATAAATATAACTAAACTGGCTCAGAGTGAATGGATTCTGTAATAGGTACAAGATTCAAACCACACCAAAGAAGCCTTGTGTGATTAAATCCGTTTACATTAATTCGAGCAGCTGTTAGCTGATTTATAAGCGATTTATATCGGCATTCTTTCACCCAGCTGTTCTCGTAATGGAGCTTGCGCAGAACCCGAAGCCCTGATGAGCTGACATGGCTAAGGGGAGAGATGAAAATAGTGATGATCCAAGATGGAAGCAATTATAATCAGTTAGGAATTTAACCACGTTGCCTGGGCGGCCCGGCTGGCAGCCTGTGACTAGGCCGAGCCTTCATGTAAGCTCTACCAGTACAGATATAACGGGACAATCGAATTCATGGGGGAGAACTTTGAACCCTGAGGAAAGCTTGAGAAACACCTTGAGGAACTTTATGAGTAACACCTTGAGAATCATCTTGAAGAATTCCCTGAAAAAAGACCTTGAGATAAATCCTGAACAATGCCTGGAGGATCACCTTGAACACCATAAAGATCTTCCAGACAAAGACCTTACAGAATGGGTTTAAAGCGTTTTTGGGCTAGTTTACAAACCACACCATGGACAGAGATCTTGTTGTATAGAAATTAATTTAATCATATGTAGTTCTTCCTCAAACTGTTAGCACAAAATTGGAGGCACACAACTGTATAGAATGTCTTTGGATGTAGTACTATGAAATTTTGCCTTCACTTGAACAAGGAGACCAAACCTGTTCCAGCATGACAATGTCCATGTTCACATAGTCAGCTCCATGAAGCTATACTTTACATGGTTGGTGTGGGAGGTCTCGTAATTTTAACCCTCCTGAAGACCTTTTGGAATTAATTGGAACGCTAACTGCACCCCCATTTCTTCTCAACCTACATAAGTATTTAACATTACTGACACCTATGTGGCTGAATGAGCTAAAATCTCTATATAGCACAGAATCTCATGAAACATCTTCCCAGAAGAGCGGAGACTCAAAGACTCAAAGATACTCGAAGAAATTTAAATAAATAGTCTATATAGCCTATAGCATTAGCTCATGGGTGTTGCCTCATACTAGAAAATAAAGAACTGTCAAGCTTTCCTGACTACAATGTTTAAAATAAAAATTTTTAGGAGGAACTTCGAGAGCTTGTTCTTCATTCCCTCGAATGGTGGTTAAACTGGCGGAGACAACGGGATGAGCTAACGCTCGTGTTTTTTTGGGGGGGGTTTCGATTAAATTGGCACAGCCTTTTTTTTTTCCCCCTCAAAAGCCACTACACACATGCATGATGACTATCCCAGCAGGAGTTCTGGCATTCTTAAAGATGACAAATATGTTTTGCGCATGGAGACGAACGGCGTGTCGACAGGCCGCGATCCTGGAAGCGCGCTGTGCTGTTGTTAGAAAAACAGCGCACCTTCCAGATCCTTTCAGAGGTTCTCGTAAAAAGAAAGGGGGGAAAAAAGAAACAGGTGCAAAAATCTGATCGTGTTGAAAGTCAGAGAAGATCGCAATGACATCTGCAAAGCTATAAATCAAGTGGGCTACCAAAGCTTTACTCTAGTGGTGGATATTGGCACTAGGAGATAATAGATTATTTACAGCCGCGCTAGCAACACACATGGCGTGCGCTCAAGTTAATTCTTATTGGGCGAGCTGACGTGTGGGGATAAAATTGGCCAGAGAGGTCCTCAGAGATACTTTCATGCCAATGTCAATGGAGAAGAAGATCGACTAGAGGGAACTTTTTGTGGAAATCTCTCCTGTTCATGAGCACATGAATCCCTTGGCCTCAGAGTCCATTGAGAACTCACATTAATGGTCTCGCAAAAACTAAAGTCGTTATTTCGTCTCACCTTTCTTATGACGGGTGCAATTTTCCTGGACTTAATCAAACTCTTATTCAAACGATGATCTGTTTTCTTGATCGCAAAAAAAAAAGCCAATCTTGGATTCTTGTCTGGAGAGGAACTCTGAAATATGGCAAGAAACTAAACGGCATCACATGGTAGAGTGTTTTTTGGATTTAAACTCCTTCGTCTAAACACAATGGACAGCCATTTAAACATCAGCCACCAGAAGCAGGCGGAGATAAATGTATCGTTTAGAAGCTCGCCTACAAGTATGATCAATCAATTGATGAAAATGAGTTGAGCTGAGGTAGATCAATCTTGAATGTATATTACTATGTGAGTGCTAATTCAGGGCTCGGTGTGAGATGTTCCAGGATGTTTGTGCATAATACTGAGGTGAATAACAGCCCAAGTGGCGAAGCAAAGCGGAGCAGAGCTTCCGCAATCTGTAAAAGTCAAACAATTTTGGAGCAACTTCAGAATAACGTTCCTCAGCATAACTCTGGAGAATCTCTGTCCTCAAGGGACAAGGGTGAAAAATCAACATTGGATGATCTTCAGGTCATCAGGCAGCACTACATTTAAGACAGTCATGATTCTGTAATGGAAATCACTGCATGGGCTCATGCACACCTCCAGAAATCATTGTCTGTGAACACAGTTTGCAATATCATTCACAAATGCAGGTTAAAGCTCTATCAATGCAAAGAAGAAGTCATGTGTGAACATGATCCATAAACATTTTTCCTTAAAATGGAATATATTTTCTCAGTTTTGAGACGTTTTTTTCTTTGTTTGTTTTATTCCTAATAAAATATCGATTTAAGAGATTGGCAAATCGTTGCATTCTGTTTTATTTACAATTGGCCCATATGGCTTGTTAGAGTTGAAATTCTGCTTGATTTACTTAGATTTAATAGCAAGAGTGGGCGAATGACGTGCATCTGTGTTGTGTCTCTGCTAATACTGAAGATGTCGGAGTTAACTCCTGGTGCTATTTTTTCCTAATACTTCTAATTTGAACATCTTCTTTTCCAGTTTATTCAATTAATCTTGTGCCCAAACCCATTTATAAAATCACTGTATTCACTATTCAGATCGGTAACGTCATTAGGAAATGTGTACAAGAGACGTCTCGCTTTGTATGGAATTGTATGTTACTATGGTTACAGTTGTTTATATGGCGAAGTTTGGTCCTCATTGAACAAAGCATTCTCATTGCTAATTGGTTCCAGCGTCAAATGGGCACACAATGCTAGTTTAGCTACGCTAAACTTTTTCCGATCTGTTTTTGGTTTTGTCGTCATGTTTTCTTTTTTGTATTTGTGCGTTTCTTGGTGCCTTTGACGAGTTTTCTTGCATTTTAATGAGTTATCATAAGTCACAGCTTTTGGCTTGTGAGAAATATCGGGCTTTTGATGCCAAATAAAACTCTTGCGACGCTGTTAAAAATTTGAGCTACAAGAGCACACAGGGTAAATCTTTTCCACAAAAAAAAAATAATTGTACAAGACTCATCGTGCTCATGATTGCAGGAACACCTGGTCACTCTGAACTGAGGTTCTGAGTTGGGATCCAGTTGACAGGCTTTCATGACAGATTAACAATGCTAGCACAAGCGTGTCGTTAATCTTCGTTATTTTTCACCCTGACACAGCAGTGGAAACGTGAACGGATATTGCAAACGCTAATCGAAGATCGGTGTGAAAACATTGTTGTAGTTAGCGTCCTTGTGAGCAAACACCAGCGTTGACTACGTTGTCTAGAAGATTTTAGTTTTTTAACAAGACAAAGGTGAAGGTTGGATCTTCTCCTGGCTTTACGGCATGCGTTTATTTTTTTCCCAGCTGCCGGCAATTACTCTGCCTGCAGAATATAGTGTGTGAAAGACGCTAACAGATTTTCAGAATCATCTCCCTATCGGGCCTTCAGTATTCTTTACAATTACTACAAAACCAGATGGCGGATTTTCCTCTGAAAAACACTTCTCCTACGTGTGTGTGTGTGTGTGTTTGTGTCTAAAGATCATGTCCAGGACCATCATAGTCTCCTCTCCATCTCTTCTCCATCACTTTGCCCAGATGGCTCATCACACTTCATTTTAGCCAAACTCCTACAGGCCCCTGTATCACACATAGAACATTTAAATTTTAATTAAAATCAGCTTGAGGTAATAACGACATGTTTTCTGTCCATTAGCAAGTTTTCTTAGCGTTTTTGCTTTCTTGGCTAGTCGTCTCTGAGTTTGGCATCATCACATGCCGTCCTCATATTAGTGGCTTTTCGATGAGAAATGATTCTCACGCTGCCAGAAATGACTTGTTTGGTCACAATGGCACTGAACTGATGCTGATTTCATAATTTATTGACATCTGGAATGAGAATATTACAGTTTAATCTAATCTTGTGCAAAACCTTTGTTTCAGCCACAAGAACATTAGTAAAGTCAGGTCTTGATGTAGGTAAGGTGAGGAGGCCTGGGGTACCAATTCATCCCAGAGGTTCTCGGTACGGTTGCGGTCAGAGCTTTAGTGCAGGCCATTCAAGATCTTTTACTCCAAACCGTGTCAAGCAGATATTCATGGAGCTGTTTGTGGACATGGGCATAGTCATGATGGATCTAAAGACATCCTAAAAAATTGTGTGTTTTCAAGTTTGTTGTAACAGTTTGGCTGAAAACTGGCAATACTTTGTCTATATGGTGTAGCTAATATAACAAACTAACATACCAAACAAAGCATTCACGATTCATGAGGAAATCGATGTCCAGATTAGCCAGAAGAAATGATGCCATGGCCTGTCCACATCCACATCGTACTTAATAAACTGCTCTTCCCTTTGTGCTCACTGATCTCACTGGGCAACAAGTTTGCGGCAAATCGGACAAAAATGGTGTTCGGGTGTCATGACGAGCTGCGTATATTCAGTGTATGGTCCATTGTTGGAATAAAATGAGTATGTGTTAACAGGAAAGAGTATCACTGGATAAAAAAACTGAAAAGAAATAAATGAAAGCACATACAGCAGTCGAATCAGTTCATCATTAGTTCATCGAGTCACTACAGGAAAAAACTGATTAAAACACGTAAATAATTAGTATTTAGGAAGGTTGCCCTCTAGTGGTCTAGAGGGAGGAAAAAATGCAGGATAGATGTCACAAAAGGATTAATTGCCTTCTTTGAGCCAAAAATGTGTCTTTTTGTATTTGTCTTTTGTGTGTGTGTGCGTGTGTGTGTGTGTGTGTGTGTGTGTGTGTGTGTGTGTGTGTGTGTGTGTGTGTTGTTTGAGCGCACACCAAGTGGCAGACAAATCTAAGTTTCCCACATGTGGAGAACTCGCATATTCCTTTTTTTTCCACCACATGGCCTCTGTAATTCTGCATCTGATCTCTTCATCAGTCAACTTTCAAAACAAAATGATTTTCAGGACTTGGAAATAGACTTGTCTGCAGTTTGCGCCGACATTCGAGAGTTGATTGAAAACAGCCATCGACGGTTTGTTTATTTGTTGACTATGTTGAACTGTCAGGCAGCGGCTTGATTTTGACATTAAAACTTGTACATTCTGAATTGGTCATAATCACGAAAATCATGTGCACAAATTATATTAAATATGTTTATAGTGCATTGGAGGTCAAAAGGTAACGCTGGAGGAGCTGGAAATATTCGTAGGTCAGATGTGAGAAGCTGTTCACAATATGCTCACAAAAAGAAAGATCGTTCAGAACATGACTTTCTGGTGGTGAAAATTTGCACTTCCAACTTTACCTGGTATCTCCCTTTAGACTAAGGCATAGTTGTGCTATATTCTTTCCATTTCATTAAATAACAGCTTTAATGTTGTTTAAAGTTTGAAATATACGTTTATTACCACAACCATGTATGAAATGTTCTTTTAAGAACCTGTTTTGATAATATCTTGGTTTTCAAGATGCTCTGTCTTCAGGTATGTACTTAAAGAAACGAGAGATCTTCTCTTTGGATGTGGGAAGGGAAATTTTCCCTTCAGTTGAACTAGGAGACCTGAACCTGTTCCAGCATGACAAATGCAAATCCTGTACACAAAGCCAGCTCTATGAAGATCTGCTTTACATTAGTTGCAGTGGAAGATCTTGACTGCCTGTTAAAGAACTTTGAGCTGAACCCTCCTGAACACCTTTGGGATCAATTGGAACACCTCCTCACCTCACCTAAACCGGTACCTGACTTTACTAAAGCACATATGGCTTTGACATACACATAAAACAAAAACCTCAAAACATATACACGGGGTAAAAGAATAGACAGCCAAGGCATCTATCCATTGATTTGAAGGAACGCTGTTCTTCCTGACAAGGAGTTGAATCTTTTCAGATGATACATAGCGTATTAGGCAAAGAGAAAGCAATTGTTTCACTCACCAACTCTCAAGGAATCTCTTTGGCTTTCACCCTGGATTAACAAAACCCTTAATTTATGTCCACTTTAATGACCAATTCAGCATCACACATTCATATGACCATCCAAGCCCAGCATGATGCTCCAGATTCAGCTCTCGTCTTTAAACTTTATCGAGCGTTAACACTGAAGCACCTGTTTCTAAGGTGAACTGGGACCCAATCCTGCTAAGCTGAAAACAGATTCAAAGCTGGATTGCTCTGGTCCAGTTCAGACCTGATTGGTGTCGGTCATCCTCCATTCCAGAATACACTCTATAGATTTCTTTGATGGATCTCCCTCTTGCTAACATCATCCTGTATCCTTCCAGAAATGTAAATATCTGCTTTGCCAAATACGAACAGGAAGCGTATTACAGTTTCGCCGTTTCATCCCAAAGGGTTCATGTCCGAGCTCTGTAGCAGGCCACTCAAGATTTCATGTGAAGCAGATCGCCATGTGTGTACAGGTGCATTGTCATGCTGGGACAGGTTGGGTTCTCCTAGTTCAAGTGAAGGAAAAATGTCATGCTACCAAAAAAACAAAAGACGTCCTATACAATTGTCTGCATCCAACTTTGCGGTTTCAGTTTGGGGAAGAACCACGTATGACTGAAAAGTCAGGTGTCCTAATAATTATGCCTTATAGTCAAACTAATTATAAGTTGAATGCTTTAAAATGTTAAAGGAACATCAACAAAATCACTGCCAGTTGATAACCTTCTGATTCCTACAGGAACAAAAACCAACTACTGCTTTTACCACAGATATTTTTAGGTCCTAAACTTTTTTTTTTTTTTTTTTTTAAGTGTGTTGCTTTTCTATGAAATTCTGGACACCACGCCTGTGGTTTTGTGGAGCCTCGGCCCGTGCCATGGTCAGGAAATAAGTTGAAAATAAACAGCTTTAAATATGAGGCTCAGACAGAAAGTGCTTCACCATCTATATTTGTATTTTGGTGTGTCGGGATAGGATGGATCAAGTTTGTTTTGATTTTGGTTGAAATAATCATTGGAGGCAAAGGTCATTCTGTGTACTGTCCAGATGGAGACCCACGTACAAACATTACCTCATGATTTACTGGTTCATGCACCCACACATTCCTCTAATCGTCACTCACAATGAACCGCTAAGCACAGAGTTAAATCTCTGCTGTCGCTAGGGAATAAATAGCTTCGCGACTTTGAATCTCTAGACATGTGCAGAGGATCTTTCACAGCTTTCAACTTAAGGCTTAAATGACAACATGGAACGTGGGATTCATACTGAGAAGGCTTTTTTCAAGGCATGCTGTGTGTACTGTATGTGTGTGCATGCAACATATGGACAAAAAGTATTGGGTCACCGGACCTTTACAGCCATCTGTGGTTCTTCCCCATATCTATTAGCACAAAGATGAAGGCACATAGTTGTATGGGACGTCTTTAGATCAAACAAATCTCCACAAAATCTAGTGAAACATCTTCCCAGAAAAGTGGAGCTTGCTATAACACTGTATAAGGACTAAATGAATGGAATGAGATGCCCAAAAAAGGTACATGCCAATTTTATGATCAGGTGTCCACCAACTTTTGTCCATATAGTGTGTGTGTTTCCTCATAGGCCCACACAGATATTCATCAAATACTGGATTCTGATTGGTCAGAATAGTGTGGTGCAGAATGCTGTAGTGCAGCTTTATAGTTTGTATATACTTATACTTTTTATAGTATAGTTTCCATAGCAACAGCTCGTACAGAGACTTGTTTGGCACGGTATTTTTTCACAGCATCTACTCTTTTCGTTGTTATTCATCCGAGCAGCATCACGGCGCCACATTACTCTTTCTCCTTTCCCTGCTGAAGCTCCAGGGTGATTGTCACTAATCCCTAAAAGTCCACGTCTATCGTGGACGGTTCAGGTTCTCTGGGAACGAGGACGCTCGACTAGAGCCAAAACACACGGCAGGCTCATTACCGGATAATCGTGTGATTCCCACAGAATGTGACTGAGTGCGTACACACAATACGATGAGGGACAACGATAGAGGACAATGTGACTGTCTATCAGCAGCAGATTATAAAGCTGAATAATGCAGCTCGGCGGTATTAACACGTCCGTTTATGTATCCATGGTGACGTGAGCGAGCCGGGAAAAGAGCGGGATTTTATTTCCAGGCAAATAAATACAGTTGTTGGGACTTTCCAGTTTCAGAGTTAGCCACACACACACTCGTATATAATGAGTGTAATACTATAACCGTGTTTGGAATCGGTTTTACTGTTATTAACAGTTTCTCACCAAATGCCATCACTCAGACAGCCAGAACAGGGCAAACTCAAAGGTCAGCCAGGGCCGCTGAGGCAGGGGAGGTTCAGCAGTTTGGCCTCTGAACTACTTTTTCCCCTCAAGTTTTCTCCAACAATTTAATGTCGGGTAATCAACTCATATTGCATCACAGGGCACCGTAGCACATTCAGAGGAACGCGTCTTCCACCGCCTTTCAATGAAAACCGGGCTCTGGACTACTGTTTACGGTTATCCCAAAGTGAACTTGAAGCCCTTTAACCCTTTGCTCAGTAGTAGCTTGTATTGCATAGCCACGTTTTTGCTGCTGCTTCCTCTCGATATAGCGTTTCCTAAAAAAACACGTGATATCATTTCTTATTTCCTGTGGAGGCATTTATAAAAGATTTACCTCATGATCTGCTTAGAACAATATAATCCATTACTGATGGACATGTTCTAAATACTGACCGTAGTCTATTAGGTAGAGTCCAACAAAATACAAAACCGTCCGCTTCCTCAAACACTCTGTCAGCTTATAAAGATTATGTAAAAATGTACACAAGCGTTTGGGCTACGATTAACTTGCAGAATAATAACAGACATAAACCATTAAATTGATGGTAAAATAAACCAAAGCTGAAGTAAAGCACCAGACATGACAAACTCCGCCCACTCTCGCCCACAGAAAAGATTAAACCGCCCCCTTTTTTTGGCTCTTTAGCTCCGGTTCGCTCATCAGGGATAATCTTATTCATTCTTTATCACCACAATATCTGTGTAAAGATGCTTTGAGACAATATTCATTGTTAAAAGCGCTATACAAATAAAATAAAACCACTGAACACCACTGCATTGACTTTTTTTTTTTTTTTTTTTTTTTTTAGCTCTTGCATATAAATATTGAATGTTTTTTGTTTGTTTGTTTTATTAGTTTTGGTTGCTTGTCAAATTTGTTTACGGGTTGCCAGTTGTTGCAGAGCTCAGGAGCTGATTTTTGGATCATATAGGCGAATCAGGGGCGTTCTTCTTCTTTTTATTTTGGTTAGTATGATTATTTTATAATCGTAATTATTGTTTGTGACCTTTGTCTATTGTACACTATTATTTAGAAGAAAAAAAGTGCAATAACTAGCACAAGCTTATAGGACAATGCAATAGAGGCCCCCACAACCACTGTCTTTGTATAGGACCCAGGATTTAGAGCTACACTCCAGTTCAGAATGCTGTTGTGTATTTTTGGATACAGGAACAGAATACGTGTCCGGCTTTACAAAGCGTGAGCAAAAAAAAAAAAAAAGGCAATCCTGAATGACTGCAGCATGTGGAACAGCAGGTCAGAGTTTCGCTTCACATACGATGAGGTCATAAACCATGACACGAATCTCACACGGAAACACGGAAATCCGTGTTTCCCAGTGTCTCATAAACCCCCCCTGTATCAAGTACAACATTTGTTGTGTTTTTTTTGTTTTCCTGCTTCATATCGCATCCTCTGCTGTGGGCTCAGGCAGCGCACGGTTCCGTAACACAAATGATTTCTCTCTAGTCGCTAAAACGGACTAACACATGTTAAAACTCTGAAATGGGCCAAAATGTTCCTCTGTGCTCTGATTGGGGCGGATATGGAGCTCGCGCTATGCCTTTTGCACACTCTGTTCTCTTTGGAGGCACGGATCAAGGCTCGGGAGTCTCTTAAATGTCTCAAAATTGTGTATCTGGACTATGAAACTGACCCAAATGTTAATTTTAATACTTTCTGAGGGGCAGATGTCTGTGTCTCTATACAGGTTCTAACATGGCTAACTTTGCTTCCTTAAAATATTCGACATTTTCAGAACAGAAGGTTTAACTTCTTGGAAACGCTTCAAGGAGAACCTTTTGGGACTGTTAGACTGTATGGACAAAAGTACCTGACTTTTCCAGCCAGATGTTGTTCTACCACAAAGTTGGAGGCACACAATTGTATAGTGTGTATTGGATGCAGTGGCATGAAATTTTCACTTGAACTAGGAGACTCAAAACCAGCTTCATGAAGATATAGTTTATGTGGTTGGAGTGGAAGATCTTAAGTGGCCTTCTCTAGAGCACTGACCTCAATCCTATTGGACACGTTTGGAATGGATCTTATGTTATCATTTTATTGTCATATTTTATGGCCAGATGTGCACCAACTTTTGTTCAATCCCATTGTAGTGTGTTCTGAATCTTCCCTGCTAGCTCGATGTTTCTTTATAATTCTATACATTTAACGAGAAGTCAGTTAACAGGATAAATTGATGAAATTGATGAATTGCCAGATGGAGATTAAGTTTTAATTGGGGGAATTAAAGAAGCATTGGACCACACATACCAAATGAATCACTTTCCGGAGAGAGTCCTAATCTGCTCCGAATTGATGCACAATTAAAGGTTCCAGAAGGACAAACAAAGAACCATTAAAACTGTCAGATCTTCAAGTCAAGTCAAGTCAAGTCAAGTTTATTTGTATAGCGCTTTTCACAACAGACATTGTCTCAAAGCAGCTTTACAGAAAACAACAGTGAAGGTGAATGGTGTGCGTTTGTTCCTGATGAGCAGCCGTGGCAACAGTGGCAAGGAAAAACTCCCTTGGATGATATGAGGAAGAAACATTGAGAGGAACCAGACTCAAAGGGAACCCATCCTCATATGGGTGATCTTCAGCTGTAGGATTGGTCAGCATTGCTGAGGTGTGATAGATCATGTTCTCCCACCATTTCTCCAAGCACACACAATGTCTGAAATTTGATCGAGACAGTGTGGTTCCTATGGAAGCGCACTGTTGTGTTTTGGAGATCCCACTGGGGGTTTGTTTGGACTGAAAGGCAAGACATCGGTAAGCCCACATGCACTCGATGATTCAGTGGTCTTTCCATATATTGCTTCCTTTACAAGGGACTGAGATCATGCACACACGGTTAAGCATTCGATTTAAGATGGAAGCAGAGATCAATATGTTTGTAAAAAAAAGTTTGTAAAAAAAGTTCGTGATCGTGAGCTCTGCTTTCAAATTCTCCAAGAATATGAAACAAATACAAACAGGTAACCTGCAAATCAGCATAGAGTACACAATTTACATTTTATTTAAACACATAATTATTACTTACATTTTATACAATTTGTATTTATTAGTTGACAATTAATTTTTTAATTTTTTCCCCCTGTCGCGCTTCAGGGAACCACCTGGGGGCGCCAAAATCAGCAACGATTTATTTTACCTTCTGCTGTGGTAACTGAATCCTGTAGAACCATGGCTAAAAATTGTGTTTCTATGCTAATAGTTGATTCTGTTGACTTTATAATGTTATTTCCAGCTTTTACATTGTTAGTTTCACAAAATATCTTGAAATTGTAAGCTTTTTAAAGTGAATCCTGAGGCATTCAGCATCAAGATCGGGCCAGCTCCAGTTGTGTCAAACCTCATGAAGATTTCGGACCTTCAAAGAGAAGATGTTGACTCTGCGAGGATCCCCAGTTGAATCCCACTTCATGAAAAAACAACCTCTTAATCAATACTAAAAAAATATTCTTCCATCATTGAACATTTAAAGCCTCAGGCATGAAGGAGCTCCTGGTTCCACAACTCCAGCTGACTGTATAAGACTGTAGAAAGGACATTACTCATAATCACATACTCCAATTCTCGTAATATTTCTCACTCTCTGGTGTTGATAATCACACCTAATGAGGATGAGTTCCACTTTTAAGTCTGGTTCCTCTAAATATTTCTTCCTCATACCATCTAAGGGATTTTTTCCTTGCCACATTCGCTCCTGGCTTGCTCATTGAGGATAAATACACACACTCACTTATATTTAAATTCTTACATTTTGTGAAGCTGCTTTGAGACAATGTCCATTGTGAAAAGCGCTCTAGAAATTACCTGAAGATAAAAAAAAGAATATAATGAGATATTCAGTTAAAATAATTGTATTACAGCATGTTGGACTTTTGTAATTTGTTCAACCTCAAATGGATTGACTTGAATGAAAACTCACTAAGAAACCACTGATGAATGAACGATAGCACAAGAAGCCCTTTCTCTTTTATCTCTTTATTGTTTTTACATTCAACAGTAGATTCTGCACCAAATATGGCTGTCCTTTCACCAGCTGTTCCAGCTGTTTGATGGATGTGATTTAGACAGTATTTGAATCCACCAGCCTGTGCTAGCCGAGCAAAACAGGCTCACTGGCTGGAAATAAAACAGGACTGGTTGATTTCATGGCAAGCGGGAGATGAATGGTATTCCGTAGCTCTGAACCTGTAACTGAGATTAAATATGTGCCGGTTTTGTGATTTTATGATGGAAATATGAACTGAAATTGAACCAATTTAAAACAACGGGAGAAAAGGCTTAAAAAGCCACCGGATTGAGAGAAAAAGAGAGAGAGAATAAGGAAGGAGACAAAGGGCTAATGACTCCTGTAGTAAAACTGAACATGTGTAAATTAAATGTGCACAGACGTCATGAGAGTTAGAGAAGCCGCTTCAGGCCAGACACGATCGAACATGACTAATGGTCAAATATGGGGCGGTTGTTGATCATTTCGTAACAACATGATTACGAAATGATTGTGTTGTGTATCAGTATTGGTATTTCTTGTCATTCACATTGTTTGAGTGTGTGTGTGTGTGTGTGTGTGTGTGTGTGTGTGTGTGTGTGTGTGTGTGTGTGTGTGTGTGTGTGTGTGTGTTCAGTTTGCAGGTGCAGAAACATGCATAAAAGTTAAATGATTATTTGTATTTGGACACTTGAGGGCACACACACAAACAGAGCAATGTTCTAATGCAAAAACCATGCAATAAGTGTTGAAATAAAGTCTTTACAAACACACACACACACACACACACACACACACACCATGGTCACAATTCATTTAGCAACAACAATATTACATACGCCGAAGACACGTTTAGCTCAGCTGTTTTCTTTCAGCTTGAATCAACGGACCACATTCCACAGTTTCAGATCATGGAAGATGGACAAGAAGAACAACTCCCTCAGTTACAAAATATATTGAACAATAAAGTGACTTGAGTCTTTATATATATATATATATATATATATATATATATATATATATATATATATATATATATATATATATATATATATATATATATATATATAAATTATTCTTATATTATTTTTTTATGATTATAAAACAATATTTAAAATAAATATAAATAATAAATATAAAAAATAATATAAAATAGTTTCTATTATTTTTTTATTATTTTATTTTGTTTTTCTGCAAAGATGAGATACGATTTCTTTCCCTTTTGTATGTCTCCCTCTTGTGGATACAAGCTGTATAACAACAAACAATATATATATATATATATATATATATATATATATATATATATATATATATATATATATATATATATATATATATATATATATATATATATATTTAGATATATATATATATATTTAGATATATATTTAGAGATTTGTGATGCTTTTGCTACAACGGTGTTAATAAAGTCAGGTAGTGATGTAGGTGAGGTGATGAGGCCTTCCAACCGATAGCATATCTTCATGAAACTGTCTCTGTGCACTTTGTGTCATACAGGAACAGGCTTACATCTCCTAGTTTAAGTGAAGGAAAAATATAACGCATGTGCATCTCACCTCCCTGACATAAACCTTACCTGCACCAATTTACCCCCTCCCCCAATCCACCCCATCCTACCCCACTCCTTCCACTGACAGAATCCTGTGGATCAGCAGGTTATAAAGGGAGGTGATTACTTTGTAGTGTTGATGTGTAGCGTTTAGATCCTACATGAGCTGAGAAGTCATTGTTTTAAGTAAATGCACTTCTGCTCTGTTTATTAAAGACAAAAGTCTAATAAGCAGCATCCATGCCTGTCCTCTGTTAGTATGATGGTTAAATTATGGTCTCTGGTGTGTAAAATTCCTGGTTTAAGCCTGGGCTTCAGTTTTCATTTATTCCTAAAGTTTAAGACTAGAAAGAAGAGAAGAGCAGTAAGCAACGTGTTCTCTCGTTCGAACGTAGTGTAGCAGTTGACATCATGGTTGCTAGTGCTTAAAATCCCAGGTTTGGTTCCTTAGCTTCTGCTTTCATTTGTTGAAACTGCTTTACTTCTGTCCCCCAGCGTTCTTTTCAGATTAGTGTTGTTGTAGTCTGTGTTGATGTTACAGAGCAGTGTACAGGAAACTCAGAGTGAAGCAACAAAGCTTTACTTGCGTTCTTGGGATGTGGTAGCTCAGTGGTTAAGATGGTGGACTCCTGATCGGAAGGTTGTGAGTTCGAGTCTTAGCCCTGCCGGTATATAAATTGTGTGGTTGTCAGTTGCTCTGAATGAGGGTGTCTGCCAAACACACTGTAAAAAAAAAAAAATAATAATAATTACGTTACTGCTTATGAGTGTACGTCCTTCTTTTTACCAGTGAGACCACGTGTTGTTTTTTAAAGCCTCTATGATATTGAACGATGTATAAACTTTTCTTACTACAGATCTCACATAAACAAAGTGTTTCACTGTAAAACAGGGCACTGCGTTTGCTAGCTGTTTATTTTGTGACTTTTTGTCTCAGAGCTATGCATACGACTTCCTCTTACTGAGAGAACTTTACAATCTGAAACAAGCCAAAGCTCTTGTCTTCCTCTAAACACAATGTCCTTGTCTGTGTGTTCATGTTAGAGGTGGTGTAATGGTTAGCATTATGGTCTCTGGTGACTCAGGTCCCTAGTTTGAGCCTCTGTCCTTGCCAACTTTTTGTTAAATCTAATGGTTGCTCGAGGAATTTCAGGTGCAAAATGAAGGAAACAGCCTCAAAAATAAAGCTCAATGTAAGTTATCGCTTATGGCTCAGTGAGTTTATGCTGGTAAAACTCTATAGTTGCCTGTCAGAGTTCAAATCCTCAATTGTGTGGTGTTTATTATGTCACTGTCTTTTTTGTCGCTCGGTAGAAAAAGAAAGATAAACTTCCCAAAAAAATTTCTCTGTCTGTCCTCCATGATGGCTCAGTGGATTAAAGCTGGATTATCTCTGTAAATTTCTGTCAGGGTTCAAGTCCCTGTTCATGTGCTTTTGTTACTTCTGTCAAAGTCTTTTTCTTGCTAACGTTGCTAGAAAACAAAAGATAAACCCCACAAAAAATTCCTGCAGTCTCTCAGTCCTGATGGCTCAGTGGGTTAAGGCTGGTGGTGATTTGCTATAGATACCTAGCAGGGTTTGAGTCCCACTTAAGGTGACGTCTTGATTCTTACACTTTGTTTCTTTGCTAATAATTTCTCTCTGCAGGTATTAAAAGACGAAATATAAACCTCACAAAAAAAAAAAGCAGGTGAGTGTGTGGGGCTTGATGGCTTTGTGGTAAAAGCCTTTGCCCCTGGACTCGGAGGTTGCTGGTTCGAATCAGGCGTGTCCTGAGACTGGGTGAATTGTGAGAATGTCTGTGTGTGGTGAGAGCAGATCAGGTAAGTGGGGGGTGAAAGGTTGCGTGTGGTGAGGAGAAGATTGGGGTAAATGGTGCTTTAAAAGCCTGGAAAAAGGTAACATTTTCCCCTATAGATGCAAAACTAAGTTGATACTTTTTCCCTGCATAACCCCCTGCCTTTACCTCTTCACGGGTTGGGGGGGGGAAATGCCCAGATATTGCCCCCCTTTCTCAGCTTACACCCTCCGATTCCTTCTCAGCTCACGTCCTTCGATTCCTTCCACGCAGCTCTTTCACAGTTCTTAACCTGAACCTTTCACCATTTCATATCCCAGAGTCCTGGCTGGGGTTTGAACGAGCAACCTCTCAACCTAGAGGTGAAGCTCATCCAACTGAGCCACAGGATCTCATACTAACAAGCTGTTTTAATGCACATTTCACTTTTCTATTCTACAAACTACAACAAACAAAAGGTTTTTGATTACTACTCTTTTCTTCTGTTCATTTCTAAAGTTATACTATGAGAATAAATGAAAACTAAAGCTGAGGCATGAACCAAGGACTTTCTGCACCAGAGACCATGACACTAACTATTAAACTGGAACAGATGCTGCTTATTGGACTTTTGTCAGGAAGTGAGTTTACAATTAGTACTCAACTTAAGTAGGGTCTAAACTCTACACCTCAGCACAACAAAATAAATCACTGCCCCATAACGTACCGATCCACAGATGTCCATCAATTCATAGAGTAAGGTACAGTACAATGGATTGTGTTTGCGTGTTTTTTTTTTTTATTAGTGTAGTGGAGTGGAGTGGAGGTGAGGTGAGGGCTTTATCTCTAGATCACAACACTATAGGCCACACCCCACAGCTCCCGTTAAGTCTTGAGTCCTCCTACAAGTCCTGCTTTCTCTATAAGGGTAAACACTAATGTGTGTGTCATGTACAGGTTGAAATTCATCTGGGGTTTGAAGCCACACTCAGGAATTTGCCCTTTGCATGATCTCAAGCTATAAGGAAAAGATAACTCTAAGTAAGAGAGTTAAATCTCTAAAAGCTCTGGTAGAACATAAAAGTTGTTTGAACCAGTGGGTGAAGCTTAGAGCCTGTGACTCAATTAGATGAACTTGGGTTTATGTTTCAGAGGTTTCTAACAACACATTCACTCTTCACTCAGAGATGGTCTTATAACTTCTAAACAAGTTTTTCCTTTTTGAAGTTTCTACATATCTATAATTATCTACTGAAGACCTGAGGTTTGAACCACTAAACTCTGAAACATAAACCAAAGTTCATCTAATTGAGTCACTAATTCATCTAAGCTTCGCACTTCTATATTGTACCAGGACTTTCAGAGATTTTATCCTGTTACTCAGAGTCGTCTGTTTCTTAGAGCACAATATCATGTTAAGGGCATATTCCTGAGTGACATAAAATCTTGCCATTTATTTGTCGTAAAATAAAACACGCTTCATACATTTACACTCACACACACACACACACACACACACACACACACACACACACACACACTTCATACATGCGCTTAATTGTCCAAGGTGTAGTGTCACTGATGATGTTGTTGAAGAAGGACAGAGGGGGAATTGTTTGATTGTTTGATTGCAGAGTGCCAAGATGATGTTAATCTAATCTTGTGAAGATTGGACAAAATCTTCTATCTAGATCACTGCGAGAACGTTATGAGAACGTTGGGAAAATCTGTTGACTGTATTAAACACTTGATAATGAAATATACCCATGAAGTGTTTAAATTCAGACAAAATGGGTGAAATTTTGATTTGCCTTTATTCAGCCTGTAAATAAATTTAAACCAGTACATGAAACACACACAGATTGGTGTTTACCCTCATAGAGAAAGCAGGACTTGTAGGAGGACTAAAAAGGGAGCTGTGGGGTGTGGCCTAGAGTTTTGTAGCCCACTGATAAAGTTCTCACCTCACACTCCGGAGCGCACTGATGTCAACTTCACCTGCACCAATTAACCCCCCCCAATCCTACCCCACTCCTTTGTCTGACAGAAGCCCTTGGATCAGTCGGTTATCAGTGTGTGATTACTCTGTAGTGCTGAAGTGTAGAGTTTGGATCCAATTTGAGCCGAGAATTAATTGTTATATGTGAACTCACTTCCTGAGCCGTTTATTAACACAGTGGATCAATAAGCAGCATCTGTTCCAACCCTCAGGTGGTGTAGTGGTTAACATCATGGTCTCTGCTGCATGTAATCCTTGCTTCAGTCCTCACCTTCAATTTAGTGGTGTTCTTATCGTTGAAGACTAGAAATGAACAGGAGAAAAGAGCAGGCAGCAAAATCTGCTCTCGTCCCAGTGTGGTGTAGTGGTGATCATCGCCGTCTCTGGTACCTGAGGTCCCTGGTTTGATCCTCAGCTTCAGCTTTTGTTTGTGGTTGTTTGTAGAGTAGAAAAGTGAAATGTGCATTAAAACAGCTTGTTAGTATGAGATCCTGTGGCTCAGTTGGATGAGCTTCGCCTCTGGGTTGAGAGGTTGCTGGTTCAAACCCCAGCCAGGACTCTGGAATATGAGACGGTTGCGTGAAAGGTTCAGGTCAAGAGTAGTGGAGAGAGTTGCGTGAAAGGTTCAGAATGTGAGAAGGAATCGGAGGGCGTAAGATGAAAAGGGGGGCAATATCCGGGCATCTGCCCCCCCGGCCCCTGAGGAGATGAAGGCAGGGGGTTATGCAGCAAAAAAACAGAAAAAAGTATCGACTTAGTTTTGCATCTATAGGGAAAATTTTCTACCAAAAACTATCACTTTGACTTTTTCTGGGCTTTTGAAGCACCATTTACCCCAATCTTCTCCTCACCACACTCATCATTTCACCCCCTACTCACCTGATCTGCTCTCACCACACACAGACATTCTCACAACTCACCCAGTGTCAGGACACGCCGGATTCGAACCAGCAACCTCCGAGTCCAGAGGCAAAGGCTTTTACCACAAAGCCGTCAAGTCCCACACTCTCAGCTACTATTTTGGGGGGGTTTGTCTTTCGTTTTATACCTGCAGAGAGAAATTTATGCCAAAGAAATATGGAGGACTTGAACCCTGACAAGTGTCTACAGAGACCCACCAGCCTTAACCCACTGAGCTATCAGAGCTGACAGGGTGTACACCTCTATTTGGGTGGATTATCTCTTGTTTTCTACCAGCAGCGATTTACCGATCAAAAAGCACACAGCAAGAGAACGACATCAAAACAACTTGAACCAGGATTAAAAACCAGGAGTTTAACTCACTGCACTATTGTGACATTTATGCTAATTAATAAAACTAAATTCAGCAAATCCAAAACAAATTCTTTAAGTATCATTATATAGATGGATGTTGTTACTGCTCTTGACCACAAGGTGGCATGGTCAACAGTTTATTCAGGGGGTGAAGATAATGCAAGATATTTTTCAGTCAGTTTTTTAATATGAACATGCACAGATACACCCTCGCGTCTTGTTTTTATTTTTTTCGGACAGGAGAACGGTTTTGAATATTCCCTTTGTTCAGAAGGGTCTTGAGATGATGTGAGGCAAATTGTGGTGAAGATAAGTCACGATTAGAAGAGGAGTAGCTATATAGTAGTATGCTAGACCCTTTAGAAATGTGAAGCTATTAACAATAGCCCCGAGACAGTGTGGTGTTTAACAACGTGGTTATTTGTGTGATGGTCTTCAACATGGTGGTGCTCAGAATGATGGTTACAACGGGCACTTTAATCTCGTGTTGCCACTACATTTCTCACAAAATATTTATTCTTGTAATCTTGGATTTCTTTATTTTTTCTTAACAGGGCACTAAAAGGCCGTCGTACCTCATAACAAGTACCCAAAGTCTGAAAATTGCCTTTTTTAAAAGACTTTAATTTTGTCTGTAATTAACCACAGAATGAATTCTGGTCCTTTTCTAACAGAATAAACGTGTGTGACATGGACATCTCTGAATCATGGCATGAGGGACTTAATGTTTTGGTCCTGAGTAGAAGAACTCGAGAAAGAGCTCACATGGTACACAGGAAATGCTTTGTTGTTAGTGGGTTAATTAGCACAGTTAAAGTGCCAGGACATGAGCAGAGTCTCAAAACAATGTTCGTAACCGGTTTCACTTCTTCTTCTTTTCCTGGCTGGTGGTAGTAAACCAGGCATCCAGGAGCTTCTTGCTGTAGTAGATCTGCCAGGCGTGCACCTGCACGGCCAGCACGATAAGCAAGTAGAGGACGGAGACCGCGGAAAAGCCGAAGATGAAGCGGTACGCTTTGCCGTGCCGGTAGAGCTGCTGCGCTACGGGGAACATCTCCATGGCGCCGTAGAGGATGGGCGCGGCGCAAAACAACCCGGCGCCGATCATGGACACGGCCAGGTAGCCGCTGTTGTTCCTCGGCAGCGCCATGAAGCTCAGCGCTGTGGGAATGATGCTCAGCAGGTACGGGTACTCCCACTGGTAGGGGCTCGCCACCAGTTTGTGAGAGAGTAGATTCAGCTGGCTCACCAGAACCTGGGCCAAAACTAACGCCCACAGCACCACGTGAGCCACGTTCAGCTTTCGGATTTCCGATTTCAGAGCCACACTGGTGACGGAAAAGGAGCAAATGTTCAATACGCCTCAAGAGCACTTTGTTTTAAGTAACATACAATAAACAGCACACACAAACCTAATTTGATAATGTGAAGCCACTCGTTCCCGGTGCTGAAAGTCACTTCCATCCGTACCCCCGACTCTCGGCCCGGCTCGCGATGCCATGGCAACACCCTGAGCAACAGAGAAGCATAAAACGTGAGCAACTAAATCAGCATGATCATACATGTTACTTCTCCTACATTATTGTTAAAACCGAGTGAAAATTAACGGACACATTTAAAACTTAATCACCAGCATCAGGATCACAATTTTTTCCCTCTCATCACCAACTGAACTCTACACTGCCATCTACTGGCAGCAATCATTATGTGTATATGTGTGCATAATCAATTTTCTGTATATACAGTATATTTCATTATTATGGTGTGTATGTATATAAAATGTGCTGTGCCTTTTTATCTGTACAGTGTGAATAAATCCTGGTAGCTGCTCACCTGCATTGCATTGTACCTGTACTATTCTTTCTTTTCCACCAAATCTACAAATAGACATGCTATCAATCTACCCACCTACCCACCTACCCACCTATCTATCTATCTATCTATCTATCTATCTATCTATCTATCTATCTATCTATCTATCTATCTATCTGTTTTGTGAGTCGATTCCGAATTTGATTCCACGAGCTTTGAAACAAATTATTTGATTCCAAGACACGAATCGGTGTCCATAACGTGTTAATCCGCGCTTGAATTTGCAGAATTGATTAAATATCTAACAGTCTTCATGCTCGGATACTCCGTGATAATAAAAGTGTGGAACTATTTTTTTTTTTCAAATCATGTGTGCGGAGTCGACTCCCGCATTCCTGTCAAAAGGAATCGACTCCTTAGGCACTCGACTCGCCTTACCGCTCTTCTCCCTGATATTCTCTCCCCAGCGATCTGTCTGACCTCCGTCAACATTATTACTTAGTAATAAATAACTACAGGAAATTAACTCGCTGTTATTTATTGAGCTGAAACGTGGACGTTATTTATTAACTAAACTCCACATTGGAGGCTTGTGCTGACGTTTCGCTCAAAACCTCAACTCTTCGTGCGAGGACGTGAGCAAACTAACTGCATAATAACATAAAAAGATACAATAAAAAAATTATTATAATATATTATTCGCTAAGAATTCAAAATAAAAAAAAAGAAAGCGATCTTGCCTTACTTTGATTGCAACCGCCAGCCACTTCTACGCAATCGAACACACTTAGTGAAGCTCAATCCCAAACAACTTGCATCCACCCTACACTACATAGGCGCCCTACGCTGTAAAATAAATGGAGGTTCTATGCGTTCTAACTAGTGCCCTAGAAAGGCATTTGACACAAGCTTTAGCCAATGAAAGAGGATGGCTTTCTTCTTCGTTGCCTTTATTACAGTTGGATTTGTGTTGCCGACATCTAGCGGCCTGGGGGTATTATTACACAATAAGCCCTGTTTAATTTTCTCAGCAATGTGTTTAAAATATAAATGTGCTTAAAAAAAGAGCTTTTTTAAGAACATTGTGGACATCAAACAGGGTTCATTTAAATATTTTGAAACTGTAAGAACTTCTTCACCAAAAACAGGCAAATCATTGAGGTGAATATGGATAAAAGTTTGTGGACACCTGCCACTTTTTGGACATGAAGAGCGCTTGTGGAGAATGGAGATTTGTACTATATGGACAAACGTTTGTGGACACCTATGTTCCACTAGATTCTGGAGTGTACTTCTGGAGATTTATTCAGCCACAAGATTGTTAGTGAAGTCAGGTTCTGGTGTAGATGAGGTGAGGAAGCACATTTATTCCAAAGCGGTTGAAGCTCTATAGCAGGAGATCTTTAGTTCTATTCTTATCCCAGTGGTGTAAGTAAAACCCTTTATTTAGATTTTAATTCTGTATAATGCACAGATCTCACACACACACCCGTCATTTCTATCAATTAAATTTTATTACAAATCTTTTTTTTAAAATGACACCATAAACATCACTGTTCCTCGTTCAATTAAATGTTTAGCACCACTATGAAAATCTTTCTGTATGTTTGATGATCTTTTTTTTTGTAACAAATTCAAGCACTCAGTAGTAAAACAAAACAAAAAAACATTATAATAAATTATACTTATTACCCCCCCCAATCCCACCCCACAACTCCCCCCCCACCCCCCCACCCCAAGAGAGAAATCTTTTCAGCATCCTACTCTGCCAAGATGTAACATATGACCGAGCGACGGAATGATACTACGTTGATCCTGTTTTTTAAAAACGAAAAAAAGAAAGAAAGAAAAAAGGAAATATATACATGTACACATATACACCTTTCACAAGTTTCCCCCTCGGGTTGAATCGGTAAACAAAATTGACCTTGTTTCTTGATTTGTACTCGTTTGAGTAACTGGGAAAGCAAAATATACCATAACAAATGTGTTGCACCATAAAAAAAAATAATAATAATAAAAAAAAAAAATAGATTACAATGAGCTAATGTATTGATTATTGTAAAAAGTGCATATGGAAAAGAACTGAAATACGCTAGGTATGTATGCGATAATTAGCCTATGTTCTCCCTGTATGATTTAAATACTGTGGCAGGTAATATGTGGAGAAGTGTGGGCTTGCGATTCGAGTATTCTATTGCGCTGATATGTAAATGTAGCCGATATAAGACTGCATGGCGAGGAACATCTCCGAACGGAGCCCCTCACCTAAATATATGTTTAGTTTTTCTTTGTAATCTTTCCTGTGTTTGGAACTTCCCGCTCAGCTCCCCTTGTTTACTTCACAAGTGAAGAACACTGATGAAATCGAGATGACTGAACCTTTTAATTGGAAACTCTGTTTTGCTCCGTGTGCATATTTTGTCTCGCCGATAAAAGCGAGCACATTACATCGGGTATAATAAATATCCAGAAAAGGACGAATGGACATATTGACCAGCGTAAAGCCCGGACGCTTGATCTGACGGTAACTGGACGTGAACAGAGTCTCCGGACTGTAGAGGCAGTACCGCGCTTCCCGACGCTTGATCCAGATAACCTTTTTTGCACTCATCGTACGTGTACATGACCGGTTCATTGTTCTTTTGCAGAGCAACCCAAACGTTGCCCCCTTTACAGTGGACGTGGTATGCGAAGTAGTAAATTCCTGGTATGCTGCAGGAGAAAATGCCGGTTTGAGGGTTATAATTCTGGTTGCCGTTGTACAAGATCTTGTTAAAGACTACAGGTGTGCCAACGGGTGGGAAGGGCGCCGTTAGTTGAGCAGTAAAGGCAGGCATCTCAAGAACATTCCTGCCAATGAATTCTCCAGGCTTGTGTTTCTTATAAGCGCCTTGCATGGCCCCATCAAGTCCTGGACCCACTTCAGGAAGAACAGCACCATTGCCAGTCGGAGGCCCAGGTGGACCAGGTGGTCCGGGAAAGCCGGGTATTCCAGGTTTACCAGGAAGTCCACCAGGACCTGGTTTTCCTGGTGGACCCATTGGGCCTGGAATACCAGACTTTCCTTCACCTGGTGGTCCAGGCTTCCCTGGTGGTCCATATTCGCCCTTTGGTCCGGGAAGTCCAGGCGGTCCAATTGGTCCACTTGGCCCCATAAATCCTGGGATTCCTATCGGGCCTTGTCCACCTTTGTCCCCTGGTAGACCAACCTCCCCTTTTGGTCCAGGCTTGCCATTAACCCCAGGAAGACCAGGTAAGCCTTTGTGTCCATTTTCACCCTGAGGGCCTAAAGGTCCAGGTAAGCCTCTGGGTCCTGGTTGTCCACCTTCTCCTGGGAGCCCTGGTTTTCCTGGAAGTCCTTGAGGACCTGGTTCACCTGTGAGACCCACTTGTCCTTTTGGCCCAACCTCACCACCCTCTCCTTTTTGTCCAGGAAAGCCAATGCCACCTGGCGGCCCCATGTGACCAGGTGGACCAGGAAGACCACCTGGTCCAGTTGGGCCAATTATTCCAGGAAATCCACCATGACCTTTCTCACCCTTTTGACCTGGAGCCCCAGGTAAGCCACCATATCCTTTGTCACCTTTTTGTCCAGGGTATCCAGGTTTACCAACTCCAGGTAAACCGGGACCGCCTGGGAATCCGGGAGGACCTGGTTCTCCCTTTCCACCTGGAAGACCAGGTGGTCCTGGAAAACCACCCAAACCAGGCTTGCCAATACCTGGAAGGCCTGGAGGCCCTGGCTGTCCCTCTTCACCAGGAGGCCCTGCTAACCCTTGCTCTCCAGGGACACCAGGTTTACCAGGACCTCCAGGGGCCCCAGGTAGTCCGTTTAAACCTGGCTTTCCAAATCCCGGTAGTCCTCCTTGTCCTTGTACCCCTGGAGGCCCAGGTGGTCCTTTTACTCCTGGCAATCCTGGAAGACCAAGTCCAAAGTCACCTTTAGGTCCTGGAAGCCCAGGAAGCCCTGGAGCGCCCTTTTGTCCAGGTTCACCACGAAACCCAGGCTGTCCAGGTAATCCCTGTCCACCTGGTTTTGACAGACCCGGTAACCCAGATGGGCCTGGAAGACCAGGGGGTCCTGGCAAGCCTACTGGTCCAACCTCACCACCATGACCCATGTCTCCCTTTGGTCCTGGCATTCCAATCCCTCCAGGTTTTCCTGGCAGTCCTGGCATGCCGGGTTTTCCAATCCCAGGGTATCCCTGAGGGCCTGGTAGACCTGGTTTTCCAGGAACTCCTGGAATCCCCTGGCCTGGTGGTCCAGAGGGCCCTGGGGGTCCTCGAGGTCCCATAGGGCCAACCTCACCTGCAGGACCTTTCTGGACTCTGGGAATATTTTCACCTGAGGGTAGAATGAAATATTCTTAGTATATGTACTATGTGTCTAAAAAAAAAAACTAATTAATGGATATAATTAAGGTATAAAACAGCAGACTTCACCTGAGGGACCTTTCTGACCTCGGAGAATGTTTTCAGCTGATAGGGGAAAGCAATATTTTATGAATACTTATGTTCTGCATTGAACGATTTTGTAGTAGATGAACAATAGATAATAAATATGTTCAAAGAATGGCAAGATGCCTCACCTGAGGGACCTTTCTGACCTCGGAGAATGTTTTCACCTAAGGAGAAAATGTAACATCATAAAGACTTGATGGAAAAAATGGAAGCTGTATAAATAAAGCAGAAGATTTATACAGTAAAGCTAAAATCTTTTTTATTCTAATGGTTATTAGTTATATTATTAGTTTTAATATCGGTTTTCTGCAATTAGTAGAGATAACGTCTGTCTTGACGTGGAGGCTTGAAACTGTCAAAGTGCCAGCTTATGCAGCTTTTTAAAAATGCTATATTTCCTTGAATGATATACAGTTGATTGTTAGGAATGTGAAATATTGTGTGGGCAAACCATGTACAGGTCACAGTTCCTAGATTGTTTGTTTTGGCAAGAGTAGGCCAGTTAATTTAATGAACTTGAGCTTTTCTGTGGCTTTATTGTAGCACGGAATGGCAAGCAACGGCATGAATGACGCAAATGTGGGCAAGACGGAAAAACAAAAATGTCTACAAACGAAATGTGGGCAGATGCCTTGCTGCGCTGTAGAGCCTAGATCTGGTTTAAATTAATTGCGAAACAAAGTAATGCACCACCTTACTTAAAAAAAAATTTTTACATGTAGAAAGTCCAAGCAAAAAATAAATGTGATGTGACATAAACGTGATTTGACGATATTCATACCTTTGACTAGATTGGGGTTTGCCAAAGGATAGGGAATCTGCGGTTGTTCATTTCCATAGTATGGGAGTATGGGCATATCGTTTCCATATGGCAGATGAGGCAACTCTTTCCCTAAGTATTGCTGCTGGGGGATCCCTTCCTTGCCCCGCGGCGTTTGAGGAAACTGCGGCAATGGTTGGTTTTGCTGGGCCAGCTGCTGGTGCCCGTAGTATGCCCCTGCTTCGGCATGATGCAGCAGGTAAAGCTGTACCAATACTGCAAATCCACAGGTGTAGTGGAAATGCATGGCCATGTCCTGCTGAATTGAAAAGCAAAATAAAAAATTTAATTGATGCACATTTACTTTATTATTTTTCTAGAAATATAGCAATAACAGAGTCAACATTCAGTAGACCGAAATGTTCTGGGGTAAGCCCAGGTCGGCTTCCCGAGAGCATTGTTTTAGTTGAAATGATCATCATAAAATAGCATAAAATTCTCCACTCTCGCTCTCAGATAAGATAAGCGCCAAAGCTTTGGACAACATGTGAAAAATACGTCCCTTGTGTGCAACAGGTGGCTTTCAGCTGGTAAACAGCTGATAAATCTTTTTAGCTTTGGACAGGGTGGACTGCTTAAACGATCACACCATAGCTTTAATAAAGAGCTCAAAGTTATGCGTGTTGACGCACAACTTTTTAAATTAATCATTAGCTTTTTTTAATGTATGTGGAAAACATCCCTTTCCAGAGCGACCTGCTTTATTTTTACAACCCAAGAACTCAAAGTTGCAGCAGCGGCAGCTTGGTGGCACCGAGATTTGAACTTACGACCTTCCGATTAGAAGTGCAGCATCCTAACCACTGAAGGGTTGGTGCCATGACCCAAAAGTTTTAGCATTTTTGATCACAGCAATTTGGTCATACTTTTATCCATTTTCTAGTTACAGTTAACGTTGTTAAAACATGACCTAAAGATATTGGAAAACAAATTTTCAGCTTTAATTCTCAAAATGATCCCACTGGTAATGTCTTCCACAAAATATTAAATAAACACTGTTGCTATAGAAACAAGAATGTATCAATAGTCTGCAAATCATAAACTGAATTTAACACTATCCTTGTATTTTGTGGTCTCAAAGTCTGGATCCAGTGTGATTACTTACGGGTTTGCAAAATAATCCAGCCTCTGTTCTTTTTAACAGAAGGCCCTGTAAAATGTTCCAGAAATCTACAAATTCTTCAGATGATATCGCTGGATGAATGCGTGTGTTTTTGTGCTCTTGACTTAGTCATGTAAAAGGTCTGAACCTCAAGTCTTTGAGAAGCAGCAAGGCATCACAGTCCACTTTTCTTAATGATTTCTTGAATGATTTAATTTGACAAAGAAAAAAAAAAACAAGAGTGGTACAATGCAGACTTCTAATAGCAAGAACAAGCTAAACGAATGAGGTCTAAAAATAGCATAGCAACCAGTGGGACCCAAGCTAATGTGAGCACTCTTTCTCCTCCGAGAGAATGTCTTGCATTGAGCATTACTGGCAGTGGAAACTATGGCTAATCTGGAACACATTTTGACACCTCATTTATAGGAAAACAGAACTTGTTCCTCAGTTCCTCATACAAATGATGAATCGCACAAGTTTCGGTGTTTAAGCCAGCGCTAAGATCCTGCGCTGGGTTTCTTTCCCCCTGCTAATTATGAGTGGCACTTGTGTTATCGGGCAGAAACCCAATCAAAGTTAAATACATAAAGATATCGTTTTTTGCACACTGCAGAGAGAATTCTCAAATGTGACTGTTGCTTAATATGTAGTTCATATAAAAAAATTAAATAGCCATCGGGGAGATCTTTTCCAACAAGCATCCAATCTACACAGGGATAACAACATAGTTTTCCAGCTCGTAGAAACCTAAAATTGGTCAGAAACCCCTTGAGGGTTTTTCGGCTGTACCTTTGGCGAAATCCTTCAAGGCTCCGGCACCCATTAGAAAGGGTTCAATGCGAAACACTATTTGAAAGCTTGAAACCATGCAATATCCGATAAACCTTTGTAGATTGTTTCATTTGTAAGTGTTTGCTTGATTACATGATTGGAACCACAAATGCACAATGATGATATGTTCCTTTGTATCATCAGAGCACATTAGTAGGTGTTTGACACGCATGTTGGTTTTGGCTATTAAACTTAGACAATATGGCTTCCTGGAGGGAAAAGAAATACATATGCGCTGCCTATTAGTAATAGGACACACTAGCCACTTACTACTGCGTGTAGCAACACACTAGCGTCCATTTTGTATAGCTGTGAAAGTTCCGGTTTGACTTGAACACCCCTCGTACACCTACCCCCACTCTTTCAATGGCCAAATGAAATCCCAGTTTTGCTAGATAATTCACATTTTTTTATTTGCTTACACATTTTCTTGTCTCTCATAGCAATAGGAAATTACACCGTGCCAGGAAAGTTTCCTTTTGTGCCAACAGAGGGCACACTTTTTGGAGTTCACACACAGCTTTTAAGGTTGCACCCTGATTGTTCCCTAAAAATCAACTGCTCAAGGATGTTTACTAACTTGTGAAGCGCTTATATTACGTTGTGTTATATGTAGGATTTGTTTGTATATTGAAGATTAACATACCTGAATGCACTTGAAATGACCATCTATCACTGCAGTGCTTATGTATGTGTCATGAAGGGTCTCTGTAGGTGCTTTCAGGTATATTTATTTGAAGTTGGACAAAGCCACTTTAAGTATACATCATGGCATTCGACTCTGGATCGGAAGGTCAAATCCGAGATGCACCGATCTGCCACTTGGTGGGGCCCTTGAGCAGGGCTCTCAACCCTCACCTGCTTATTTGTGTAATTCGCTCTAGGGCGTCTGCTAAATGATATAAATGTAAATGTATGCCTTATGTTATGAAGAGCTTATCTAGGAGTCAAGAACCAAAGTGACAACTTTTAATGTGAAAGGATTAAATTATGCAATTTTCACCGTTCAAACGCTAAACCCCCCCCCCCCCCCCAAAAAAAAATAACACGAGGGTCGTTAAAACCATCCTGGAAAGGAGAAGAAATCTCGAGTTCAGAACAGTGGGCGCCTGCCAGGACGTTTGATTTATGAAAGCCATACGTGTGATCCGATTTCTTCCTTTACTACATCAAGGAAGACGAATGAGGTGTTTCTTGGTTTCGACAGCATGCTAATCGTGTGCGCCTGGTACGTTTTGCCAAGATGAACACGAGGAAATGAAGAACACGCAACTCGGCTTGAAGATCGGCCACTTCCGAAGAACCCGAGGCCGCGGTTATGACATCTGGTCAGCGGCAGGAGTGGCACCGGGGTTAGACGGGAAGTCTGAAGGTTTCTTGCCGAGATTTCGACAAGCGTTTAACAGAATTGAAGACGGTCCATACAGCTGTGAATCTTCCTCTGTTCTTGTATCGATTTGGAAAGGGGACGATAGAAAACATGTGGTTAGAAGTTTCCACACTAGAACTTCAGCAGCAAAGGAATTAGTGTAGTGAACGAGCAGGAACGTTTTCCAGTAGAATGTATACTAGAATAAAAAACTCACATTATAGAGCATGTTAGCTTGAAAAAACACTTAGATGAGAATACTGTTTACCGCAATGATGCGAACGAGTCAACTCTCCAAATCGCCTCTTTTATGGCTATTGATAATCAGATTTGACTCACGTATATGAGCAATTTCTCCGGCATTGCACTTGCAATGCAAGTTCATCCAAAGATTTCCAACTATGGAAACCTCATTCCAACAATCTGAGCTGTTTATTTTATAGTATTTGACTCTCAGCTGCATCAGTGTGGCAGATTAGCAAGATCCGTATCCGTGTCTGCATATTTCATAAAAATGACAAGCTCAGTTTCATTGATTTAAAATGTTTGGTAAGATTTCATGTAGAAAAAACAAAGCCATATGAAGAATGATCGCTGGTCAAAATCAATCATGCTTTCTCCTGGGTTGGAAAAAAAAATGCTAGTGAGTATTTTAAGCTAAGAACTTTTAAGATGGAACTTTCCATTGCTAGATTATTGGGAACTCTGAGGTTAAAGTTTCAACATTTTGCTTTCAAAAGATAGCTAACTTGTAATTTAGACTATAGCTTGTCTTTATAGCTAGCTATTTACAGTTGTAAAGAATGTTAGTTATGCTAGCTAGGCAGCAAGTTGTTTGTGATGCTACCTTGCAAATTATACCTTTTCAACCCATTTGTGGTTCTTTCCCAAATTGTTAACCCAAAGATGAATACACACAATTGTAGTGGACACAATTGTCACTTGAACTGGGAGACTCAACTGTTCCAGCATGATAATGTGAAGATATGCTTTGAGATCTTGAGTGACCTGCTATAGAGCTTTGACCTCAACCGAATTGAACACCTCTGGGATGGATTTTTCACTCTGATTGCACTCCAGGCCCCTCTCCTCACCTCACCTAGTTTGGTACCTGACTTTACTAGTAGACTTTACAAGTCCTTGTTTCTGATGGAGCAGAAATCTCCACGATCCAATGTAACTGTGGCGTGAACGTGGAGTTGTTCAGTTTTAAAGTTCCAGATGTTGCAAAATACTGACCATGGAGTCTCCTTCCACAAACGTTGAATAAACATCTTACTAAAAGCATCAACAATTCTATGCTTTTATCTGTATTTGATACCGTTTTTAGTGTTCAGTACATTAAAAAAATTTATTGTATTTCCAACACGATAAATGAAAATAGATTATAAATGAATATACAGTGCAATAAATACTTTTTATGACAATACCATTTAATTTAATAATAAAAACGCTTGTTCAGAACCCTGTAAGAACCCCACAATACTCATGTCATGC
>NC_139582.1:29560417-29655417 GCF_946808225.1 Silurus aristotelis | reverse complement strand
CAAGCTCGTTTTTTTTTTTTTTTTTTTTTTTTTTTTTTTTTTTTTTATCCCAACATTTTACTAGGTTGCGGGCTAATTCTGGCTCATGCTGGAATGTCGGTGGTCTTCTCCTACAGTAGGTCTGAGCACTGAAACGGCCCTGGGTGGCTTCAGCTACAGCCTTCGTGTCTCAACACGGGGATTAAACGGGCGAAACGTTTTAAACAAAGCCAGAGGAGAAGTCTTTGCTACTGGCAGCAAAGGTCGTTCACGAGAATCTGACGAGCAGCAGGTTTCATTTACATAAAAACACGGCTTGATCAGGAACACGTGTTGTAAATGAGTCACGTCGTCTCGCTGGCTGTACGCGGAGGCCAGAAAAGCCGAGCAGTGCTCTGATCAGTGCCAGGGCCACCTCTGAGCTCAGTGTTTGGTACGTTTTTATCTTGCTTTTATTTCCGATTGGTTCTTCGGTAAATATGCTGAAACATCGTTACACCTGAGGAGGAGGTTATGATGTTCAAATGCCGCATGCTGCTTCAAGTATTGAGCCGAACCTAGAATTTCTGTTTTAACTCTAAAATTGTTTTGTGTTTCCTTTCACCAGGATTCCTTTCAACAATATTAAAACTCCAAGTTTTCACTATAGGTCAATAGCTGATGCAGATTTTGAATTAAATGATCCTATTAACTGATTCGACCCGAAGAAATCAGACCTGATATGTATTTAAAAAATAAAGAAAATAAACCCTGACAATGAATCTGACTAGAAAACAAGCCAAATCCGACAACCAGCCACCGTTGGCCTGCTTCTCAATTTCGGAATCACCTTTGTTATGAAACGCAGCAATCTGACACGCGTCTAACAGACGAAGCATTCTAAGCATCTCCGGGTTCCCATGGCTGTGTCCGTGTTACACAACCGTTTCCCAGGAGCCAAAAAATCCGACCCTTCGCTTGTGTTTTCACTTTAAAGACATGCATCAGGTTCTGCTTACCTCTCTCCTACTCTTGTTGTCCCTCACTCGATCTCTTACTCTTTTCTCTCTCTCACACACACACACACACTTTTCTTTCTTCCAATGAAGTGGAGCTGCGGCAGAGGGATGCACAAACCAAACTGTAGTTTTAAACTGCATGCAGCATGCTGGAGACTTTTATGGGCAGGTGGGAGGGATCTGGCCCATTCACAGAGAAGGAGGAGAAAAGGAGAGAGAGAGAGGAAGAAAGAGAGAGAGAGAGAGAGAGAGAGAGAGAGAGAGAGAGAGAGAGAGAGAGAGAGAGAGAGAGAGAAACAAATTACACATGGAAGAGAGAAAGAGTAACAGAAAGAAAGAGTTAATATGGAAATGAAAGCAAGTAAAAGCCTCAGATTTAAAACACAGGGTGTAACTCAGTGTCCATAAGCCTGCGTGACTGGTAAGACCCGTCACCTAGAGTCGTTCCTTCTCAGGAACAATGTGTAAAACCGCATTAACAACAATAATGCAGTACCTGCCTGCAGTCCAGAGCTGCCATGAACACTTAGCAGCAGAAAAAGAGGATCTGTCTGGGATCTGGGTCCAGCAGCTGCTTCCAATTTGCAGGCACTAACGAAAATATGAAAATACGTTTTTGTTTGTGTTGTAATGTTGCCACCTACCATGTTGCACTCTGGATCTGTTCATGCAAACGAAACATTACAGGGCCTCAAGCATCTCAGCTTCCAGCTCGCGCCGTGAAGCTCAACAGCATCCCTGGCTCGTTCAACTGATCCGACCATGTCTGTGTAAACACTGGGCCATTAACCTTTCTCCAGCACCTCCTGAAATATTAGTGCCTACTAGCTTTATTTCAGTACTTTCTGTCTTTAGCTTTTGCACTTCCCTTCCCTGTTTCAGTGATTTCCTAATATTATACAGTACATCTGGTAGAAAAAAAGGAGCTTCAATGAACGTGGAACTTCATGCTCAATTACGTCATCGGTATCTGAACATAAATAGCATCCTATGAGACTTAAACACGACACTCCATGCCCTTTTACGTTGCACCTTGCCCCAACTTATTCAGCTTCAAACACCTTCCAATAGTCTATATTTCAGTCATGCTACACCAAGCTAAACTGTCTCCTAAATACTACATTCCACCATTGTTTCTTACAATACTCTACCTCTCACAGCACGTTTCTAAACTCTGCTCAATTACTACTCATCTGCACATCTTCCCAATCACCTAATGAATATTTTCCAAACACTACTCCAACACCTATTTATCAACAACATAACACCTTCAAAACATACACCCACTCTGACTCTCCACTAACTACTCCCATCCCAACACTTTCTACACCAACTCCTACTAGGGTTACCCAAACATCTTTCCAACTTTCTTTCTCACATTACCA
Organism: Silurus aristotelis; assembly: GCF_946808225.1. NCBI lineage: Eukaryota > Metazoa > Chordata > Actinopteri > Siluriformes > Siluridae > Silurus > Silurus aristotelis. The sequence continues at coordinate 29,653,055 of NC_139582.1, read as the reverse complement.
TTATTTTAAACACCTCCCAGATGAACCCAACGACTGCTTAGATTTTCTTCAGCGTCCTCTAATACTACCAACATCTGGCCACATTAACATGATTGAACCCCACACCAGTCCTTTACTGTGCCCCGTTCACTCCCAGTACCACCACAAGTAACACAACAGCTAACACTAACAGAGACCACAACACCTTCTTTCATACACTACAGCTTTTAGTCTAAACACAACACCTTCTTTCATTCACAATGAACCTTCCAGTCCTACCTCAACACATGCTTTTATTCACAATACCTTCCAGTCCTACCCCAACACGTTTTTATTCACAACACCTTCCCACATCAACACCTGGTTTACTTTACTAAACCTTCCTACCTCAACACATGCTTTCATTCACAATACCATCCAGTCCCACCTCAACACCTGTTTTTATGAGCTATACCTTCCATTTCTACCCCAACACCTTGTTTGTTTACTAAACATTCCTACCTCAACACCTTTCATTCACAATACCTTCCAGTCCTACCTCAACACATGCTTTTATTCACAATACCTTCCGGTCCTACCTCAACACCTCCTTTCATTCACAATACCTTCCGGTCCTACCTCAACACCTCCTTTTATTCACAATACCTTCCGGTCCTACCTCAACACCTCCTTTTATTCACAATGCCTTCCAGTCCTTCCTCAACACCTTTTTTTATTCGCTATACCTTCCAATTGTACCTCAACACCTGGTTTTGTTTACTAAACCTTCCTACCTCAACACCTGCTTTTATTTACTATACCTTTCATTTCTACCTCAACACCTGCTTTTGTTCACAACACCTTCCTGCATCAACACCTGCTTCCATTCACAATACCTTCCATTTCTACCTCAACACCTGCTATCAAACACTATAACTTCTATTTCTACCTCAACACCTGCTTTCAAACACTATACCTTCCATTTGTACCTCAACACCTGCTTTCATTTTTCTACACATCCCAGTCATACATCACCACCTCCAATTTTACAGCCCTGTCCTGCCTTTACACTTTTTCATCTTTTATAATTCTCTACATCTCCCAATCTTGCCTCAACACATTCTATCCTCTGCATCTCCCAGTCCAACCCCAACACCTGCCATCATTCTCCACATTCCCAGTCTTTCTTTAAATACTAGCATAACTGAAAGTGAGCGATTTCTACACTTTAACAGGAATGCACTGTTTACCTGAAACACCCTTTAAGTGCACAATAATTTCTTGGGCAAATAGTTTTAGTTTAGTAGAGTTCCTTCCAATTTTGGAATTATTGATGTTTTCTTTCTGCACTCTCAGCATTAATGCAGGAAAAAAAAAATCATATTTGCTTCACAGTTAACTTTTACGCACAAGAATGCTAGCATTAATCAAACAAGAGAAATTAACATCTCTGGAATAACAACAAGGAAGGAAAGAGTGATCCTTGTTCACCGAATTCTTTTAGCCAGACAGAACGCAAACTGCAGCTATGTTAAGAGTTTTGCATATTTCCTGTTGTTTTATCTGAAGGCTTTAATCTAGCCACATTGGCAGGTAGCATTAGTGACTCATGCTAGCGGCCATTTGCAGAGACAGTTCTTCATTTCAAATCAGAACCAAACAGCAGTGGTTTGAGACTGTAGAAATGGATTGTTGGCTTCGTTTTCAGCTAAAGAGTGAACATTAGGTTCACCCATAAACTGCAATCGGTTTGTTTAGTTTCTGTAAGGACAGTCTCAAACTCTCAAACACAGAAGGGGAAAAAAACAGTGTTTACTTGTCTCACTGGCCTACTTCGAAGCAACTGGCCAAAACTCTGTTCATTATTAAAATACGATGTTGGACTTGCACGAAGAAAACATTCTGTTTTAGAGGCTAACATCTTAACATTAAAGCGCTGAGCGCTCGGGTAATGGTACTAATTTGTCTGTCATCGGTTGCATAGCTATAAACCACAGGGTAATAATACTATGAAATTCAGATTCCGTGCAAGCCCAGATGGGATCATCTTTGAATGTTTGTTTTAACACAAACCAGCATGAAACCATAAATGTTCTGTAAACATCGTATTAATCCGCTAACACGCTAGCACCGAAATGGTCTCTGTGCCGGAGCCGTTTACACTCATCCACGGCTCACCGTAGGGTTTTTTTTTTTTGAGAGTGTCTAATGAGCGTATCTGCCGCAAAAGCCTGGGAATGCGAAAAGCAGACGTGAGGTCATTAAGTTGAGCGAAATGGTCAGTTCGTCCCAAGTTCAGCAATTTTCATCATGTTCCAGGCGTTTCATCGGGAGATCAGGAAAAGCTCTAGAGTATTTAAATGAAGGAGGGGAAAAAAAAAAGTGGTTGTTTTGTTTTTGTCCAAGCTTGTAGGTTTATCAGATATTTTGGGGATTGTCCGACGGCAGGTATAAAGAGAAGTGAAAAAGTTTACAATCTGGTCATTTTATACATAACCGTTTAGAGTGCGCACCTGGATCATATCTCTGCTCATATTTTTGCCCTCTCTGTGTAAGGGAGCCCCCTGTTATCAGTAGTCGGAACTGCAGCTGTCGGGTTTGGCTACGACACAGGAATGTTGTCTTTCTCGGTGAGAACCTTTTATCAGCAGTATCGCGTCGCTCCCCTCAAAAATTCAGACGGCACTCTTTTCCAAAAACCTCGATGGCCATTAATGCTCAAGCTTGGGCCAGAACTAACTCAGTCTAGCCCCCCCCACACACACACACACACACACACACACACAACCAATTTTTCCTTAGCTTTGGCGATCAGAGACAGAAGGCAGGAGTCCAAGTCTGTCACACAGCCCCATTCACAATTCAGCACACAATCAGGGGCCACTGCACACAATACAGATGAATACGGAAAGTCTACATTGTGTAGAAATAAACACTTGTGTGTTCATGCAAACGGCTAGTGGACGGTGTAAGTTATACCTTTAGGGCTCTTTCTTCACTCATCTGCTCCAACTATCCCTCAACAATTACGCTTCATGGGAATACATACTGTAAATGCATGCTTGGATACACAACCGATGAACATTTCTAGCGGGGTTTTTTTTTTTGTGTTGGCATGAGCCTCAGGTAAGTTTTCGACAATCGATTTGAAAGTAGCATCCAAGGGTTTGGTCACAAATTGCTGAAACTGTTCATTTCAGGGACCAGGGAGCATGTAAAGTATTTGGTAGATGCAAGAAATGATCTTTATTCACCATGGGCACCTTGTCCAAGAACTTAACTCCATACAAAGCTCTAATTCGATCCCCAGTTCAAGCTCGGGGTCCTGTCTGTGCTTTCAGGCACCTCGGTTCTCTCGCCACCCATTTTTTATTTTATTTTTTTTCAAACCTATTTGTCCAACTGTTTTTTTTTTGTTTTTTTTTTAAAAGGAGAACAAACCCTAAGACGAGATGAAAGAAAAGTGTCACGCCAGCATTGTGAACAGTGGCTCAGGTTCAGTCCGATTCCTTCGGAAAACAAGCCAGGTTCCTCTAAACCGGCATTAAAACGGTTCGTAAAGATTTAGTCGTGCGCGCTGCAGGCCAGCAAACACACATGGGGTTTGTTCGAGTTCAAGAAGGGTTCCTCAATCACTGCCTTGTCACACGTCTCTCATACATTGCAATTGCGTGATGTCATAATGAAGAGCAGCTCGAAAACAGGATGTAGTGCTTTCGAGGGGAAAAAAATATATACATATAAACGCTTCATCTGCTCTCGATTGTAGGTTGTGGGGTGTTCAAAGGGGTGAGGGGGAGTTGCAAGCTTTAGACCTGCTGAGTTTCCTGAGCAGGTTGTTTGGACACCAAACCTGTCTTGGATTGGTTCACCAGGTGGACAGAGGAGTTAGAAATGTGATTTTATGCATATTCATTTGTTTTTTGCTCCAGAATCAGTATGCTATAGCACATCCTGAAGTGTTTTATCCAACAATAATTTGCCAACAACAAGACAAGATGATACATCATTCATTACCTCAACAACTGTCCTAAACTTCTGCCTGCTTCCATAAACATCAGCGTTAGTGTCACCTAACATGCCTTTAATTACTAATTCATATCCTACACCACCATTAAATCGTTTAGTCCATATTGTTATCTTTTATCGCCCGTCATCCTGCGAGACACTTGATAAATACAGGCTGAGACCAATCCCTCATGGACCGTCCCTTTCCAGAGTTTCCATGGCCTCACTCCACTATTAATCTTTCACCCCTGTTTACTGGCTGCTCACGCCAGGCACAGCTGGACCGCTCACTGAAAGACTTGTTTGCACGGTTGCTGAAGTTGATCTGAAGACAGATGGACCTTAGAATAACCAGGATGGCTGTAAGAGCAAATATGGAACAAAGGAGTTGAAAAAACGACAGATTTTATTCCAATGACGGTAACTTTATAGGACGAATTCTGATGTCACTATGTATTCAATGTCTTCAGAAAACAGAATTCCATTGTAGCTCCACAAAACACTTTCCCAAAATGCAATCTACAAAGTGAGTAATCTCACAAAATTTTACCTAGAATTGGAGCTTTATCTCAATCGAAATGCAAGAAACAAAACAGACATCAAACAGGTATTGGATCGGTTGTTCGCTTTTTGCACTAACGTCAACAAAGAAAGTTCCTGAAAAACAAAACTACGGCAAAATCGTACCGGCTGGCAGTTAGAGTTGGAGTTTCTTGACAGTCGAAGGTTTATTGCAGTACCGAAAATGTATTTTGTACAAATAAAACATGATTTAATGTTTTAAGTTGGAAAGGAACATTACAGGGTATATGGAGACATTGAGTCTATAGACAAATGTAAATGTTTTGCACATGGACAACTTAATCATTATTTCCCTTTAAATGTGTTTTGAAAAAATCTTGTGTAATAAATGTGAATTCTGTGTCGGAGATATTTTCATCACTAGGTCTGGACGCCAAACAATCAGGACAAAAATCTGCTCAGGTCAAGAGTTTTAGCTTGACATTTTCTCCGTCCTATTTTCAATTTTCTTTAAACCAGAAAATGACATCATTAGAAATCTCCCTGCTCCCTGTTCTGTGCTAGAACACAATGAACTTTTCTCAAAAGGAGCCTCAGCCTTCGATTTCGCCTGGAGACAAATTCGTGGAAAAATAAATTTTGCGCAGATGCAGAAAAACAGCGACGCTGCGCACATTCATGCAAAAAGATGTCACGTCTAATGTCATGTCTCGGGTCACAACTGCCACTAATCACTCACACCTGCACGGAAATGACCCAGACGATCAGACACACACACACACACACACACACACACACACAAAATCAAGTCTATGATTAAAAAAAGTATAATTTTATGACCTAAAGCTTGTTTTTATTGAATAATACCTGGTTTTGATGATGATTTTCAGTTTACCGTCTTCTACTCAATATCTACATATACACTATAAGAGCAAAAGTTTGTGGACACCTGACCATAAGATTGGCATGTGCTTCGGAGTAACACACTCCGCATTCCCCATTCACTGTTATAATAAGCTCCACTCTTCTAGGAAGATGTTCCACTATTGATTTTTGTAAACCATGTAAAGCAGATCTTTTCGGAGCTGGCTTTTGAGCACATCGGCATCGTCCTGCTGGAAAAGGTTTGCACCTCCTTGTTCAAGCGAAGGTACAATTTCATTCTAGCACATCCAGAGACGTCCGATATGAGTGTGTGCCTCCGACTTCGTGCGAACAGTTTCGAGAAGAAACACATAGGCGGTCTCAAAACATTTGATCATACTGTATAATGTGTTAACGGCCTTCTTCTAAGAACGTCTAAATTTGAGTGGAGTATCGACGTGTCTAAGAAAAATGCTCATTTCAAATTTTCCCTCTCACGACAGAGCTGTAGCTATAATGGGACTGAGTGTAGCATTCGACACAAGGGCTTCGTGTAGCAACAGTGGAAAACCTTCACCCGTCGTCACCCAGACGGCCACTAACAAGCTCCCTGACAGACCGTGTGGTTTATTATTTTTCTGCTAATCACGTCCATATTTACTCACCATCAAGCTGTCAAGGCTCCGGGAGTTTGTGGCTGCACCGAAGCGCTCGGCTGGACTCCTCTCGGCTTGTTAGTGGCCTGTTGTGCGAGACAGTAAGAGAAATGACGGGCCTGAAGGATTAAAAAAAAATAATAATTACGAAAGCTCAGAAACAGCAGCACGAGAACAAACCCAGCTGGCAGGAAGTGGGTCATTACCTGGCTGAGCAGCTTCCTGTGGTGATTTGCTTTGCCTGGAGCCAGGCCTTGTTCTGCACGGGGGCAGAGTGGTCTTTGGAAGAGGTCGTTTTTTGTCTTTGGTTACATTAATACGTGGAATGGTGTGCGTCTAACGAGATGTCGACGTTTATAGCTACGTTTTAGACTTCTGGCAGACGCTCTGCATCCAGATTGAGCGGCGAGGCAGAATATACTCCAGGCTCACAGCTGCCTGTCGATGCGGTAGCATGAAATTTTCCCATTACTTGAACCAGAAGAAGCAAACTTGTTCCAGCATGACAATGCCCCTGTGCAATGACCTGAATAAGCACAAATCTAGTGGAACATCTTGTAGTGGAGTGGACCTTAGAATAACAGTAAACGTGAAATGGTCAAAAAGCACAAACCATATATAATAGCCTATACTATATGCTGTACATATACTGTACTGATGTTTTATTGGCAGCCTCTCACAGCATCACCCCTGACACTGGAGACTCCTTCTATTAAAGTTTTTTTCTTTATCTCTTTGTATTACTAGATTTAGCTTAGCGGAATACGCGTCACGTCCATGGTACATGCCCCTGTGAACGAGCTGTTACTCTAAACAGTGCCACATCGTACCTCACGGTAGCTCCTAAATTTTATGCTCACGTGAGGCAAAAATAGTCATAAAATAATAAATTGCACGTTGTCATCTAGCGGCTCGTTAAGTTAGGTTAATTCCTATGTCAACGCTACAAGTAGCACGTTCTGTTCTCGGCGCTCGGTTTTCCGAAACGGTTCTGGGCACCGGTTCCGACATCCTGTTTTTAGCCAGGGCCAATAACAAAACCACTCCACAGAGCCGCCCGAGTCATTTTCAAGGAAAGCAGTGTGGCGCGGGGGCGCTCAGAGCTCGAGTGGGCGAAAATAAGAAAAACAGCGAGAAAGGATCGCAAATAGGCTCTCAGCGGACCATTAAATTTTAGAACTGCTGGTTCACAGGAACCTGACTGAGGTGAATGTGGGCACTGTTCGGATGAAGCGTGTGTGTAAGTGTGTGTGGGGTGAGACCTTCATTAAACCATCACGGCGTGAATTGAGTCAGGGTATGCGCATGATGTCATGGCATAACATGCGAAAGCGAACAGAAGCCCTAACCCCACACACACACACACACACACACACACACACACACACACACACACAGAGTTTAGACCTATTAGGACTTCTCTCTAGTAAAAGCAAGGATTTGTTTCGGGGTTTTTTTTTTCCGGACAAATACAATTCCTGACAGTCCTTTGAGACACTGCAGAGTGCTAATAATGGAAGAACAATATGAAAATTCCTTTTTTTTCTTAATTTTTCTGAACAAGTTCATTATTGGTTCATAATTGCTGAACGTGTTTCTGAATAGACAAGTAGGTTTTTTCCCCCCCTTACAAGAGCCATTTATATTCGCAGAACAACTGTATAAGCTGCATCAGTGCAGCTCCAGCTGTATTTGTCCAAGCTGAAATCACAGCAGGGAATAACGCACATCTTATCGAAACATGGCGAGTAATAAAGCAGTGTTTGGAAAGGGAAAGTTCTTGCTTTTTAGCCAGCGAGAGAGCGTACATTTCCTGCTGCACAAGAAACCGCAAGCTTGCCGTACACTTTCTCCAGCTCGAGAACATCTGGGCGCATTCCAAGCTTCTCCTCATCATGCGACATGAAAACGTTCAACAGAAGCGCACAGCCTTAAACATGGCTGTGTATTTTTTTTTTCCTATTCTAATATTGGCGCGATCACGGAGATCGATAGTAGATGTGTGACCGGTTTACAGGGCGATAATACATACGAAAAACCACAAATTTGCAGGAACGAGGAAGGTTAAGAAAGGAGCGCGTCCAATATTTTACAGTGCCTCCGTCGGGGATCGATTTCCTGAGGAGGCAATTTGGAGTGAAAAACATCCTGGGAATCCGTCCCCCCCCCCCCTCCCGATAATTACATGATTTATGACGAACTACCATGGCATTCATGCGGCGTGTTTATTTGGCCAGCCTGCATAGCGGGGATCCTGTTGCGCTGTGGTCAGAAAGACATGGCAGCCGCGGGCCTGTTTTGACTGCAGCTTGTCTTTCTTTTTCGAATCCGAAGATGATGTCGAGATCGCCAATGCGAACCCGAACATTACTGACTCACTGTCTGATCATTCGACGCCTGGTGGAGGCAAAACGAGGGCCAAGAATTGAACAAAATGATTGCTGCTGCTCCTTTTACAATGAGCTTTTATTTGCTTTCTCTCTCTTCCATTTCCACTTGTTGTCCTAGAGTCTGGATGTCCCGGATTCCTTGCTACAGGAATGGTGTTTGTTTTCCCAAATGTTAAAAGAAAACTAGACAAGATATGGAATGTGAGAGATGTTTAAAGACCCAAATGGTTCAATTTTAATACTGTTTTAGAACCCAAGGAATGCTAAAAATTAAAAACCGAAGGAAAGTAAAGTCCAGAAAGTGGCCTGTTTGATCAGATTTCCAGAAAATGTCAGTTATTAGAGTAACATGGGTATATCTTTTGAACTGCTTGGTTATTAATTATCTCTTATCTATCTATTTGAAAATGCTGTTTGTTTGACTCCTTGTCTTTTAAACTGTGTTAAAAAAACAGAGGAAAGACAGAGACCATAACCAATGGTCTCCAAGTCAAGAGCAAAACTGTAGCCAATGGTGCCAGAATCAAGACAAAGACAATAACTGTCCATGCCAGGAAAGAGATCACTGCCAACTGCACCCAAATTCTGATCAAAGCCAGAGCCAATGGAATCTAGGTCAAGATCAAGATGATAAACGAACACAGTCTTGAGTTAAGACCAAGATCATAGACTAAGGGAATCGAGTCAAGACTGAGACGACAGATAATGGTGTCTGAGTCAAGATCGAGACCATGGCCAATGGTGTGAGTCAAGACCGAGACCATAATTAAAACAAAGCCTGAATCAAGACTGAGACCATAACCAAATAAAGTCTGAGCCAAGACCAAGATCATAGACAATGGAAATTGAATCAAGATGGAGATACCAGCTAATGGTGTCCGAGGAAAGATGGAAACCATAACCAATGGGAATCGAATCAAAATCGAGACCATAGCTAATGGTGTCCAATGAGACCATAAACAAACAGTGTCGATTTGATGGTGAGATCATTTTCCTTACCTCACATGCAATTTCTTCTGAATGAGCTACAAGAACCCATCTACTCGATCTATATCTACCAGTATTTCATGCAAAAAATGTAAAACTTTTGTTCAATTTCCTGCTTCCACATACACTATAGCTGTGTGTTAAATGTACTTTAGAAACACCGTCATTGGACTTTTATCGGCACTATATAAATCACTATACAAAAGACGCGTACCTTATTATATGTGGTCTCATGGACAGCCTCGACAACCACAACCCTTCAGTGCATCATTCCTAAAGTTGAGTGAAACATTACGTAAACACAACCTCCATGTTTCGGTTCCTGTCACCACAGCGATGGAATTCGGGTTGATTTCTCCACCTGACTCATTTTTTAGTAGCTGCCATGAAAATCCATCAATTCATTTTTATTTGAAAAAAAAACAACCACCATGTCACCTCTGTTTAATGATCTTAAGTGTGCAAGCAATGTAATACTGAAAAGACACACACACACACACACACACACACACACACACACACACACACACACACACACACATGCATGCATAGCACTTCTGTTGATGCTTTTAAGGTCACTGAGGCCCTTTTAACAACAACACAGAACTTAATTATACAACCAGACTACACACTGGGTTCTGTTAAGGCAAGACATTACACACACACACACACACACACAGCATCGTATAAACTCTTAATGCAGACAGCTATACGGCATGACATCACGTCGTCCTTTTCTACATCCATACGTACACAGTATATTCATTTATTATATAATGGCGCACTTTATACAACACGATTTTAAAAACATTCCGCAATTTGAAAGTGACGTGTTTTATTACAAAAAAAAAAAAAAACAATAAGTAAATGAACACACACAGAAACAGACGGTTCTCTCGCTCGACCCTCGGAATATCCTGGCAGTCTCTACAATGTGAGCAGGAACGCACACTTTTATCCTGAAAACACACACACACACACACACACACGCTTTAAGAAACGGCAAACACAATGCGAGTGTGTCCTTTTTCTCCTGTTTGTTTTAATCTTTACTAACAAAAACCAGAAAGACACAATTCATCAAGGTTAGCATAAAAGAGTTCAGTACATGGAGATTAGCATGTTTCATCCCACCCAGCCATTTATTTATTAGCAAGTTTGTTTGCTGCTAGAATATTTTGCCAAAAGGCCTACATTTACGTTTACATTTATGACATTTGGCCGACACCCTCCTTTACATCTGAGCAGTTAAGGGCCTTGTTCAAGGGCCAAATAGCAGCATTTTGAAGGAACTCAAAATCTAGAAATCAGAAGTTCGATATATTAGTATTGGGAGGTGGTCGCTTAGTTATTGAGACACTGGACTTTGGCTCTGAAAGTCGTGAGTTCAAATCACAGCCACACCAAATTGCCACTCCTGGGCCCCCAAACAAGGCCTTTAAACCCTTAGCTGCTCAGTTGTATGAATGAGATACAAAATATAAGTAGTTCTGGATTTTTATATATGCCATAAATGTACCATAACTGTTATTAGAAGATTTGGAGTTCAAATTATACCAATGATACAGCCATCCAAAGAGGAGCCCAGGGAGGAGGTATTACTCTCGATCCCGGAGAATCACCAACCAACTATGTGCTTCTTTGAGCAGATGTAGGTGAAAAAAGACTGATTGCGCTTTGATGGAAGATATTTACGGTAATATGTCTTGAAGGAAGCAGGTTGCCTTCAGTCTCCCCATTTTGTTACATGATAGTGGGGAGACGGCTGGTGGGTAGAAATTGGCTATTTAGAAAATTGAGAGAGAAATGAAAATCTACTGTATATGTAATATTCCAGGCAACCATTGATGAAATGATGCTGTGTACAGACCTGGTGGTAGACATAATATGGCGTAGATAAATAGTTGTAAAACCCTAACATTTCTCACGAAAGCTTCTGGCAAGCAAAAAAACAACCCACCCAATCAAAAACCTGGTGCACCCTGTTCCTCAGACTTTTTCCACAGGTTTATTTTAGAATACCAAAGCCATGAGCACTCCAGACAGCACTCCGGAGTCTCAACTCTGCAAATATTTCAGACACATATTGGGCAAATATTCACAGAGGGCCCATGCCAGTGTATACAGTACCCAGCTAGCTTGTGTCTATCTAGCCATGAGAAGTTCACAGCAGGCAATTGGGATTTACAGTGTTCACAAAATCCCACACGGATGTGATATAGAGTGCTACAATACTGCCCAGGCAGGGGAGGGAGGCATCGACAGCAAAAATCTCCAAAACCACTGGCCCACTTTTACTACACAACTTTATTCGCATATGTTCAGTTGCTTTCTCACAGCTGGAGGACTATTCGGAAGCTGAAGTTTAAAACTAGGCTTCTATGCTAATTAAGATCCTACTGGATCGTCGCCTGGGATTCTGGGAAGCTGGGGTCACAGTAGCAGGGTTCAACCATGACATGTCTCCCCCTGAGCAGTGGTGTCGAAGACGCTTTTATTAAAGTGTCCGATTCTGTCAGCCTGGAACTCTCAAGTCACAACCTTTAACCACTGAGCCACTGCTGCCCCAGAGGCGGGTCTTTTGTGTTTAGAGTGCATGGCCAATTTCAACAGATATTCAATTTAAGATAACACAAGAGCAGGCGCTTTGTGGATAACAACTTAGAGTTATTTCAAAAACCCTGCAACTTGTAAATCGATAGGGACAAATGAAAGGAGAACCTCCGACTGTGGCTGGCCGCCTGCTCACTCCTGTGGTATCTCAATTTAAGTTCCGAGGTGAAATTTTATAATCGGAAATCTTCACAAAACCAAGAGGACCTGCCAGGACGATTACAAGCTTGCAACCTAAGGACACTGTAGCTTGCTGGGTCCTTTTCCATCTCGACCGCCAAGTGGCGTCAGCCAAGATAAGCAGGCATGCTAACGAATACAAAAAGTACATTTGGGTAGCACGGGTATTTGATTTGATAATCCTCCGCTGATCAAATTGTCCATAGGTTTAAAAGGGTCTAAAAATATGTCTCATGGCAGAACAGCAATCTGGTGCACCTTAAAGTACCTTGAAGATCTTATACTTGAACTATACCATCGTTCGCCTCGTTAGTGCCAAGGGTACTTAGGAATGTGGGAATAAAACTCATCCCTCTCCTCGTTCCCTCAATGTAAAGGGTGTGTGTACAGAGGCCGTGTCAAAATGTTTAGTCTCCGATTTTTTATTCTAATGCTTCACTTGCAAGTCAGCGCCAGATCAAATGCTCACTCGACAAACCCCTCTTTTTTTTCCCCCTTCTGGACTCCAACTTAACCGCTCGCTTCCTCAAGGCATTCTTTGTCCAGAAGCAAAAACAAATGAGTTCAGCTCCTTTTTTTTTCTACACATTCACCAATAATTCCTAAAGGATTTACAGCTCATGAGTCGGACGGGTGTGACGTGTAATATATATATTATATATATATATATATATATATATTACACATACACACACACACATACAGTATATATAGATAGCGAACGTCAAACAACCATTGTGGGATACGAAACAGGAATTGGAAATTTTTTTCTAACCCTAGGATTTGTGCTCTGGATGTTCTGCTTTTGATGAAGTATGTCTTATGGCTCACCTTTGCATGAAGGGATCTATACATCAGCCTGCAGAATGAAGGGCTTGAATTAAAAGCGAATATTTGAAGCCTTGCGACCAAGATTCTCATGTAATTAATCGCCCTGCCTTTTTAAACACAGATTCCTGGTCACACCTCGAATGTGTTTGGCAAAAATGGATTTGGTCTAAAACAGGCTTAATAGTAATACTGTAACTCTGGAAGACTTAAGGAGAACATAAAAAAAAAAAAAACAATGTCGCGCTTTGGCAGGATGCTAAAGGTTGAGGCGGAGGATCTGGTTTCGTGCTTAATTCGCACATCGGGCTGGCCAAGGCTAGACTTGGCACAAACGGCAGTTACATGTGGCACATTTTGCGCATACTGGAGCGGAGCTGGTTCTTTTTGCTAATATACTTTGATGGGCTTTTCCTTGGCCGTGGACAGCGACTTACCGTTGTCTCCAAACCGAATGTGAGAACAGAAATGTAAAGGGATACGCGATGACACATGATGTCTCTACACTTGACGCCGTACCAGCATGCATTCTTTTCTCTAGTGTCGTTCGAGGTTGTCACAGATGGCACCTGGATGTGACGCTGACCTCTAGTGGCAGCCACTCGGCGTGCCCCATTAAGAACGCTGGGTGTGGAATTTCCTTCGAATTCCTTCGATTTATATAACTATAAAAAGTCATAAACGGGGTTGTAATCTGATCCGAGCAACGATCTTGCCGACCCTGAACACGCACAGCCCGAATATAAAAAGGTGAGGGAGGGGGGCTCGTTCCAAACCAAGGGTTCAACGGAGTTTGCGTCCTTAACTATAAGGCGTGGATAGAAAGTGACTGTGTTTAAAAAAACGCAGGTCACAGGTTGACGTGATTTCAAGCGCTCTTTTTTTAAAAAGAAGCTGCTTCAGACCGATGGGTTCTACAGAGTGTTACCAAGACCTTCAAATCACTGCTGATGATAACACATTCGTTGGAAAGTAGCAGTGCTGGTTTCCTGATATCTCCAGGATGGCTGCTGGCTGAGTGCTCACCACTAATGCTAGGAAAACAGAAGCTAATCCTAACAGCAACACACACCGTTCCCACTGCTGCCCCATTTATCATTATAATAACGGTCTTTCACAAGGGCCTTGTATATAAAGGGATCATGATCGGAATTGAGCTGATGAATGAGCAGACACACCAGGCCTTCGGGGACTTTTAAGGTCACCGGGGAGCGGATACCACACGTCAGTTGCACATCAAAATGGAGACTTTTATGCTATGTTTCCCGGCATTCCTAGGGATAGAATGTCTCGTTGGCAGAGAGCGCTAAACAGAAATCTCTCCTCAATCAGCGTGTTAAAATCACTTGTACACGTCTTTAATCATAACTCCTGCAAAAAAGGGCATCATCTCCGACGTTTTTAATGTATACACTTGAAGAAAAAAGAGACAGAGAGAGAGAGAGAGAGAGAGAGAGAGAGAGAGAGAGAGAGAGAGAGAGAGAACAAAAATCTTTCGTTTGGACCAGATTTAGTTAAAAGCCTGATTTAGAGATCGGCGCGAAGGCGAGACGTTGACACGCGGCATCCTGAAAGCATAACTCCGAGTGATGTAAATGCAAACATTCCAGGATCGCTTCAATCAAATAAAAAAAGGACGGCCCTGGCCCAGTCAGACAACCTTGGGCAGATGAAAAGTTCATGATCTCCAAGATCCACAAACACTTCAAGCTTCAAGGCCGCATGAACCGATGGTGCTCGCTCCGTCGTATTTTGTTCCTTAGCTACAAAAAAAAAAAAAAAAAAAACAACGCGAGCGCGTCTGCAAAAACAAAACAGACCAAAGACAGATTATCTCTGGCATTTCGGAGGTAGTGAACTCATCCTTTTACAACGTCTCTCAAAAAAAGCCCGTTTATTGCTTCGCTCCAGTGCGAGGCCAGCTGTGAGGAGATCTCAGAAGGATGGCTTTGCTTAAAAAAAAAAAAGAAAAAAAAAAAAAGACATACTACAGGAAGGCCAGAAAATACTTCGTCCATACCATCCAGAGTTAAACATGACGATGGTCAACATAACAACGATTAGCCGAAAAAAGCCGACCAACCAAAAGGCTAAAGCTCTGTATTGTACCCAAATTGTGGGAAATCAATCACAATCGAAAAATAAATTTTTAAGTTGGTGGTTAAAAGCATTTTTTTTTTGGTTTCACAGAACTTGGAATGTAATCCATCTTGTTCTGCGATCACTCTACCAGCAAAAAAGCGTGTTTTTATATAAACGAATATGAAGCAGACGCGCTCAAACCCGTGAGCCACGATGGCCACGATGATCCAAATCTGCTAATTATTTTGCACCTCGAAAAAGAAGGCATCGAGTTCCTTCTCGGAGCTGCACTAAAAGCCGTGGAATTCATACACCCCCCTTTGATGTCGTTTCTCCTTCCAGTAATGAAATCTGTCTGTTCACCAGATGTGCAAGGAGGGGGGAAAAAATAAAAAGCTGAATAAAAAAAACCCAACAGATATTCCTTGATCACAAGGTCATCAGAGCCATAGCTGAGCTCTCTCTCTTTCTCTCTCTCTCTCTCTTTGGATTGAGGTGTTGAGCAGGCCGAGACATCTTTTATCGCGTGAGGGGAATCGCTTCGTCGTGAAAGACGAGCTATGATGCCACACGCGAGATTTATGGCGCCGTCCCGTAGGCGTTTGTCTTTCGAGCTGAAAGCGTGTTGATCCAGCTGAGGAATCGAAGGAACGAGGGTTCCACATCTCTGGCTGGACATCAACAGTGTAATACTTTCAAGAAGAACTCGCTAGTGTTACCGTTCCAGAGGTGACCGAGAGATAAATCAGAGCCGGACACAGATATTAATCTGGTGAAGCTGGAATGCATTATGGCTCAAGTTTGATGTCCATGAATTGAATCCAACACTTTTTCAACATCCTTGGATTTCTCATTCAATGAATTAAACTTGTACAAATCTCCAAAAGATCGACTTACGTATACTGTAAACTTTGTACGTCACGGTAGCGTAAATTGCTCTAAATTACGTGCTATAATGCCCTAAATTATTAACCAATCACAGTATTCCAGCCCATAATGATCACCATAAGCGAAGTCATGTCTCGACTTGATTACCATTACATACAATTGAGTATTAAACATTCAAATAATGATTCACCAGTAAAACAGCCATTGAGGGGGGAAAAAGGTTTTGTTTTTATTTATTTTTTATTTATATTGTGTCTGGTCTCACGGAGCACCTGCACACCAAAATCTCAGGCTGACAAAAATGAAAAAAACTAAATTTATTCGTTTTTTTTCTTCTACTAAAAGCACTAGACGAAAATTTTTATAAAAAAAACTACAAAAAAAACCACACACCTTAGAGATTTGCACAGGAATGTGTTAACTGTGAGGCGAATAAATGATTGGGGATTAAGATATACACGTTACGGCCAAAAGTATTGAGGCACCTGACATTTCCAGGCATATTTGGATCCTCCCTAAACTGTTACAAAATTGGAAACACACAGTCCATGTGGTCCCATGCAATTTTCCTTGCACTTGAAACCCAAACTTGTTCAAGTATGACAATTCAAACCTTGTGCACAAATCCAGCTCAAACAATAAATACTTTTTAAAGGGTTGGAGCTTCGACCCTACTGAAAAATGAATGTGAACGCTGACTGAACCTCAGGCCTCCTCACCTCACTATCACCCAATCCTAACACCCTTGTGGCTGCAAACTCTAGTGGAACATTTTCCCAGAAGAGTGGTGGTAATTAGAACAGCAAATTGAGATTCGATGTGGAATTGGAAATTCGAAAAGCACTTAATCTTATACTGAAGTGTCCACAAAACTTTTGTCAATAAGACCTTAAAGACTATACCAATTCACTATGAATTCAACGGACCACTTTCCCACATACCTAATGAAAAAATGACTGTAGACTTTTACACTACATGTCACAGATGTGACCGTAAACGTGCAGGGGTAATTGGCGTGGCCTGCAAACAATTCTGCCTCATCAGCAAGCAGTTATGGACGTGCGGTGCTGGACTACATCCTAATGTTCGAGTGGAAATGTTTCAAAGTAAACAGTGCCTTTTTTTCTTTCCTTTTTTTTTTTTTTTTTTTTTTTAAAATCACTAAACTTTACACTAAAAATGGCCGTGTGGTAGCTCGAGATATCGCCGAGTCAGAAGCGCAGAGTCTGGAAGACATTACGATGGAGGCAATTTAAGCTTCGGGTTCGGGAGGCGTTTCGAAAGTGTTCGCGTTTTCAACACCAATCTTCCCCAATCCAACAGAAATGTTGACACAAGCTGGTTCCACCCATCTAATAAAATCACCCAGGATTTGATTATAGCATGAACGCTCTGATCCCTCGCTCTCTTTTTCATGTCTGGTGTGTGTTTCTCTCTCCGTTTTGACCGCACAGTGGAGTCCGGGTGAGCGTGTTTTGGAAATGTAATGCGATGGCTGGAAAACAGGGATATTTAAAGGGGAAACAAGGAACATGGTGGAACAACTAGGAGTGCATATAAATTGTTGTTTTTCTTTCATGGCCATGTCACAGTCCAAAAACTTAATAGTAAAATGACCAAGAGTATTGCGGTATGTTCCGCCATTTTTAAATGATAGACATCATATGAAAATCATACGTCTGCACACTTTTAACCCGCTTTTATCCTCACATTTATTTTTTGGATTTTCAAAAAAAGTCTCAGACAAAACTTTATTTTGCAACACAATACACATGCTAGAGCAAAATTATAATAATTATAATAATTATTATTATATTTATTATTATAATCTGTGAATCCTATTTTCTACTCATGTAAAGACAGACACGTCCACTAGAGGGCAGTAAGTGATCACAGTGAGATCTCTACCTAAAAAAATATATATATGAAATGCTCATTCTCTCAGATGTAATGTGTGTTTTTATGTTTAGTGCCATGTATAAGTTACATGAGAAGCATGTATACTGAACATTGATCTCAAGTTTTCTGTACCTCAGATGATCATCTTCATCTGGAGCGGGTTGTTTTCTCAGGGATCATCTTACTCAGACTCTGGCTCTTTACAGTGTTCCTTTTTGAACGACGGGCTGTTACAGGTTCAGTTTCTAACGGAGACTCTGGTGGTCTGGCAACCTTTCGGGTGCTTCCCCGTACCTTTGCGACAATTGAGGAATCCTGAGGAAGTAAAATTTTTATAGTAAACTGGTCATTGTTATATAAACCTAATTCCATGTTGTAAAAATTAAACAAACCAAATGTACCTCATCTTCGGTCTCGTTCTTCCCAGATTTCGGCTGGAGCGTTTTTTCTTTAGGAGCCCTTCTCTTCAAAACTGTATCTTTCAAAACTGATTCCTTCTCCTCTAGAGCTGGTTTAGCGGTTCTGGATCCCTTGCGCCCTTTCTCCAGCAATTGATCCACGTTTGAGGCGTTGCTCTTGGGGGGCAACTCCTCTGAGGCTGACTCCTCTGTAGATTTTACTTGAGACACTCTCTCATCTGGGACTAATTCTTTCTTGGCAGACTTTTTTGAAGCCTTCTTTATTGGGGCCTTCATCTTTGGGGCTGTTTTACTTTTCTCAGCCATTTCCTTTTCAGTAGTCTCTTTCATTGAGACCATCTTATTCGTCGTTAACTCCTTCCGAGCAGTCGTCTTCTGGGATTTGTCTTTTGCGGACCGAGTTGAGGACTTTGCTGTATGGCTTCTCTCGGGCACTTGAGCCAGGACCAGCTCCTTCAGGGCCAACTCCTCTACTTGAGAAGCGGCCTCTTTTAGGGTCAATTCCTTCTCAGCCTTTTTTTTGGAAGTCATCTTTTTGGGGGGGTTTATCTTTGGTGCTCTCTTACCTTCCTCCATTTCCATGTCAGCCGATTCAAGCGAAACATTTTCAGTCGACTCTTTCTGTGATACCTTCTTTTGTGCTGTGTTTTTTGTGGCTATGGTTGAGGTTTTTGCAGTTCTGGATCCCTTACGGCTTTTCTCATGCTCTGCAGCCATGTTTGAGAACTTGACCTTTCGGGGCATCTTCTCTGGGATATTTACTTGTGAGGGCTCACTATAAGCAATCTCCCTTGGGGATGTCTGCTTCTTGGCAGAGGTCGTCTTTGCAGACACTTTTTTGGGGGCCTTGTCCTTTGTAGCCGTTTTCCCCTCCTCAGGGGTGTCTTTGCCAACCTTTTCCTTTGGAGTTATCTTACTTTCCTCATCTACATCCTTTCCAGCCTTTTTCTTTGGAGCTATCTTACCCTTCTCAGCTGTGTCCTTGCCAACATTTTTCTTTGGAGCTATCTCAACTTCTTTAGGTGCATCTTTGCCAGACTTCTTCTTTGGAGCAATCTTATCCTCCTCAGGTTTTTCTTTGCCAGCCTTCTTCTTTGGAGCTATCCTATCCTCCTCAGGTGCATCCTTTCCAGCCTTCTTTTTTGGAGCTATCTTACCATCCTTAGGTGTGTCCTTGCCAAAGTTTTTCTTTGGAGCTATCTTAACTTCCACAGGTGTGTCTTTGGCAGCCTTCCTCTTTGGAGCTATTTTAGCCTCCTCAGGTTCATCCTTGCCAGCTTTCTCCACTCTATTGGTCTGCTTCAAAAGCTTCTCTTTTTGGGCCTTGGTTAAGGGCTTAGCTTTTCTGGTTCCCTTGCGGCCTTTCTCCGACACTTGGGACACCACTGAGGCCTAAGAGAGTCAAAGTTTCAAACCAATGTGAAGAAAAATTACTAATTACTAAGAACTAATTAGCAGCTTAAAGAAGAAAAACCAGTGAACTGTACCTGACTTGTGTTTATCCCCTCTGCATCTTTTTCCTCTGGGGTTATTGGAGCATAGGAAATCGCTTGGGCTTTAGAATCCTTATAGACTTTTTTTTGTACTTGTGCAGCTTTAGAGGCCTCCTAAAACAGGAAAGTTTTACTAAAATTATAAGCCACGCTGCTTGGAGAGGACATTTAAGCAGAAATACACAAGTAATAATGCTAAAAAAAAACAATTTGAATATAGCCCTAGTACTGCAAAAGTGCCATTGTTGGGCCCTTAAACAAGGCCCTAAAACCTCTCTGATAAAGGGCTGGTGTACCATGGCCAGCATCTAACAAGCTTGGAAAAGATAAGAATTTCATTGCGCTTCAATGTGAATGTTATATACAAAGACTGTTTGTTTTGTTGTTGAATGTTAATTGGTAAAATCATTCATTATTTTCAGCACAGTTTAAACACACCTCTTTCTCGGTCAGCTGAGTCTTTAACTCTGCAAGTTCCACCTTCAGAGTGTCTACGTTTGTCTGAAAAAATAAAATAAAGATTCAACAAATTCCTTTCCTGTGTTGTTTTTAACATCATCCAGCCCCGAGCGCTACCTGAAGTGTGAGGATTTTCTTCTGAAGGTTCGTGGCTTTCTCCTCCTTATCTCTAGAACGGCGGAAAACAATTGGAAAAAAAAATATATACAGAATCATGGCATAACATTATTATTTTTTTTTTTTTTGATAAAAGACATTCATTTTCAAACCAATGAATCAAAGAAATAATAGAATAGTATTTTTGTTTAAGTTTAATACATGAACCACTTCGAAACTTGATGATTAGACCTTAAAATATCAATTCACAGTCAAAATTAAAATGTTTGATTATTTATAGTATTTAAATTACATTTGGATCAAATTAAATAAGCATTTATAAACCTTATTTGTGCATAAATAAGTACTAATTAATTTCTTTGGTTAATTATTTATAAAAAAATATATATTATTTATTATGAAGCAATATGTAAATTTATAATAAACCTGAGCTCCTGAGCTTTAGCCACATCTCGTTCGAGACGTCTGATCTCTGCGTTTTCCTCACGCATTGCTCGCTGGACGTCCTGTAGCTTCAGCAGCGAAAGCAAAGCTTTGTCTCCCAAACCGTCCAGCTCATCAGAGGTTCGAGATCGGGACAGGATGCTTTTACACAGCGTCAGGAGCAAGTCGCAGGACGGCATCTGCAAGGCACGGTACAACGTCACAATACAGAACGGCACAGAGGGATATGAGCCGAGTCTCCTGGTTCTTATTGAGTCACATCACCTTGGACAGTTCAGAGAGGAGTTGGTCTCGAGAGCCTACGGCCAGCTCCAACCTCTGAGTCTCTACCTGCAGGGTTTTCTCCACCTCACCCAACTCTTGCTGTAAAAATTTAAAAATATGTATTTACTTTAGGTTGTATCTATGTATTTAGATCTTAATGCTGGAACAGGTCCGGTTCTCCTAGTACGGTTGAAGAAAAAAATTTCCTTCTAAACAAACACGTTCTATTGCCTCCAATTTTGTGGGAGTAGTTTGTAGAAGAACCACATATGGCTGGAAAAGTCAGGTGTCCCATTACTATTTTCATTATGGTGTAGCTCGCTTGTGTTCGGTGTGTAGGAAATTGTCGTGTGCTGCGTAGGAAATTGTCGTGTGCTGCGTGTTCACCTGTAGCTGCTGGGCCCGTTTCTGATGCTTGGCCTGATGGACGAACTCCAGGTCTGCGTCAGTCCACCGGTAACCCTGCATGCCCTGGATAAAAACATCAGGGTCTGCGTTCCCCATCGCCAATAAAACACCTAAAAAACAACTCAGTAGTCAGATATACTGAATCCCTACATCACAACATCCAACTATACTTAATGCTTAGCGTGACAAAACAATGTTAGTAAAATGTATGTAATGTATGGAGATGTTTAGGAGAGGTGCAGTGGAGCTTTTAACCAGATTGTTTAAGAGGATGCCTGAGGAATGGAGAAGGAGTTTGCTGGTACCGGTTTTTAAAAATAAGGGAGATGTGCAGACCTGCAGTAACTACAGGGGAATTAAGTTCATCAGTCACACCATGAAGTTATGGGAAAGAGTAGTGGAAGCCAGGCTGAAAGAAGAGGTGACCATCTGTGAGCAACGGTATGGTTTCATGCAAAGAGGAGCTGGACTATGATGTTTGCAGATGATATTGTGATTTGTGGTGAGAGTAAGAAGCAGGTTGAGAAGAGCCTGGAGAGGTGGAGGTACACACTGGAGAGGAGGGGAATGAAAGTCAGTAGGAGTAAGACAAAGTACATGTGTGTAAATGAGGAAGAGTTGAAGGGAGAAATGGTGAATTGAGATGTTTTGGACATGTGCAGAGGAGGGACATGGGGTAGATCAGTAGGAGAATACTGAGGATGGAGCCACCAGGAAGGAGAAAAAGTGGAAGACCAAGGAGGAGGTTTATGGATGTGGTGAGGGAAGACATGCAGGTAGTTGGTTAAATGTAGAAGAAAGAGTAGCATGGAGACAGATGATCCGCTGCTGAAAGAAGAAGAAGTAGAAGAAGAAGAAGAAGCAACTGAGTAAAGAGGAAAGTACTGCAGTCTGGTTTGAGCTTTTGACTGTGAAAAATCCATCAACATAAAAAAAATAAAAAAATAAAAAATAAAAAAAAAAACGCACTCGACGCCGACGTGATGCTGGATCTGCGATAGGACATCCTCTCGTCCTTCACAGAAGGGCACGTGGAGTCATCCTGACCGCCGATGGAAGCGTTTTGGGGTGGCTCCTGTACACGACAGAGGGAAAAATGTTTAAACAATTGAAACCTATATACACTAATCCCAACCATCAACTTCTTCATGGATTATGAGTGGTTAAGGCTCTCGGAGGGTCGGGTGTTCAAGCCCCGGTATCACCAAGATGCCACTCTTGGGCCCTTGAGCAAGGCCCTTAAACCCCCTTCGCCGTATCATGGCTGACTGTGCGCTCAGACCCCATCTTCCTAACATCGGTGAGATATGCGAAGAAAGAATTTCACTGTTCTGTAAGGAACATGTGACAAAGAAGCCTTTACCTTTATTATTCTGGATTCTGATTGGCCGTTTTGTTTTCAGAAGGATTTATAATCAGAGATTAATAATGAACAGATTATTTTTTAATACTTAATAAAAGAACAATCCTCAATGCTTTTATGTAAGGAAGCATTTTGATTAAAGATTCCTGGAAAGACTATTCAGCGTCAAGATCTCCCAAATTAAACAGACCTTCCTGAGAGGCCACGCCCCTTTCAACTCAAATTAGGTCGGGTAACATCCGGGTACTTTTTAATAGATTAAAGAGTTTACAGTAGTTTGTATCGCACTCTGTCGCTAAAATGTCGGGAATCTAAACGCCTGAATGATCTTGATCGTTTTTTTTAACACTTACCTGAGACTCTTCTTCCTCTTTGACTGTCGGGTTTTCATTCCTATGCGTCTCTGAGATCTTTTTGGTCGGAGGAGTTCTCTGGAGCTGTCGCCCAACAGGAATAAGGCTTAAGCGCTTGTTCTCGATAGGTGACGGACATTGAAGAGGAGCTAGGTGTAAACTCATGGCGCTTCAACAACTTCAACTTCGTGGAGAAAAGTTGCAATGAAACCTTGATGAGCTTGGCTACTACTATTACCGTTACTACAACGCGCATGCGCACTACGTTTACGCCGGGCGCCATTTTGAACCAATCTGTTTCCATTCACTAATAAAGACTAATATTAAGAATAATATTAAACATGTCTGACACTAAAACTTATCATAATGTCCAGTAAATTCTCTTTTCAGCAATATTTTGCTGATATTTAAAGGAATGAAACACCAAGTACCAAAGTTTTGTAGCTAGCTTTTTTTTCCTGTATAACGTCTGCGACTTTCATTTTATTTTGAAATAAATAAATATAATACATAAATACAAATACTTATTACCGACAAATTCATATTCGCTTTTTAAAGGAAATATCATTTAAAGACAAAATCTAAGAATACACGACTATACTAAATAATTATTCTGAACAACTGCCATTAACAACGCGTTGTCTAATTAACGCTAGCGCCCAAATCCCTCTATACACCCTACACATGTGCACTACTGGATTTAGGAGATTATAGTAAATAGTGCCTATGTAGTGCACTAGATGTCCAGAAGAGGGAGCAATTTGACATGCAGACATATTTGGCAAATCGCCTGATTTATATAATAAAATATATATGCTGGGTTTTTTTGTTGTTTGTTTAAAAAAAATTTTTTTAACTTAAATGTTTATTTGAATTTAAACATACACTTTCCTAAATTAATTGTATTCAATACACAACCTTTTTGTGTATATTCATAGTCACTGTATAATCTTTTCTATATGTTGAATGTTTATCAGATATATGAGAAAAAAAGAAAAAATAAATAAAATAAAATTATATATATATATATATATATATATATATATATATATATATATATATACACACACACATGATACAATTAAAACTTTAATTTAATTTTATAACAGGATGATTTTCAGTCAGTTGGCATTATTTATTTATTTATTTTTCTTCAGTGTAATGTGGAGTACCAACCACTAGGGGGGTACAGTGTCTACAATGAAAAACTCTTTCTTCACTTGTGGTCTACTGACCTGTGAGAAGAAATGTAGACATGTAGAGCTATGGCTCCATTTCTTTAAACACAACACTGCTTTTTGTTTTAAACTTTATTTTAGATTTATTACACATCACATGACATATACAACCTCCAAACTCTATGCTCTTCCTAAGAACGCATCATTTGTTCAAAATTCAAGTTATCGTTCGCACCACACTGTTGTGGTTTCTTCTCTCTGATTGAGTAGATGCATCATCGTTTCTATGGCAACAATACAGTTTCAGGGACAATACGTATGAGAGGAGCCTTCAGCGTCAGCCCTCTGTCACTCCGGCGTAAAAATTCTGCCGAAGTCTGAGTGTATCTTTCGATGCTGAAGGGGATGCATCAGGAACCGTTGGCTCCACGATATCATCCAATCAGTTCCTGATGCAGTATCATCAACATCAGAAAGCTTTGCTGAGCGCCGTGAGTTAGAGCAGCACTGTGTTAATGACAGAAAATAAAGCAAGTCTCAAAGGTAGACGACCAACAAAGCATGGTGGGGGTTGTACAGGGTTTTGAGGAGACACGTGGCACAGTTAGATGTCAGACTTGGCTAGGGGCGGGGCCTGAAGTTTGAAGGCAGAGTCACATGTTAAAAGTGATGCAAATGATTTACAATTCAGAAATGTAATAAAGAAAGAAAGACCCTTTATTGGTCACATGCACATTAAATCAATTCTTTCTTTGCATATCCTAGAGTGTTAGGAAGTTAGGGGTCGGAGCACAGGGTCAGCCATGATACAGCCCCCCTGGAGCTGAGAGGTTTAAGAGCCTTGCTCAAGTGCCCAACAGTGTCATTTTTTTTTTATCAGATTATCAGACAACCCGCAAACTATATGGGTTGTGGGTGGAGCCTGAAGGGGCGGAGATGCTGAGCTTGGCAGAATCCCAGCGGTCCCTGCGAGGCTGTCTCACACTCACAGTTGCCAGCTGAGATTATGCCAGTGCTCAGCGATTCACTCACACACTGTCACTGTGCGACTTCATGTTCACACAAATGTGTGTGTTTTAATGATTGGCTCACGTGTGTGTGTGAGAGAGAGAGGTCGACAGCAAAACCCCTGCAGGTGAACGTGAGCATCGTTAGCACGTCACAGTTGCCTGCAGAGATTACACTGGCACTCCCGTGTATGTCTGCGAGTGTGTGTGTGTGTGTGAGTGCTAGCAACATATTGTTCAGTTCAGTAGATGACACAATGGCTTGTTCCTGATTGTTTTGTTTGTGTGTGTGATAATGAACTGAGTGTGCCATAAATGAGCCATACTGATCTCTTTACCCTCAATGAAGTGTGTGTGTGTGTGTGTGTGTGTGTGTGTGTGTGTGTGTGTGTGTGTGTGTGTGTGTGTGTGTGTGTGTGTTCAAATTCCTGCAGCTGCTGAGCTGTACAGCGTCACCCCATTGCATCTGCCGTGTGGCCCCTGAAACACACACACGCACTCCTATCCTCCACCCACCAGTTGCCATGGTAGGAGCAGAAGTATGCGGGGTTGCATTGTCCAAGCATCCACTGTGATCATCCCTCCATACACACTGTGAGAGAGAGAGAGAGAGAGAGAGAGAGAGAGAGAGAGAGAGAGAGAGAGAGAGAGAGAGAGAGAGAGAGAGAGAGAAAAAGAGTTCAAAAGAGCCACTAAGCATGTTCTGGGCTAACAAGTGAACCACACTTACTAGTGCTCAGGCTAGTGACTGACTTGACTAGTTATTTAAAGTGAATGAATAAATGTTATAAGACTTAAAGCATGAAAGCTAGCTCCTGACTGAACATAGACTAGCAACTAAAATCTAAGTAATGAGTAAAAAACGAGCAAACACTATCTAAGAAGTAAAAGCTGACTAGCTAGCAGAACTAGCAGGAAAAAAAATGGCTATTAATAAGATAAAGGGAAAAACATTAATAGAGCGATAGCAATTGAAATAAAAGTAGCGAATGAAAGCTGACTAGTGAACTGTGAAATCTGACGAACAAGTAAACACTAACTAGCAAGTTTAAGTTTATTTTATTTGTAAAGCGCTTTTCACAATTGCAAAAGCAGCGTTGCAGAACTTAAAAGTTAAAAGTAAAGTAAATGTTAGCTAGTGAAACTAGTAGTAAACTCTGACCAGTGAGGTAAAGCTAGTTAGGCAGACTAGCAAGTAAAACTAAAGAAGTGAGTCAAATCTTACTGGGTGGAAACACTTCAGTTTGCTATTGTTTTCTTCGTTCTTTCACTTTGATCATCATTTGTCAATTTTTTTTATGAAATATTTTTTTTAAAAGCGAACATATTTTCAGTCACCAGGAAGAGAGAAGAGCACAGCGAACAGACCAATAAGCCGACAGATGAGCCGGAAAAGCGTTCTCTAACTGTTTAATTCAATTTAATTGAAAGCTTGAGTGAAACGTTACACCACGCACATAGCTGACATTCATTATTTATATCGCTCTTCAAGACCTTCTGCCTTTTCCTCTTCACGCCGCATCTGTGACGGTTATTTTCTTATTTATGGTACAGGACGAAAATCAGGTCGAGTCTGAAATACACTATTATTACTGCATGTTTATATATATTTCATTTCATACATATATATATATATAAATGAAAAATACAATTTGATTGTTAAAAATTTAGTAATATAATAAAGTATCAATTTTATATATATTTTATTTAATATATTTATATATTATTATATATTGGGCTGTTAATCAATTAAAAATTTTTATCGCACATTTTTATCTGTTGTAAATGTACCCTAAATAGACAAATATGGATGCTTTATGGAAATATTTATTATTAGTAAAACCATACTTAACATAGAGCACGAAGACAAAATATTAAATGTTTTAACTTAATTATGGTGTTTTAAACTACGTAAATCATCAGGACACTAAACAGAACTTTTGTTTCCAGATGGACGGTTTTAATTGCCGGATTTGTTCTTCATGGCGGATTTAGGTGCTTTAAAATGACTGAATCGTTTCCAAAATGTTAAAGTAAAAATGCCAAAATATCCAGAATTTCTGTTGGTATGAATTAAATTGCTTTATTTAAATGTATTGGAATTTTTTAATATATACAATAAATTAAAAAGAATTAAAAAGAATAGTGTAACAGCAATATCAGTCCTAATCAACTCTTTTAAACCTGTTAATTGTTTTAATAAAAATGTCTCTGTGTAACAATACACAGATACACAGTTTTTTTTTTTTTCATATGTAACATCTGACTGATTATGCTCAAAAATAAATGTTTATATGAATTGAGAATTTTTATAATGGTCCTGAAATTTGACAATGTTTATTGGATTATTAATTAAAAAAAATGCTGCTTTCATTCTTAAAAGCCAGAGTCTATATTTGTAATGCACACACACTTTTGCTCAGGGCAACCTCAGAACCCGCCCATGTCTTCCTGTCTTTTCCAATCACGCTACAGTATTTGGTTTGTTTTTGTTTGCCTTACGCCTTAAAAGAGCGTTCTCTGCCTCGTCTTTCATTTGCATCTGCCTGCCTGAAGACAAGACTCAACAAGGGTATGGGTCGGCTGTGGTCCTGAAGAAACGGCTGCCCTTTTGTGGCCTTTCTGTGCAAGTTTTTTCGTGAGGCGATGGCCCCCGGGGTAGGAGGTATGGAAGGATAGAGGGAAGGAGGTATTGTTAGGGATAAATTAGCATGAGCTGTTGGGATAGACTAGGTTAAGGTGCTGTAGGAGGAGTATAAGGAGTGGGGAGATTTGGTAGGGGGGGGGTTAAAACTTTTCCCAACAGGCTTTTTTTCCTTTTACAGGCCACATCAACCAGATTTTTGCGGGCACTGGGTTTCCTAACAAACAATCCCTTTAGACTTAAACAGACTTGACACTTTCCTTTGTGGTGGCCCAAAGGTTCTGGATGCTTTCTCACCAGGGGAAGAGGGCGGCGGCAAGCTGGACAATGTGAATCTGGAACAGCTTCGTTTGGGCTACGGATGCCATATTGTCTGGGGAAACAATAAGAGAGTACAACTGGAACCTGACAGGAGCACCTTGGACGGCCTTGCTAATGAGCGTGGTGGACCTTTCTGGAAATCTTGCGCTTCTTCATAATCAAACTAATGGTCCGTCAGCAGGGGTTTACGCACATCACACATATCACTCCCAACTTATTTTTTTAATTTTAAGATGGTCATAGAATTATGATTAGATGAACTGTTAAAACTGATTAACATGCAAAAATAAATAAATTAGCGCCAGAAAAAAAGAATTGTTAGTGATCCAGACGAACTTTCTGCAACCAATCAGCATTGAGCGTGTAATGTCCATTAAGGGCTTAGCATTCCTGTTAATGTGTTTTTTCAGACCACACTGTTTTGCGGTCGTGTTTTTACAAATTTGTGGCCACATCTTTGGTTTGTTATGGTGTTTTGCCCTTGCGTGCCAGAGTAGATCAAAGCAAAGAGGGCTAATATTATTTGGAAAGTCGCGTACCTTTTACCTTTTCAATAATCAAAGGAAATCAAGGCAATTTGCTGGTTTGCTTTTGTAGCCATTTTGAGTACAAAAACAACGGAAACCTTCCATCGTCCTCACCTCAGCAATTGTCAGTGATAAAGATAAAGAAGTTGTGGTAAAGTTATGGGGATTTTTATATACAGAAATTCGGCTTGCAAGTGGTCTTCAGAGTGCACCGTGAGGTACGCCGACACTTTGACTTATTTCAAGCTGTGCAATAAAAATTGTAAATATACCTGGGAGAGGTATATTCTGAGCTAGGACTGAACCAAAAACCTTGTATAGACGTTGAAGATAGCAGCCCATAATAGATTCTTCATCCAGCCATCAAGCTGAAACTGGAGGCAACATTGATTGATGACGCTACACAAACGGAATCGCACAAAGTCCTACTTATAACATCCAAGTTCTACCTGAAGACCTTTCCAGAAATCAAAGCTCGGCACAATAGCTACCTCGGGGTGTCGTCGTTTTACACTTTAAAACGTCAATCTTTCAATCTTTGCCCTGAACTCGTCTATGCAGGAATCATTCAGGCAGCCTACCTCACCTCTACTTCCGAAGCGCTTGTCCTGGGTGGCGTCACGTGAACGAATAAACCCACGCTTGTAGCAGGGGGTTGATTTCTTGCCGTTTGCCAGCGCTGTAAGGTTGAGAAGGCACACCACCCCGCCTGTCTCCTTCAATGGGCCGGCTCTATTGATTCCCCTCTGTTCGTCCTCCGTCGCTTCCCTCGCTGTAACCTATAGAGGGAAAGAGAAGCATAAACGAGTGAGATAGAGAGAATTCTGTTCACATAGTAAAAAGATTTCATATCTTAACGTAGAATAGCACATTTACAGAATCAAAATATATTTTTTCGTGTCAAAATGCTACTATTAAATAAACATCTTTGCATTGTTTAACTCTGACCTGTACTTTTTGATACTATGCTGTATTTATACCATTACTGTATTTTGTACTTCCTGTCCACAGGAACCCCGGGTCCGCCACTATGCTCACCAGCAAAGCAGATACAGTATAGCGTATGAGTTAGCTCTCAGAGAATGTATTGTTGTTCAAAAGCCAAAAACCAGCGCACTGGCCGCAGTAATTGCTGATTGGGCTTTTGAAATAAAGCTGACTAATGAGGAAATGGATTAAAGCTCTGTTCAGCGTTTACAGAAACAGCACCACAGTCAACCCAAGACTTGTTCTGTGTCCAAGAACACGGTAAATGTATTACATGAAAATACATAATACGTCGACGTCAACGTGAAGTTTCGATATGATGCTGTTTTATCGTTATTGGAAATGGGATCAAATCATACTATTATGGCGTGTCTTTTTTTCTGGTAAAGGCGTGTGGAAACAAATAGCACGCTCAGCCCTTTTTGGTCACTAATTAACAGCAAAATGGCTGACTTGATCTGTCTTATCACTGGGACTTGTCCAGCAGGTGACCTTCCCAAACCTCTTGCCTTTAAACTTCCAGACTTCCAAACACACACATACTCACACACCTGCCGAAATTCCCATCATCCTGGTACACAAACATTTTTCACACTCTAGAAAAGCATACACTTTCTGAAAAAAATATTATAAAATAACTGTAACAGTAAATAGACTCCAGAATGGGGTACCAGGGATTTTCTATAGTACCAAGGAGTTCCAGTACCAGGGGGTTCCTCCTGCACCGTCCCTACTTTCTGAACATTCTGTACACAATTAATCACACACTTACTATGTATGGAAAGTACACTTGGGAGTATGGAAAGTTCAAATCTGTGCAGAGCCACCAGTTCCCAGAACTGAATTAAAAACTAGGTGTTGTAGCAAGGCGGATCCAGAAAACTGATCTCAAATACACCTTAACCAGGTTTTCAATAATATCTGGTGGTTGATGTACCTCACAGCCCCCATTAGGACCATTTGCATCATGGTTAACCAGCAAAAATGTAGCTAACATCTGTTTAATTAAGATTATTAT
Organism: Silurus aristotelis; assembly: GCF_946808225.1. Taxonomy (NCBI): domain Eukaryota; kingdom Metazoa; phylum Chordata; class Actinopteri; order Siluriformes; family Siluridae; genus Silurus; species Silurus aristotelis. The sequence goes on along the minus strand of NC_139582.1, from coordinate 29,622,178 downwards.
ACTTTTATAGGTAGTCTTATGCTAACTAGTGCTCAGGTCAGTTGTGTTGGACTGGTGGTATATACTACAGTCCAGGGCTGGGACTAGCCAAGATCTCAATAGCCATGGGGGTGTCAAAACCAAGCCCAGTTTGAGTAAAATAGAAGCATTTATTTATATATTTATTTAGATTCTGTTTTCTAGAATAAGAATTATTTCAAAATCAAGACCAAGACCACATTTCGCAAAAGACCAATTTCCATTTCAGAGTCCAATTCGAAAATTCAACGATAAATTAAAGTTTATACAAAAATCATCTCAAGAATGACCACCCAAATCTCCAAAAATCCCAGAATCGGATTTAAGAACCACTGCAGTGTATTTGCCAAGCTGATTTGTCCTATAACATATACATTTTAGGTTTAAATTAATCCAAAGTTAGTGTAGTAATTTTTTTCAGTTTGAGGGTCCCAAACTATGTTAACTCAGATTCCAGAAATGTGAAATGTCTGCTGTACCTCAAGGACCTCAAGGTTTTGCATTATGGCCAAACTCGAGTAAAATTGTAGCTAAAATGCGAATCAAATAAAAGTAAAACCAGTCGTACATTGTTGTGGGATATTGTTGCTTTGCTAAGCATAGAAAACTATTAAAAATGCAATTGCTGTTTAGCTAGCTGGCAACTTGTTAGTCGTCGTAAATTCATTGACCCAGTGTTAGTTTTCTTAATTATTACAAAGTTTTGGAAACCTGCATTGTTGTAACGCGACTGGTTCTGATAATCATGTTGGCCGCAGTCTTGGGACACTAAACTTTTGATGACTGAAAATTTGAGAAAACAAATTGCCAGATCTTGGTCGGACCTTCATCTTTCTGGCGTAGGATCTTCCGCCTTGCACTAATGCAGTATTGTATGTTGAAGGTGGACCAACTAGGAATTGCAGTTTGGTTCTCTTTTTTAAGTAGCTGACATGCAAGTGAATCAAAAGGTAAAATGGTGCGGTCAGATAGAAATCTTCATATGAAGGTAATCGTGACTAAGAAAGTGCAAAAGTATAAGGATATAGATATTCCCCCAGAAAAAATTTATAATTACGTATAAAAATAGAACAAATCAGTATCGAACACCTTGCAGCTTGAGTCCACCCCACAATTTCAACATTCCTGTTTCCGAAGTTATCCGTATAACAATAAGCGAGGAACTGTGTGATGTTTGATGAATTATCTGCCCGTTTTAAGCCGATCGATCGAGCGTTCCTCTCTCCAGCGTGACCTCGGTCCTCACGGGGGTTAAAACCTATTAACCTTCGACCTCCCCTGACTTCCCTCGACCCTTATCATGAAAGGAAGTAACACTGAAAGATGACCAGGGCCTTCTGTTTGACCAAACCCAACACACAAACGCACACATGCACTCACACACAAAGGCAAGGCACACTCCGCAAATAATACTATTAACTAATCAATACTGGGGCTTGAAAAGAGAACGGGATGTGTTTTCCATTTGAAAAGAGGAAGACGTGTGCCACGTTCTTTTCAACGGATAGTCGCTGACCTTGCTCTGGCACACTGAGCGTATCGCACGCTTGTAGAGAAACCGGTAAATCAGTACTCAGCTTCTTCTCTTTTTTTGTAAATCAGGAACTCCAATTATCAATAAGACACATACAGTGAGAATCTAACAACTAAAAATAAAAAATGTTCCCCTCAAGCAGAAAACACAAGTGTCCTGGATGAACATGAGTATGAAACATGAGCTCGCTCAAACCACCATACAACCCCACTCACCCACCCCCCTCACCCCCCTGACCTCATTCGCCAATTTCGGGACACGCCCCAATCTCCAACTACGCATTCACTCAAGTCAAATCTCCATCAAATATTAAAAAATGTCCAAATCTACAACCTTTCTTAAAGTGAGAGATGATTACATGTTTATAAAATGAGATTTCTGATACGCGAATGATAACGTGTATTCTGGAGAAATGCAGAAACGGGAAAACGCCCACCTTGCACAACTGGAAAAAAAAACAATCTTCGAAATAATGACAAAATTTTAAAGAAATTTACATTTTGGGTCAGTTTTAATGTGTTGCTCTTGGTTTATAAACAGTAGCAGTAATCCAGAAAATTGAACAAATCTACTATATACAATAAAGAAGGGTGGGGTTTGGCTAAAAAGGCATGCCTTGACCACTTCTGATCTGACCCGTAGTGCACGCTCACCTACATTTCATTCCAGGAAATTAAAGCTACACGACCGGAACCATGATAAGAACGTCCATTGCGACAATCTGGTTCCGATGCTGAGATGGTCCATTCGGGGCCAAAAAAAAACAAAAAGAACATTTTCAAACGCAATACACCAGACAACTTATTAGTCACATGACCCCAACCATACTGTGGTGTAAATGTCACCATGTGAAATCGCTACACTCGTTATATGGGTCGTTTGCTTTCAGGCCAAAAGAATACAATCTGATATTTTTCTAATATGCAGTAAGAAGTTCAAGGAGCTCCTTTTTTGGCTTAAACTAAATAAGAAACCACATTATTTTATATTAAATATACAATATAAAATATACCCTTTTTTTTATGTATTTATTTTTACCACGTGTTTCCTGAACCCCAAACACACATTATATTATGAAATTCCCTACAACTGCATGCTAGGTCTGGATCTGTACCTTGCGTCTATGCTCCTGAGTGCAACCCCGGGATCGAAAAATAGTCTAATGTGATTATTGCGCAATATCAAGTACTCCAGAAATAGAATGTTACAGGAATATGCACGGATTTAGCTCTCTTGGTCAGTCACAGAGGTGGTTTTGGAGGAAAAGTTCACGTCGGTTTGATCTCCGAGACCCACCGATTGGGAAAAACGAATTTGCGATTTATACGATTTGAATTGGAATTTGATAAATCTTACGAATATAAAAAATTCGTAAGATGCTTGAGGGTGCGGCTACACTTACACGTGAAAAATTGGGTCGTGTCTAAACATTTTTATCTGTTTCATTGAATTGGTCCATGTGGCATCGCTACACACTCTGCGCCGTGTTCTGGTGTCTCTCAGAACATCCAGATATACATACTATGGTAAAATGAACAAATGAATACAGAATAAAGGTATGTGAATCGCTTTAATAAATGCTCCTGATATGATTCTGATTTATTTTTTAGGGGGAGGGTTAATGGGGGAAAACACACCCTTAACCAACCCTGATCTGAAACTCTGAAATAGGGTTCACAGTTAAAACTTCTTGAACCAGATTTTAGGTCAAAAATTATTTCTATGACCAAATCTCTACGTATCCTGGTAACGAATCAGCAGATGTTTGGGTGTTATAAGGTCATTTTTGCATTAGCGATACCCACAAATTTAGCAGCAACGGTGTGGTTTTTGGGGAGGAGGGGGTTATGGGTTGGTGGAGCGAAACACATTGCCAAGCTTTGCCTGAAAATGGGGTGCAATCCAGTGGCCCAAAAGCCTCAAAAATTCTCAAAAACCCAATAAATATTACATTTAATGCTGTTTACTTTTTACATTTTGTGCATTATTTGATTTTAACCTGGACTTTACCATTGTTTGGGGGGAGATTCAGTAAAAAAAAGCACTTGCCTACAAATCCCCAGTGTATTTGAAGAATCTAAGGATAGCGTAAATAAATTATTGACCTGTCGTAGTAATGCATTTTAGAGTTTATTTTGTTTCACATGGATTTTTAGGGGGGAAATTTATCCTTGCCCTACCCTGATTAGCCGCCTCTGTGGTAATCTGGTGACCCAAAATCTTCAATTTATAAAACCTACACAATTAAAAAAACACAATTAAAATACATTCAGTTTGGTGTTGGATAATAAACAACTTAGTACTGGAGCTGTTTGAGCCAGAAATTCAATATATATATATTACAATATATATAAAAATAACAGTTTTCAAGCAATGTTCTAGTCACAAGCATGTTTTTTTGGAAATGGGGGTGTTGGGAAAGGAGGGGGGGGGTGCTGGGGGAAAAAAAAAGCCTTGCCCTGCCCTAATTTGCCATGTGGACTTGGTGCACATGGATACCATCATTCAAAGATCAACAACTGGAGATAATCCGAAATCTCAGATTTGAATTTTATTTACAGCGATAACGCCGATCCTGTTGTTCATGCACTTTTGTCGAAAGTACTTCAGAAGAGTCTAGGAAGTGAGATCAGCATAAAAACAACAACAACAACAACACAAATAAACGTTAACGAAACTAGGACGGAAATTCTCAGTCAAATACATTTAGTTTGTGTGTGTGTGTGTGTGTGTGTGTGTGAGAGAGAGATAGATGCTGCATCAAGTGTACCATGTGGCATCACCGCACACGCGTCCGAGGCAGCGACGCTACGCTTTGACCGCTATTCGTGCATCTTTAAAGCTCCGGAAATGTCGATTGTTCGATTCTTACGAAAAAAACTGATCGCCTCTGAGATGTTTTCAGAAGGTTGAAAGATCATGGACATGCGTTTACATGACAGGGAGTTGCTTTTCCACACTCCTCAGATGAGAAGGTTGTAAAACGCTCACACTCACAAACACACCCCAAAAAAAATGTCAAAAAAAAGTTGCACTTGAAACACACTTGAAAAAAGAGATGAAGAGAAAGAAGGAGAGATGGAATACCTCATGAATGCGTCGCAGAGGAAGAGAAGCAGAGGTGTGGCAGCATGAAGAGGAGAGACGCTACTCGTGCCCAGAGGGAGAGAAGGAACGGAAGGAGGGATGAAAGAAGAGAAGTGCACCAGCTCCTTTTTTTTTTTTTTCGCCTCCTTCCCACTGGCCGAGAGTAAGATCAAGCTGCGATTGGTGGATCTCATGGGCTGAGGCCCCTCCCCTTTTTCCTCCTTCTTCTCCCCTGTCAGGCCGAGTTAACGGAGCGAAAGGGAGAGATGGAGCTGCATCGCTCGCTCTCGTCCTCTCAGGTCCCCCCACTGGGAGATGGGGAGGGCAGGTGGGGCAAGAGTGTTCAGAGTGACCAACGCCCCCCCCACCATCCTATTCCTCAAAACTACCCCTCATTTCCCTCTCTCTCACTCTATCTCTCACTCCGTCTTGCTTTAAAATTCTAAATCAGCAAATCACATAAACCTCGCAAACTTTTCTACCCAAACAGGAGGGCGGTTGTACGAGAAGAGGGTGGGATGTGATGGAGAAAGCGTGAACTTGCAGGAACAAAGCGGATTGGAATTCAGATTAGTGCACAAAAAAAACTTGCTTTCTCTTTTTTGTCCTGCGTCTTCTTTCTCTCACTGTAGCCCTTCGATGTCCTCTCATTGCTCATACAGGACAAGTATTGATTTCTTCCCCCTATTCTACTCTGTCCTCGTGAGAACGATAAAATCTTGAAAATTTGCCACTGAAATATAAAAATGAGGGGGGTTTTTCGCAGGGTAAAGGTGTACAGTTTGGCCAGAAGACTCTACACAGCAAGAAACGAGTATTGAATGGTTTGTTGGTGTTTGCCGGACGTCCTTGCTCTCGATGACCCTTGCCACCCTAACGCTATGCAAATGTGACGACCTTAGGCGAATGACCTCGATCCTGGAGCGTCCCCTAAGCCCTTCCCCCTGCCTTCTCTCTCGATGTCCAGTGACCTCTGTGCTTTCCCTACCCCCAGGTCGTGAGGTCAAGACCCCCGGAGGGATGGCGTGTGCCGTAAGTCCCCGGAGAGACCCATGCTTGTTGTTATGTATATGATCCGAGGGACCAGGAAATCCCAGAGCTGTTACATAACGCGCTAGCGATCAACAAAACTGGCAACGGCGGACGCCATCTTCGGTCGTGGGTCAGAGTTTGTTCGCTTCAAAAACAAATCTGACCAAACAAAAGCAGTCCATTTTTTGGGGGGGTACATTGTTGATGCCTGAGGAAGTCTGCAATTCCTGGTCCAAAATGGTTAAAGAATTTAAACATAGTTGAATTCTGTATTCTGCTCGATCAGAAGGTGTTGATTAATTCTCTGTAACAGCAGCTTTGACATTATTGCAGCTGGAAATTATAGGTTTATATTCATTATACTTTCTTATAAAGCTATGTTTACTATTCCAGTTATGGAAGGAGTCTCCAGTGTCAGTGTGTTGTCAAAGTAACAGTCAAAAATAAAGCTGTAGCCTCCTGACCCGAGGAGAGTCTCCAGGATGGAGAATAATTTGTGGCTTCAAATTGGTCCAAATGATTTGATGATTCCCAAACTTTTACCACAAAGTTGGAGGCACACAATTTTATTTGATGTCTTTGGATGCAGGAGCATGACATTTTGCTTTCACTAGGAGACCCAAACCTGTTCCAGCAGGACAGTACCCCTGTGCACAAAGCCAGCTCCATAAGGCTATGGAAGATCTCCAACCCTATTGAACATAAACTGACTGCACCCCGGGGCCTCCTCACCTCAACTACACAAGTACCTGACTTTACTAACACCCTCAAATCTCCAAGCACACACTCCAAAATCTAGTGGAACATCTTACCTGCAGTGTGGTTATTAAACCAGCAAATGGAGACTAAATGTGAAATGAAATGTTTCAAAAAGCAGATATGAATCTCATGGTGAGGTCTTATACAAGTCGAGTCCTATATTTTTGGTCCCAATTTATTTTTTTTTTAGGCTTTGTATGATTAAAGCTGGTGGTTTGAAATCCAGTCCACATCCAGTGTTCTGTATTGTTTAAAGACTATAATCACACTCTTGATGTCACCCAAATAAGGATGAGGTTCCCCTTTTGAGTCTGGTTCCTCTCGAGGTTTCTTCCTCATAACATCTAAGGGAGTTTTTCCTTGCCACAGCTGCTCATCAGGGATAAATGCACACCATTCACCTTAACTGTTAAATTCTGAAAAGCTGCTTTGAGACAGTCTGTTGTGAAAAGAGCTATAGAAATAAACTTGACTTGACTTGGTTTGGTTTGGATGAAATTCAAAAATCACATTCCTGTTTCTACGTTGTGTGCAATGTGTACTACACAAAGATTTATTATTAAGGTACAATCATCTGGTTAGAACAGATGGAAAACCAAGTGCCTTAACCGACTCTGAAGATGCGAAACTTTCCCTGCATAAACACTGACGTAGCTCGGGACTCGGCCCTCTGTGAAGTTGTGAAGTGCATCAGATATACTGTAACTCCAGTCCAAGCCATCGCATCCTAGGGATTTACTGTAGGTAAATTCTTCTCCAGCGACTCCAAAACAGTATTACACTGTACTGTGTCTTTAAACATTTATAAAACAATGAGAACGCTTAACAATCCTTAACATGCTCCTGACGTACCACTGACCTTGTCTTTCCTTCAGATCTGCCCGATTAATCTCCAATGCGCTACCTCTGGATGAAATTCTCTTCAAGCCTACAGATCAGCCTAAAGATCCATGAAGTTACTGGGCAGCTCAAGAAATTTCAAGATAGATTTGGACTGTAATTAACATCAACAGACTACTACAATGGATCAGGACCATAGGTTCTGCATTTAAGCACCTACAAAGATGAGACCGGTTCCTCTCAAGGTTTCTTCCTCATGCCATCTCAGGGAGTTTTTCCATGTCACTCATTTGGGATAAACTTTCTAACAACATAACAAGCGTATATATTATTTTATAATCGCTTTATTTCTGCTTTGAGACAACGTCTATCGTTAAATGCGTTCTACAAATTAAAATCATTCGAATTAAATATTCCGTCTCGCTGAAGAACCTTCTTTGACAATGCACTTTTTTGGTTGCTTGAAGAGCCGCAACACTGATACATTCCAGTTTATCGAGATTTATTTAAAAGCACAAGTCAGGGTCAGCTGTCTAGACAAGAAGATGTAGATCTCAGACTTCCTGTTTCGCATTTGCAGGCGCAAATCCTAATTCTAATAACGTTCTCAACACAGAACAAGCGCACACATTAAGGTAACAAGCCAAACTTTCAAACTTTCTCCTTGCTTGTCTTCCTTTCTCGTTCCTCCTCCTCTCTTCCCATTTTACTATTTCCTTTGTCTTCATTTCCTTCCTTTCTTCTCTTCTTATCAATCTCTTCTCTCAGTATTGTTCAGTATCGTCTGCTACTTTCCACTATTAGTTTCTTTTCCTTACATCTCTTTTTATTTCCATGTGCATTTTCAATGAGCACAAGCGGTACAATTAGTAGAAATAGGTTTCATGATGACGATCGTTCTAGAATTTGGTACCTTTTTGAACATTGGTTGCATCATGATTGGATTCAAATTTTCAACATGGAAGCATGTCATATATCCAAACTGCCTTTAAATAGATTTATAAGCTCTTGTTACATATTAATTAATTCATTAATTTACATACACAAGTTCGTTTCCAGTTCTGTTTGCAGGAAGATGCAGCTCTACCTCTGCCATGTTAATCTATATATACTATAGGACTCATATTGTTGTAAACGCGCCGGAAAAATATAGAGCGTCTACTAATAACTGTATTTCAATAATACGTTTAAAAAAAAACGACGCATCGTGATAAAACTTGTATCTGGTCATATATGTGAAACGCTCAAGCTTACCATCCCTAATAATGACTGCCCACTTCGAATGCTGGCGAAAGAGCTTTGTGAAGCAACAGGTGAGGAGTGACGCCCATTCGTGATGATTGGCTCGGATGCCATTGCTCCTCACGACGTGTTCTTTTGTCCCTATTTGTAAATGAGAATAAATTCATTGGGATTTTTTATTTATTTACTTTTTTTTTTTGACATTGTTGAACATTTCAATACATAAAGAAAGAAGGAAGACTTTTCTGGAAGCTCTGAGGGTTGGAAGATAAAGTACTGGACAAGTTATGAGATTGGAGATTTGAGTGTAACATCTCTGGTGATAAAAATTTCTGGGATACTGAAAGAAAGTGAGAGAGAGAGAGAGAGAGAGAGAGAGAGAGAGAGAGAGAGAGAGAGAGAGAGGGAATAGCTCATCATACTGGACAATACAGTAGTAAAAAAAAGAGAGAGAAATAGAGAGAGAGAGGGAGGGAGGTCGGGAGAGGCAGTTGTTTCCCCCTAATGCTGGGGCACAATGGTTTTGGGATGGAGGCGGGGGAGCGGACCGCACCATCTGCCATAAGTGGTTGGGGGGGTGGGGATGAGGGGGATAAAGAGGGGTGACTCAGGATGAGTTAGCGTCCAATATGGAGAGATCCTTTCTCTCCAAATGAGACACGACCCCCTGGGGTGCACACTAGCAGCACCGCCTGGTTCGATTCCTGCCCACTGAGGGCCAAGTGTCCTTCTCTTCTGCACCTCTCTTTTTCTTCTCTCTCTTTACTTCTCTCACCTTTGCATCTTTTTACACTTATTATCACTCTCTTACTCAGCTGTATGACTTTTTCTCTTTTTTTCCACCCTTCCCCCCCACTCCCTACCTGTCTTCCATTCTTTTATCTTTTTATTATCTTTTTCTCTTCTCTCTTCTCTCTTTTTTCATTTTTATCACACCTCTCACATTTTTTATTTCTCGTTTCTTTAGAAACACGTCTTTTTCTCCCTTCTTTTATATTCGCTCCTCATCCCTCACCTCTCCTCTGTTTGGTCTATCTATCTATCTATCTATCTATCTATCTATCTATCTATCTATCTATCTATCTATCTATCTATCTATCTATCTATCTATCTATCTATCTATCTATCTAAAGTTCTATCTACCAGTCTATCTGCTTGGTATTACGTTCAACTCACTTTTTTCCCTCTCCATTATTTCTCTCATTCTTCCTCTTTCACAACCACCCGTTTCTCTTTTCGTCTCCCATTCTCATCTTCAAATTTCTCTTCTCATTTCTCCATTCGCCTTCTTCTGTTCTCCATTCCCCCATAGATTTTGTTGATCTTCTCTTCATTCACTCCTCTGTCACCTTTTCTCTTCTCATCCCTCTTCTCTTCTTTCTCCACCTGCTTGTACCTTGAACTGAACGCTGGATGATACCCAGATATATTAAAAGCCGCCTTCCTGTGTAGATGCTACTAAATATCGCCATCTCCTGGACCCAACACGCAGCACGGCTACTTCATACTGGTGCTGATCCAGGTCTGGGTATCGACCCATGTGAAAAAAAAGCCCAGTTGTGACTCAACCCCAGGCCTCGAGAGTCTTTTGTCACTCTGACACACCACACAGGTGTGAGATCCCAAACCATTTTGGGTTTGATTCGCTTTCAGGATTTCTCGTGGTATAAGAAATGGCCTCATCTGTGGAACACAAGCAGAAAAAATTTAACTTAATCAGTGTAAAGAGACAGAGAGACAGAGGGTTTTGTGTGTGTGTGTGTGTGTGTGTGTGTGTGTGTGTGTGTGTGTGTGTGTGTGTGTGTGTGTGTGTGTGTAAGAGGACTGTTGTAGATGATGTCATCCACTAATGGTCAATAAAATGGCCACCCACTGAGCTCAGATCAGACCGAATGTCACATCAGATGTAAAACAGGTGGAAACGAATGAACTAATTCTCCAGGGCAGCTTTCGGAGGAGTAATAATAATTATTATTATTATAATTATTATTATTATTATATTTTTATTTGATTTCCTTAGTAAACATGTTTTAATTATATTATAATTATGCATTTCAAAGTTTGAAAGCCCTGCAGTATCACATGTGGCTCCTTCTTCATCTTCATTTGCTCTTATAATAATCTCCACTCTTCTGGGCAGATGCTCCACTAGTTTTTCTGGAAAATTGTAAAAGTTTCCTTCCGCCACAAGGACGTTAGTAAGGTCAGGTACTCGTGTTGGGTCGGATAACAAAGTTTGAGATCAGAGCCCTATAGCAGGAGATCTTCCACATCTTCCAACTCATGTAAAGCAGATCTTCACGCAGAACATGCACAGGGGTATTGAAGGGAAAAAAATGTATGCTTCCACATCCAAAGAAGTCCTGTACAATCGTGTGCCTCAAACTTTGTGGAAACGGTTTGTGGAAAAAGCACATATGGGTGTTGGAATGTAGTCTGTTTCAATATTGTTTAGCAATATCATGTAGCTAACATCAAGTTTGACACAAAACAATAGAAGAAAACTGTAAACAAAAAAGTGAGTATGTAAATAAAGCTGAATAGAGAAATTAATTATTAGAATTAGAATCATTACAATTATACTTTTTTACTTCTACTTTTGTGTAGTTAATTTTAATTAAGGGGGTATTTTAATATTTGGTATGAAACTTCATATGCACAAAGGAAGAAGCGCTAAAAGGTGTGATGGTTGGATATCTAGAACTCTGTCTCCCTCTGCTGGGAGGAAATGTGAAGGTTTTTCGAGGACATAAAGCTGTATTTTGTTTTGTATTTTGAGGAGTTCAGGTGTCTCAGAGAGGTATGTGAGGGTGGTGCAGGACATGTATGAGGACAGTGTGACGGCAGTGAAGTGTGCAGTAAGTACGACAGACTGGTTCAGAGTGATGGTTGGACTGCATCAAGGATCGGCCCTGAGCTCTTTCCTGTTTGCAGTGGTGATGGACAGGTTGAAGGACGAGGTCAGACAGGAGTCTCCCTGGACTATGATGTTTGCAGATGATATTGTGATTTGTGGTGAGAGTAGGGAGCAGGTTGAGAAGAGCCTGGAGAGGTGGAGATATGCGCTGGAGAGAAGGGGAATGAAAGTCAGTAGGAGTAAGACAGAGTACATGTGTGTGAATGAGAGGGAGGGCAGTGGAGTGATGCGGTTGCAGGGAGAAGAGCTGGAAAAGGTGGAGGAATTCAGGTACCTGGGGTCAACAGTGCAAAGTAATGGAGAGTGTGTAAGAGAAGTAAAGAAAAGAGTGCAGGCAGGGTGGAGTGTGTGGAGAAGAGTGATAGCAGGAGTGATTTGTGATAGAAGAGTATCTGTAAGAATGAAAGGGAAAGTTTATAGGACTGTGGTGAGACCTGCGATGTTGTATGGATTAGAGACAGTGGCATTGAGTAAAAGACAGGAGGTGGAGCTGGAGGTAGCGGATTTGAAGATGTTAAGGTTTTCGTTGGGATTGACGACGATGGACAAGATTAGAAATGAGTTTATTAGAAGGACAGCACATGTAGGATGTTTTGGTGACAAGGTGAGGGAGGCGAGATTGAGATGGTTTGGACATGTGCAGAGGAGGGACATGAATTATATTGGTAGAAGAATGCTGAGGATGGAGCCACCAGGTAGGAGGAAAAGAGGAAGGCCAAGGAGGAGGTTAATGGATGTAGTGAAGGAAGACATGCAGGTAGTTGGTGTGAAAGAGGCAGATGTAGAGGACAGGGTGGTATGGAGACGGATGATCCGCTGTGGCGACCCCTAATGGGAGCAGCCGAAAGAAGAAGAAGAAGAAGAAGACAGCTGTATTTTGTTATTATGTATGTTTTCTGATTGAAAAATGAATAATTCACAAATCTGGGAATTTACAGGATATTTATTGTGTAATCTTTAATTTTTTTGTAGTTGATTTGTTCCTCTTTAGGGTGTCTTTCTAAACTAAGATCTCAGTGTAGCAGGGATCCTAAGTATCACTGACCAACATTTTAGTGTGGTTGTTACCAGTGTTATCCGTCGTTAGAGGGTGCTAGAACATGTGATAAAAAAATAGATATGTTGTATTATATCTGTCTTTTTTCGTGAAGGGGAAAACGCGATGACAAACTCAATCCCTGTGTGTGCGTGTGTGTGTGTGTGTGTGTATACCATGTAAGTGAACGCCGCCATTTTGAAAAGTTTGACTTTATTTCCAAAAGTTTCTCTGCACGCGCTTTCCACATCAGCCAATAGGGTTCGAGTCTGTCATATAAACCCCGCCCATTTCCCCTCACACATAGCAACAGTGGCTTAGCAACCGGAGGAGGGAAAATGAAATAATGAATAAATTAATTAATAAAATAACTAATTAAATTTGGTAAATAAAAAAGGTATAATTAAATAAATGTATGTATTTATTTATTATTACATAAATTAACTGTATTTATTTAGGTATACATTTTGTCTACATTCTTTCTTTCTTTATAAATGTATTTATTACTGTATTTATTACTTTTAATTATGTATTGATTTACACATTTATCTGTTTTTCTGTATGTATTCATTTATTTATTATTTCTCTGTATTTCTACATTTATTTATATTTTAGTTTTTGATATATATATATATATATATATATATATATATATATATATATATATATATATATATATATATATATATATATATATATATTTATTTATTTATTTATTTACAATGTATATATTTTCTTCATGTATTTATATCTTTACTTACACGTTTCGACATTTATTTATTTGTCCTAATTTATTTATTAATGTATGTATTTATTCGTCATTTTTCTATAATTCTGTGTCCATGTGTTAAAGAATTTCCATTACAGTGATTCTGTATTTCAGTAAACCAGCAGTGGTTTTAACAGTTACCAGTTTTTATGGTAGAAGGATTCTTCGAGAAACATGAAGAAGAAGAAGAACTTTTGTTATTGTTAATAATAATAATAAGATTGAGGGAAAACCCATAGTACATGCAATAAAAACATATAAGAAACATATCGATTCTATAAAAAAGTGTTTTTCCGACACTGATTAAAGTCTAAACGCTTTATAAAGTAGTGGGTTCTAGTGTTTAATCGCTGGGCGAACACGTATCCATAGATGAAGAGAAAACTCGACCCGCTGTGTCCGTATTTACGCTCCATCAGTCACGAGTCTCCAAGGATGGAGGAAGAAGGTTGAGGGAAGAGGGAAGGGAAATACGGATTTAGTGCTGTATGTTGAAAACGGAAGAGCGGTATAACAATTTATGACTAAATAAAACAGCTATAAGTGGCTACAGCACGCCCACAATTCCGTGTCTACTCAGTGAGCGCCACGCCCATTCTTCCAACACTGCGTTTTCAGTACAAAATGTATTCGTTAAGCAGAGAAATTGGGTTGTGACGTCACGACGCGCAGCTTTCTCATTTGCATACAAGAGCACGCCCACTTCAGAGAACGTTTGAGCCACGGGCGGAGAATCTATATGATATAAATATATAAACGGAGGAGGAGAAGGAGGATCGCGAGCGCTCGGATTTTTGCGGCTGCGCGCGCCTCCGGTGCAAGGTGGGCGCTTGGATCCGGTAGCGCGAGCGTGAGTGAGTGAGCGTGTGTGTGTTTGTGAGAAACCTTTAGAGAATTTTTTTTTTTTTTTTTTTTACAAGTACTGCAACAGGTTTGTAAAGGCGGAGAGCATTAAGGAAAGAGAGAGAGAGGGAGAGAGAGAGAGAGAGAGAGAGAGAGAGAGAGAGAGAGAGATCACGGAGTAATACGCCATACAATACACACACGCGCGCACACACACACGTACGGAAGACGGTGCGCAGGTGCGCGAGCGAGCTGGTCGCCCGGACCGCAAACACACACACACACACACACACACACACACACACACAGTGTGTGGGACTACCACAAGGATCAGAAGGAGCTCTGGATTCTTCACGACTGCCAATATGATGCCGGTGAGTGTTAACGGAACCGCTCGCGGGAGGTAACAATTCAGGAATAAAAAAATGACGCGCCGGTTTTAGCATTCGGTCTGAATCTTAAGTGTGTATGTGTGTGGATTGGAAATACCCGTGTTTTATCAGCTTGGGTGTGAATACACATCCTGTCACGGGCTGCTTCTAGTTGTTGGACAGGGGAACCTGTAGTTCAGGGGTGCGCGATATCGGCTGTAGACATCGTATTGATATCGATTTTGATATATTGGTGATATCGATATCAATCGAAATGCAGATCATTTTGGTTGATACTATTAGTCTTGTACGATTATTACTAATCGTGCTGTAGGAAAAGGGATTTGGACACCTGAGTTTGTCACCTGTATGTGGTTCCTCCTCAAACTGAAACCACAAAGTTGGAGGCACACAATTGTATAGAACTGATGCAGGAGCCCAATTGGGATGAATGTGAACGCCGACTGCACCCTAGGCCTCCTCACCTCACCTATATCAGTACACTTTACTAACACAATTGTGGAATTTAATGGAACATCTCAGAAGAGTGGGTGTTCTCAAAACAGCGAACTAAATGTGGAATGGGATGTTTAAAAAGAAGCACCAATCTTACGCTCAGGTGTCCACAAACCTTTGTTAATATACCAACCGAACACATTATTCATCCTAATGCTCCCGAATGCGGGGGGATTTTTTGACTGTAGCAGAGTTCAGAGTAAACAGTTCCCAGGCGACTTACTTCTTACATAAGCTCCCCTTTTCCGGATCTGGATTTTGTCTGATTGGTTTTTCGCGCAAGTCCCCGCACGCCCGGGTTAATTATAGAAAGGCAATCTGCTCAAAGACCCCATACTTCATACAGAGTGCGTCGGTAACGAAGAACACCTTTAGTGCTTTAGAGCCTTATAGGGGAGGACACATTACATACTTCCCATTTGAGCCAATATAAATTTCAGATTTCTGAAATTCCCTGGTTGTTTTCTACTTAAAGCAACTGAGAGATAATAATGTGGTGTCACTACATCATTTTCTAAAACGATCGAATTCTTATGGTAAAGCTACAAATGATTGACGGTACCAGTGCACCAACTAGGAAAAGTACAGCACAGTACTCTTTTTTCTCAGAGTGTGTATCGACACACAGTTCCGTTTCGTGCGGTCTGAAGCCCATTGTTTTGAGCGGCCGTCAGCTTTTCCGTGCCGAATGCCATTCAGAGAACTACCGCCTATTGTTTTCCAGTCGACATCCTGACCCTGAAAATACATTTCGCATTGTCGCTAGTTCCCCAGAGGAAGCTGAGCAGCCGGGCCGAGGATGTTGCATGGAGCCTAATGAGCATGATTTGGCAGTTGAGGGTACACGAGACGGATTAGATCAAGGTAACACGACTCTCCCTGAACCTGCCTCAGCACAAAGGTCGTTGTAACGGAGGCATTTCTTCCACTCAGCAATGTTGTTGATTAAACACGTGCCTCGGTACGACGAACATGACAGGAATACGGTGTGTGTGTGTGTGTTTCTTGAAGTAGCACGATCTTTTGTCGCAGAAGCCCCGCTCTGCCTAGCACCAGTGTTGCCGCGTGCGACAGGCCGCGTCTCCATGGCAACAGTAACCACGGAAACCTGCCTTTCATAGGAGAATTTAACCCTTTTTTTTCAGTTCGCCGAGAAGAGTTTTTTTTTATTCACTCATTATAGGTGCTTTGGAAATCCTGTGTGTGTGTGTGTGTGTGTGTGTGTGTGTGTGTGTGTGTATGTGTTGTGTACAATATATATATATATATATATATATATGTGTGTGTGTGTGTGTGTGTGTGTGTGTGTGTGTGTGTGTGTGTGTGTGTGCTGTTGTGGAAAATTCCACAAGTCTTATGTTACTCGCATCACACATTTGGTCTTTACCCTGACAGACTCGCAAACTCTCATGCCACAAGACCGAGCCTGCGCTCAGACGCTATCCATCTATCCTATGTGATGATGCTAGAGTGTTATCTCAGTATTTGTATTTGACATATTCCAGAGGAAAATACTAACATTCCTGGTGATTCAGGGACATACCCATGGCTGTGTAAATTCCTACACTGTAATACACTCGACATGATTAGCTTTGCTTATTAGCTAGCTAATATTAGCCCAGCTGACTAGCCTGTCGTGTAGTCACAGCTGTAACCAAAAATCCTCTTCTTCTTTTTCCCCAGGGTACGATGGTTTGACCTGCAATTTTGTCGATCTCACGATGACGATAGCGATACTTCTCAATTGTGCACGCCAAGCAAACGTAGCAGTGTATATGCGCTACAATACGTTGGGACGTTGCCAGGATGTACAAATTTGTGAGATGCCTTATTTTTTCCAATGATCGACAAAGTTCGATTGTGTCGGTGTTTGAGCGGGTATTATTTTCTGTGTTTTTGGTGTTTTAAAGCCCAAATTTAGCTCTTGCCTGTCTCCTTTTTCTAGCGTGAACACGAATTCCAACAGGTGTATAACTTGTAGCTCTACGGTTCAGTGGTTGAGGCTCTGGCTTACTGATCATAAGGTCGTGGGCTTAAGCCGAAGCGCTGCCACTTGAACAAGTCGCTTAACTGTATTTGTTAAAGGGGCACTGTCTGAAATATGTTCCGATTTTTTTTACGGCTGCTGTTAGGGAACGAGCGCTTGTTATGAATTGCAGGCTCTGAAATGGAGCAGTAATCTCATTTCTCCTCCACAGAGAGTAAACCTTTTAGAGGTCAGCAGGGTACCAGGGTAACCCCCTGTCATGTGATAGTGTGTGTGTGTGTGTGTGTGTGTGTGTGTGTGTGTGTGTGTGTGTGTGTGTGTGTGTGTGTGTGTGTCCATTCTGTCTAAGGACCATATGGTCAGACACACACCCATACACCCACTTACACAAACAGAGTGACAGGAGCTTTCTTGTGACACACACCCATACACACAAGCTCAGATTATTAGCCACAATCCATACTGTAAATCCCTATTAGTTAATTAGAGATTCATTGACTGAAATCGTTGACCAATCCGTGAAATTACCAAATGAAGACACATGATACCTCAGTCGGAACGCTTTGGAAGCCCGTGTTGTACAGATTCTCATTTGCCTTCAATTATTGACGTTGCGTTCCTGTTGTTTGCCTAGCTGTAGAATTTCTTCGTCCTGAATTCACATCGGTGAAAAAAAGCAACAAAGACTTTTTGCCGGTATAGACCAAAGCGATGCTGAATTTCCGGATTCTGATTGGTCACAAGGGGGTAACATCTTCTGTAAGAGCAGTGTTGCAACAGCCAACGAGGCTCATCCAGAAGGGGTATTTAAATTGATCATTTCTATGTATGCTGCATTGCGATGTGGACGATTCCGTGTTGATACAGTGACGGACCGTAATCGATTATAGCCTAATGATGTCATTCATCATATGACAATTTTTCTTTTAAGAAATAAAGCATGTCAAAGTCTAAAAGTATGCATTCTGAATATCCATACCCGTGATTATATTGGGAAGTTGGTGGGTTGAAGTAAGTAGGTTGTAAGTGTGTGTTCTTTCTATGTGCGCTAATGAGCAACCTAAATGCAGAAATGAGGCCCAATTAGCCTATTTTTAGCATAGGAAAAAAAAAATAGGATCCATGACAAGAGAGTTTTACACTTGCCTCGATTTTATTCTGGATTCTGATTGGTTGGAAGGTGATTCATTGACATTGGAATCAGCTCAGATATATTATTTTAAATTTAGGGTTTCCCCGAAAAGCCACAGAATGAGGAAACGTGGTAGTAAATATAGACGTGCTCTTGTGTCCTCGTTTCCCGTGATGCAGTTTTGACTATTCAAACAGGCCTCGTCACCTTCGCGCCTGCCTCCCGCTGCTGTGTCAACAGCGACCCGATGAGTCACGAGCTTTCTGCTGTTTTGCTTCACGGCGTTATTTTTTTTTTAAAAGCCGAGTTGATGTTTCTTGTCCATTTATGGGCGTTAGTGTGAGCGACGTAAATGGTGCGTGAACGGGCGACATGCGAGTGTGGATCAGATCCTCATCTGCATTTATTTTTGTTTGCCCAGGAAATGACTTGTGTTGTTAAGATGTTAAGATGGTATAACAAAATAGGCAACGGTTGAGCGAGTATCACTTTGAACACTCTCTCTAATGGCCCAGGGGGATTTCGGTTGTCAGGAATTTATTTTGAGGATCAGGTCTTATGAAACACTTGATGTGTAGAAAGCAAGAAAAATGGGATGCCTTGGGGAACCTTGGGTGGGCAGGTGGTTTCAAAGTTGTGGCTGATGGTGAGGTGTGTATAAACACACTATATGGACAGAATTTTGTGTAACCTTCACTTTTCTGGGAAGATGTTCCACTAGATTTTGTGGAGATTCAGTAAAAGGGTGTTAGTCAAATTTGGTACTGGTGTGGGTGAGATCTTTGACTCCAACCCTTGTAAATCATATCATCATGCAGCTGGCTTTGTGCATCATGTTGGAAACTTTTTGATTCTCTTGGTTCAAGCGATGCATGGAAAAGGCAGGTGTCCCAATATTTTTGGCATTTTATAATTGCGCTGCTGCTAGTTCTATTTGGGTTTTTTTTTTTTTTTTTTGAGGACAGGAAGTCCCAGCCTGCCCTTAAACACAACAGGATGTCTGAACGATAGCAGGGGATGTATTCTGAGGCGGAAATTCTCCACAAAAACATTTAGCCCCTTTAGGCTTGTAGCCTGGTGCCTCGGGTTTCGAAGGCGGTAATGCTGAAATTGTACCGGAAAGATTTAATCCGAGCTCGGGGATTTATTTTTTCATGGAAAGGCAGACGGTAACATAGAAAAAGTCCCCTCATGCTTAACGTAAATATAGATTTTTGGACACAGATAGGCGATAGAGTGTGTGTTATTGGATGCGTATTTGTTTAGTAGCACATTAGTAATGTAACATGATCTTTTTTTTACATATACATCAAATTGAATTCTGGATTCTGATTGGTCAGAAGTTGTACAATTGGATGTTTGGACTTACTTGTTTCAATCATGACTACCTGTTTCACAGGGGTACAAATATGAATTAATCCTTTTCTTTTATTCATCCGAAGAGGTAATACCCACAAATGGGGTCTGCAGTATATGCAGTGTATAGGAGTGCTGCTGATGAGAGGCTGTCATTGCATGTAGTCTATTTATTCATGTATTTACCCCTCTTTTTTTGCAAGGGGGAGGGGGTACCAATGATGATCTTGCAAACCTCTCAACAAATGTGCAGTTGCACCCCTGGGAATATAGCTGTGGTGTGGATCTAGATATTTTCTCCGCATTTTTATCATTCCTGCTTTTCTCCGTCATTGTTTTTCCCCCCCTTATTTACATAAAATGTATGGAAATAGAAAACAGAACTGCAGGTGTCCTGTAAGCGTGAGACTCAGGTAAAGCAGCGTGTAGCCGTAAATCCCCCCTAACGAACGCCCATCTGCCGTGCTAACATGCACACTTCGCACTCGAACAGCGGTGTCTCTGTACGAGCCGGCACGGTCAGATCCAAATCCCATCCAAAGATATTTCTGTTTGTTCTCCCCCGATGAGAATTTTTTAAACCCTTGTCACCCCCTTCAGAAAATCACTTACCAACTGCTACCCACCCCCCCACCCCCACCCCTTATGTTCCATCTTCAGTGACATATCCCGTCCTCCCATCAGCGTTTTATTTTTGGGTCCGGAGCCTCTCGGCATCCATCTGTGCTTCTCCGTCTAAAGCCAAGAGAGAACTCCACAGTTTTTTTTAGCTGTATGCTGCTGCTTAGGAACAGAGTGGCAGCGAGGCAGGACAGAAACGTGACTGAGATATGATTGGAGAACTAGGAAGCATTTTCACAGTACATGTTATGGATGACTATTTAAAAATGTGCCCTAGAGATTTGATATGTAGCTCTCGTAATACACCATAATGCCAAAAATATTGGGACTAGAGGTTGATCGATTCATCAGTTTCGCTGATTAATCGGAACTATCAGCTATAGGCAAAAATCCCTACCGATAGTTTTTCCGGGTTGCGTAATACAGTACAAGAGTGGCCTCTAAAGGCAAATCAATGATGCCACGTGCTGACTTTTTTATTTATTTGGAAGAGTGGATGTTATTATGAAAGGAAATGGGGGCTAAATGTGGAATGTAACAAATGTGGAATGACAACCCAAAACCATCAGTTGGACCTTAAACAATTTTGCAGAAATATATATCATTTAAAAAATATGAATTATATGATTTTTGTTTCTGTGCGCAACAGATGTTTCTTACCGTGTACCTCAGCAACAGCGAGAAGCACTTCACCGAGGTGCCTGTAACTCCTGAGACCCTGTGCCGGGACGTGGTGGATGTGTGTAAGGAACCTGGAGAGACCGACTGCTACCTGGCCGAGAGCTGGAGAGGATCAGGTCAGGACATGAAGAGGACATTTTTGTTATCACATGAACAATATGTTTACTCTTCAGATCAGGGATATCGGTGAATCAACTTGCACACAACAATGCTAATGGTCTGATGTTATATTACGAAGATTCTGGATTAGAATGTGAAATATATAAAATATTAAATCTACAGTACAGCGTGTGGTCTAGATGTAATCTCCGCTTTGTGCCGTTTTCTGGAACAGAGCGAGTGGTTGATGACGGCGAGAGGATGATGGAGCTGCTGCAGCGCTGGGGGCAGCAGAGGTCTGAGGTCCGCTTCGTCCTTCGTCACGAGCGAGCGCCCGGTCATGACACAGGTGAGAAAGAGAGAGAGAGAAAAAACAGGCGGATGAAATAAGATGGATGAACAGACAGAAATAGAGAGAGATATGTTGAATATCAGTAGCAGGAAAGGACAGCAGGATGTTTTTTATTTTTTTAACACACAAAAACATACACAGCTTGATGTGATGGCATGCATCTGATGTTAGTTCAAGCATTACGTTGTGCTACGCCTCCTCGCTCGCCAGACAGCATGGAGCCGATGCTCGGAGCTCAGAGATACCGTACCTGCTCTTAAAATACTGACTGGGTTCTAATTCTTATCTATTTAAGGAAATGGAGATTTCACGAGATTTGTGGACCTTTTCAGGAAATTACAATAGAACATGTTTATTCCTACACCTTCAAAATACATTGGTCCAGAAACACTCCCCCTTCCCCCTCACACACACAGAGTGCCAAAGAAATGTGACATTAAACGCATGGGCTGTGAGCGCCCAAAATATTCTGCTTGGCCAGCAGGGTTATATTCCAATTTCTTTTGCTTGGCACAGTGGGATTTAACACACACACACACACACACACACACTCACAATGAGTGTCAGTGGGGCATTAAGCCAACGTTCCTGTATGACCTGTCTAGGATGAGGACACGCTTTGAATTGTGTGCGTGTGTTCATGCTCACAAACACACACACACACACACACACACACACACAGTTAATATTAATGAATTACACCTCATTATTATGCTCCTGTGTGTGTTTGTGGGTTTTTTCTCCCTGAAAATAAGGGTAATTGTCTAAAAGTCCTTGCATATACACTACTCGAGTCCTGACACAACCCAGAGTGTGTGTGTGTGTGTGTGTGTGTGTGTGTGTGTGTGTGTTGGTTTGGGTGTATGATTAAACATCTTGATGTAGTCCTCACAAGGATGACAGTTTTGAGTTTGTGGGGGACATTTGGAAGGTCCCCACAAAAAAAAACCCTGCATTTAAGAAAAAAATTGGAAAAGAAAGGAAAAGAGAGAAACGTTTTGGCTGGATGTGTAGCATCGAATTAATTAGCTGCATTAGCAAACGTGTGAATGGAAGGTCGTCATAGGGATAGTCAGCTGAACGTGTGTGTGTGTGTGTGTGTGTGTGTGTGTGTGTGAGGTGTTGGGTTTCTGCAAGAGATTTTGTGGCTTCATTAAGACACAAAGGCCTGGTTTCAGTGTAAATATGCCCATCATCTCTTTTGGTTGTAAGACACTCATTATTAAATATTTATGATGATGATGATGATGGAGATGATTGAGATGTATACGATTCTGGAGACTTAATGAACCGGACAGCACAATGTTTCACAATGTTTCTCATTAGCTATACTTAATTAGTGTCATTAAACTGCCGGTGTGTGTGTGTGTGTGTGTGTGTGTGTGTTGTCAGGTCCTCCCAGAGGCCCAGCGCTCTCACTAAAGAGGAACATGCTAAAAGCCACAAGTGAGACTCACCTTGAAAATGGGGTAAGTGTGAAATCGTTTCACTAGCAATCCATTTAATCAGTTCCTAGCTAGCATCTTAGGACCAAAATTACCTAGCTAGCCATGTTAGGTAGCCTAATCTTAGGGTCATTGTTCAAGGTTTTAAATGCACAATAAACTAAAATGAACGCATCATTAAGTACTAGCTAGTAACATTAATGCTAGCTGCTTTATAAATTAGGTCCTGGCTAACAAGAACAGACAGGACAGTGTATTTTCTTGCTAGCTAGGAACCTTCCAGGCTAATATGAATTGTCTAGCCGATATTAGGGAGTTTCCGTATGTAAATTGTGTAGCTAAGATTAGTTATTAGCTTATAGACGGATAGTTTAAATGGATAACAGGTATTAACTTGCTAGCAATACAGACTGATGAAAATTGTGAGACTTGTGATTGTGTGTAAAAACAAAAAGTCATTTCGCAAAGTGTTATTACATCGTTGTGAGTTCAATTTTTGGAGACATCTCTGGGAGTCACTTTTCCATGTTGTAAAAAAAAAATAAGATGCTAGATTTATGGAGAAATACTGGCTTCCCTCACAAAACATCTTTAATTGCCAAAGGTAATTGACATTTTCACAAATCTAAACCTTAAATTAAACTTTAACCCCATGAGCTAAACTCTTACCTTGTTTTCCGCTTTTTCTATGTGAAATACTTTTTCAGAGACGTCTCATGGGGTTAAATCTTTGAAGACAAATCTTAGTTCTCCAATGCCAAAAGAACTCTGATTCAGATGTGTTACAAAACACTGCTATAACATTAAAGGCACTTGTTTTTCTAGATGGTTCCTCCTCCTATGGACATCAGCCTCACAGAGCTGCATGAGATGGCGTCCCGGCAGCAGCAGCAGATCAATGCTCAGCAGCAGGTTCTGGCCTCCAAGGTGAAGCTTTTTCCCCTCTGAAAGGGCATCATAACATTAATACAGACTGGCTGTAACAACAGCTGTGATCTCTTTATCATTCACCAACTGCAGACGTTAACATCTACGATTTTGTGGGATTAAAAAAAATGTTTAGGAGCAGCGTCTTCGCTTCTTAAAGATGCAGGAGCAGCAGCAGCATGAGCAGGAGAAACTGCGGCTGTTGCGTGAGAACGCTGAGAACCAGGAGGCCAAACTACGGCGTGTTCGGGCTCTCAAGGGTCAGGTGGAGCAGAAGCGACTCAGCAACAGCAAACTGGGTCAGAACTTGTTTTTCTGCTCAAGTGTTAATGTCAGTCGCTCTGGGAGAAACCTTAAAGGATGGATGGATGGATGGATGGATGGATGGATGGATAAATGGATGGATGGATGGATGGATGGATGTATGGATGGATGGATGGATGGAATTAAAGAAAAATGGAAATTTTCTTAAAAGTGAAGAACTTTACTCAAATAATCACAGAACCTGTGAGAAGCCTGTATTGTGTATTTGTGTCTGATTTATATTTATCATTTGCTGATGTTGCATAAACCACAAAAATAATTTTAAAAAATGTATGTGGTAATCTGCAAAGCTAAAAAAAAAAAAAGTTCAGGAAGTTTGTCTGGCAGCACAGACCGCTATTAGCATTGTAGTTTTGTGCTAATAGCGATATCAATGAGGCTTGGCCACGACTCGAAAGAAAAAAATGCCACAATGAGCTTTAGAGCTGATGAGCCGAAGAGAGAGCTGATTAGTAAAAACTCTCACTCACTGTCGATCTTTTCTCTCCGTGTCTGTAGTGGAGGAGATCGAGCAAATGAACGGTCTGTTCCAGCAGAAGCAGAGGGAACTGCTCATGGCCGTGTCCAGGGTGGAGGAGTTGAGCAAACAGCTTGAGACGTTACGCAGCGGCAAACTGGACGAAATCACTGAACTCGAGAGACTTTACAAAGAGCTTCAGGTGCCTGTTGTTCTGATGGAAATATGCATGGGTAGACATATATTTGGATATATGGATGGATAGATGACTGGGTGGATGGATGGATTAGAGGATGGATAGAAAATCGAGAAACAGTTAAATAGATAAAGAAAGCAGGGTGGATGTGTATCTGTGCAGATAGAAATGGATAAACTAATATAAAGAAAATACAGTGGTACCGCGCTTATCGACCGGCTCGGACATCGACCTTTTCGCTTAGCGAACAGATTTTCGACTGAACTTTGCGCCCGATGAACGACCAAGTGCCCGCTTATCTACCTTTTTTTACCCCGACCCACGTGGAGCTAGGGAAAGGATCATCCCAGTCTCGCCTCAGCCTTCGTGGAGAGAGCATCTATCGTAAATTCAACTTCGGTTTGTGAACAATAAAGTGTTATTTAGCGGTCAATATAACAATTTAGTGCGTGTATATTGTATATTGCATGTACATTCGCTCTTCAACCTTTTCGTATTTCGACCGGTTTTAAGGAACGGATTAAGATCGATAAGCGGGGTACCACTGTACATAAATGGCTTGATGAGAAAAGATGGATGGTTGGATGGATGGATGGATGGATGGATGGATGGATGTCAGCATGCGAGATGGAGAGATGATTATATAGAAAGACAGACCAGTAGACAGCTGGAAGAAAGATGTGATGACTAGGTGGAGAAGTAGCTAAATTAATAGCTTAATAATGATGCTGGTGAATGGATGGATGGTTGGATGGATGAATGTGTGATGGATGGTTGGTTTGATAGATACAAGAAAAGCAGGATGATCAAATACCAGTAGATAAATAAATGGATGTGTGCATAGAAATGGATTGGCTGATTTGTAGGTACCAGGAAAAGAATTAGGTAGATGACGGATTAATGGATGGATGGATGGATGGATGGATGGATGGATGGATGGATGGATGAATGGTTGGGTGGATAGTGAGCGCATATAAACGGATATATTATAATATAATACTGGTATATTGATCTTAAAATAGTTGGGTCAACAGACAAACTGATGGATGGATGGATTATAGATACTGTAGATGGATGGATGGGAGGTTGATTAAAAACAGACACAGTTGTGAATCAATTTAAAATAATCTGCTATAATCTTCATAAATGTTTTTGTGGGAGGAGCTAAGTAAATAAGGCTGACTAACTACGACTCTGTTGTTCCCCTGAAGCTGAGGAACAAGCTGAACCAGGAGCAGAGCGTGAAGCTCCATCAGCAGAAGGAGTGTCTGAACAAGCGCACACAGGAAGTAGCTGGGATGGAGCGACGTCTGGCAGAACTGCGCCAGAGACTGTGGAAGAAGAAAGCAGCTCTGCAGCAGAAAGAAAACCTGCCTGTGAGTGACAGGATCGAGCTGATGATCAGATAATACGGTTACAACTTTCAGACATCTTTTAAAATAAAGGCTATCCATTATCTACCTCGTTACCTTATATATCTACTTTGCCACCATGTTGATGGAAGACATGTTATTTTAAATACTCAAAAGCAAAACTCTGGGTCTTTTATCACTATGGCAGTCGGGTGATGGGCAGAGCTCTCATCCTCCCTCGGTCCCATCCAGAATTGCCGCCGTCGGCCCGTACATTCAGTCTCCTGCTCCGCCACTTCCTCCTAAAAAGGACGTCCTGGTGAAGCCGGCATATCCGGATGGCACTAGCACACTGCCCAAACCGCTTACCAAGGCCACCGGTACACACACACACAAAACCCTTACACAATGTATATGTGTACCAAACCTCTTGATTCTTTACCACTTGCTTATCCCCTTTTTCCTTTTCTTCTCCCACCCAGGTAAAATATCCAAGCTGTCTGAATGGACTGCGAGTTGTGAAAACAGCGTAGTTGGGGGGTCACAGCGAGGTTATGCCTCGACTCTGCCTCGTATGAGCAGCTACAGCTGCATGGAGAAAGGTGAGCACTCGCACTCCACATGCTAGTCATCATCTATAGACGTGTGACGTTAAGCGCGTTCTTCACGTGTTAGATGCCGAGGCAGATCAGAAGCCGCTGCCGCCACTTCCCTTACGGAAGAATCAGAGCAATGAGGACCTCTTAAACAATGGCCAGGTAAGGCATACACACAAACACACCTAATTAACACAGACCTGTTATTCTCGACAGACCACACCCATTTTTCATAATCACTCGAGTAACTATTGGTTATTTCACATTCGAAGGAAATTCTTTCGGCTAAAACTATCAAACTTGTGTCTGATTAGGTTGGAGGTAAAGTGCCACCTCCGGTCCCCATCAAGCCCAAACCAGGCCAGTCTGGCTTCCCCTGCTTCTCCACTGGCACGTTTCCAGGCAAAGCCAGACCATCCCAACAGCAGACCCCCCACCTCCCGAAGGCACCGATGCCTGCGGCCACCGTAAGACCCTTCAGCGTGGAGGGCTCGGCAAGCAAAGGACCCACCATTCAGAAACCTCAGACGCTGGCAGCCAGCTCCATCTACTCCATGTACACGCAGCAGAGCTCACTGGCTAAGGGGTACCAGGGCCAGAGCACCCTGACACGCTCACAGCCAAGGGGTGAGCGTCACTAATGCAATCTTTAACCCTGAATAAAATATAAAGATGCGGCTAAATTTAAGCCAGAGATACAGCCAGAGTGTGTAAAAGAGAGACCCAGACTTCCTGATAGACAGTGTGTTTTGCATATTGTTGCAGAGTAGAGGAGTATGTAAATACCTGGCAACATGTGAAACAAATAGTTAACAATACCTCTGTTTAGTAGACACTGTAACTAAAATACGCATACTAAACATTTATATTATGGCTAATAAAGCCAATACTATTAAAGCAACAGTTCGAGACGTGTCTCTAAAGTAATAAGTGGCTACTACAAACCTGTGATGCGAATGTGATGCTAATTTGTACTACTACAGTAGAAAATGTATTGTTATAAACCCTGATCACTAGTGGATTTTTTTTTAGTCTATGGAAAACCGGTCATCCCGTCCAGCAGAGGGCAGCAGTCTCACTCACAGGACAGCGGCTACAATGAGAAAGCAAGCAACCTCGAACCTGATCAGGTGGACCAGGCGAACAGCGAGGGCACAGAGTCAGATCGAGCACCGCGCCCACTGAGTCCCACCAAGCTGCTACCGTTCCTAATGCACCAGCATCGCATGCAGAATGAGGCTGACCTGGAGACACCACGCAGACGGCTGCAGCACGCGCCACGCCCACTAAAGAAGCGCAGCTCCATCACGGAGCCCGAGGGACCTGGCGGACCCAACATCCAGAAGCTTCTTTACCAGAAGACCACACTGGCAGCCATGGAGATGCCGGAAGGCATTGTGGGGGCCGTCGAAGACACAGGCAGACTGTCGGGGGAACCTCAAAAGGCGTCCGATATGGATAAGGAAGAAGAGGAGGAAGCTCAGACTCCACCTCCGCTTCCACCACGTTCCTCTGCTGCAGGACCGAGCAAAAGAAATGATACCAAAGAGGAGGATGAGCAGGAAGCGGGTGGCACAGTACCAGCTGAGGAATACCCTCCATATCCTCCGCCCCCATATCCCAGCGCAGGTAACCAGAATAGGCAAGAAGAGGAAGAGGACATAGGCATGAAGGCACCAGAGGTCACTGGACAGGTCACAATGCTGCTGGTACGTATTATTTTTGACTCCATTTCAAATTTCCCCTTTAAAATGCTCCTACAGGTCTGTTAGTCCAGGCTGAAAGTTGGTGAATAAAACATTTTCAAGACAAACTAAGACAATAAGACTTAATGGATAAATTTGTTTCAACAGTTAGGAAAGCTTTGGCAGTTCTGTTTTTTTTTTTTTTTCTTAATCGCTTGTTATCCCGACAAATTTTGAACAACAGCGCCATCTAGTGGGCATGTGAATATTTTTCCTTATCCAGAATGGCTGCCATGTCAGTCTGCAGCAACATAAATGGAACTAAAAAAAAAACTTTTTTTCATTTTCTCTGTTTGAAGGTGTTCCCAAGTCTGCAATAATATAATTTGAAAGATAATTTTACCTCAGGCTCAAGCCAATAACAGAAGCCGAATGTTAGGATGGAGTTGGAATGACGCTAGCTTGTTTTGCTTGTTAGTTCTTCTTTACTTGATCTTTTTTTTCTGCAGGGGAAGAGAACGAACCTGCGGAAGGCTGGTTCAGAGCGAATAAGCCATGGCATGCGGGTGCGCTTCAATCCACTGGCCCTCCTGCTGGACGCTTCACTAGAGGGCGAATACGACCTGGTGCAGAGGATCATCTACGAAGTGAGGAGAAGAACTGGCTCAGCTACATTATAATTATTTAAGATTCAAATTAATCTATAACTCAACAAATTGCGTTGTGTCTCTGGGCAGGTGGAGGACCCCAGCTTGCCCAACGACGAGGGCATCACGGCGCTCCACAACGCGGTGTGTGCAGGACATACGGAGATCGTTAAGTTCCTGGTTCAGTTCGGAGTCAACGTCAATGCTGCCGACAGCGACGGATGGTAATTTTTTTTTTCACTTCAAAGCTAAATTATTGAACGTTTAAATCTCAAGCTTCATCCACGATGCCCTACTTTTGCAGGTCAAGCTGTCGTCACTTTGCTTAGCAGCTACTGTTATTTAAAAAAATTCGGGGGGGGGGGCATTTAATTCAACACAACAGAATCCCTCCCAGTTTTCTATCTGTACCTTGGCCTTTTGTTTTACTCTCAGTCTATCCTCTATTTCTGTTTCCACATCAATATTTCTTGCTCCCTCTGTAGGACGCCCCTGCACTGCGCCGCTTCCTGCAACAACGTTCAGGTGTGCAAGTTCCTGGTGGAATCGGGCGCGGCCGTGTTTGCCGCCACTTACAGCGACATGCAGACGGCGGCGGAGAAGTGCGAGGAGCTGGAGGAGGGATACGCCCAGTGCTCACAGTTCCTCTATGGTAAGTGATTGTACATTTACGGTTAAGTTTCAAAGGACAACCTCACAAGTGTACTGAGAACGTTTTTGTCTGTGTAGGCGTCCAGGAGAAGATGGGGGTGATGAACCGCGGTATTGTGTACGCTCTGTGGGACTACGAGGCCGAGCACGCTGACGAGCTGTCCTTCAGCGAGGGCGACTGCATGACTGTGCTTAGGCATGAGGATGGAGACGAGTGCGAGTGGTGGTGGGCGCGGTGTGCAGACAACGAAGGTTACGTCCCACGCAACCTCCTCGGGGTGTGTAGATTATGTATAAACTCGCCACGCTGTGATTTTCGTGATGATTTTACACACTTCAGAGCTTAATATTATCTTATTGTCCCCTTTTCAGCTGTACCTGAGGATCAAGCCCAGACAGAGGAGCTTAGCCTGAACCTCTCTCTCGCCATGGTTCAGCCCCAATCCAACCAACGTGCCCTGTTTTAGTGCGCACTGAAAATGGCTGAAAGACACAAGACACTACCAAGTGCTTCTTCTCTACACAATGGTGCATTCTTGAGCTTCAAACTATTTTTCATTCATGCATTATTTTCAGAAGCACAAAGAAGGATTTTTTTCATAGCTACATCGGATGACTGTCCGCACTCTTCCTAGCCTTTCTAGAATGTGAATGTATTACAGGATCGGATTATTTGCACAGCTTTTAAGTTATTTGTACAGGTTTATCTACGCGCAGTGGCGCGTTCGTTTATAACTACGTCCCAGTATCTCCCGCCAAACTTGATCATGTGACCACCAACCCATGCCTTTCTGTCACGCTTGCTAGAAAGCGATTACGGCGATATCATAAGCCTGAAATGAGCTCAAGCTCCACCTACACTTAGACCGAATCAGAATGTCTATGTCATGGCACTTTTATTTTCCCCTTATGCTGTTTACGTTTAACCAGTTTAATGAGAAATCTGGATTATCATCTTTTCTGCTGAAAATTATCATCTTTCATCAAAAAATTAATAACCACTATGGTGCTCAATGCTGCGGATTAGAACGAATGACTTGTTCAAATCTTGTTCGAAAATAAATAAGACTTTGTATTTAAACATTGCACTCTCACATTTATTTATGTAATATATATAATACGACTTATATATACGACTTCAACCTTTATATTAAATCTCGTATTTTTCGCAGTGTAAGCTTTTTTCTTTTCTTTACCAAGGGTGCCAATAATTCTGGATGTGACTGCTCCACAAGATTCAACCTTGGTTCACAGTAAAACATCTCTTTATTACTTTAAACCTAGTTGTGTTTTGAAATACAGGGCACGTCACACAGACGCAGATTTCCTGTGAAATGTGGAATCTCTGTGCCGTAGGCCCCACGAGACGAAATGTGAACAAGTGGATAAATAAATAAATAAAAAATGGTACACGTCACAAAAACACGCATCATAAACACCGGGTGCAAAAGCGAGGAGGCTACAAAGTACAATATTTGTTGATAAATTGCGCCAAACGTCAGGAAGCAGCACAACACAAAAACGCAACGGCATGCACAGGAAAATGTCCGCGAAACGTCCCGCTCTGCTGAAACTCGATCAAACCGGTTTTGAGACCGACTTCCTGAAGAGAGAAACGTTATTTTGCTTTCAATAATTATACAGTGCCTGTGAAAAGCGTGGAAATACAAAGTGTTTTCTGTTTTGTTTTGAAACACATGCATTTTCCATTTGTTTCTATGAAAAAAACTCGAAGAAACAGAAGAAACACACATAAACCCCCCACAGTCAAACAAGGAGGTGGACGAGTTTGGGGTTGTTTTGAAGCAGGGAAGGTTGGAGACTTGAAAGTGAAAGGAATCCTGAACCAACATGGCAACCTTTTCATACTTCAACACAATGCAATTCTGTCTCCAAGCTCTGAAAGCGTTATTAGAGTGCAAAAGGTCGTCTGGAGTGTTGACTACCGTGGAATTGCGTAGAACAGCAAAACATTTCAGCTGGAATTTCAGCTGTTTCGAGAGACGAAGTGTCCGGATGCTGAGTGTGTGTAACACTGTAATTCGTGCTAAAGGAGGATTTTTCAAATATACGTGTGTTATTTATAACTTTGTTGGGTAAAAGTAAATCTTCCACACTTTAAATGAAATAGTATGTTAAATCGAACATGCATGTGTCTTTCAAAAACCATTAAAGACCGCACTTTTCACAGCCACTTTATATCATTTGAATATTCAATTATGTATATACAAACAATACTTTACTGAAAAACCAGACAGACGTGTTACTCCAGAAGTTGGGAGAATAAAACAAAAATGGGAGATAATTCTGTTCAAAAAGCAACTGATAGCCCTAATATAAAGCGCATCATGTCTAACAAAAAAGAAATCAATCAATCACAGAGTTACAGTTTTACAATCTGGCATTGAAAATTACGCAAAATTAAAACCCCTTCAAGATGTCGCGTCTAGCGCTATTTTCAAAAATATATATTCAAAAAGCAAAATCTCAATGATTTTTCCTTTTCACTTTTCCCTTTACGTTTTCCTACAAGTAGGTTTGCAAAATCCTGGGAATTTTCAAAACTGGAAATGGGAATTAAATGGCAATAAACTGGGAATTGACAAAATGACTGAAATGTAGTTGAGATAAACAAATCTTGCAGGATAATTTCAGTTAAAACCTCCAGATTTAATGCAATTTTAGTTGAGATTCTACTTCCGAATTCGTCAATCACCTGCACACAGCACACACTTGCTGCTGGGTTACTGAGGCCACGCCCCCCTACATGCACCGTGCATCCATCCATCACATAACACGTATCGTTTCTTGAATCCTGCACACAAAATAATGTCGAAAAGATGTCCATGTAGGCGAGTTTTTACGTAAATATTACACATTTATGTTTGAAAATGCCTAGTGCTGTGTGTAAGCGATTGTGCAACAAAATTATACTAACAATTAATTATGGAACATTTGCCAAATGCAGTTCATAGAAATGATCTGGAATATTTTACCTTCGCAACCTACAGGTGACTCGTGCACTGTTCTGCTGCCGTCCTCGTCCTCTTTTCCATCGTGAACGGTTTGTGCATAAAGGTTGTGTTTCTCATTCAACATCACACTAAAGCACCGTCTAGGGGTCCTGGGGGTAGTGACCTACGCATTGTGTTTACTCATTATTGGGTCTCTGTACGAGCCGCATAAACGCCGTTATACTCTGTTGCTGGTCCACAGCAGACGTGTCCTAAACCGCACGTCGTAGGTCTGATGAAACTGTCAGAAATATCTCATTGTGATTCTAGCATGGACGTGTCCTTAACCAGATCACAGACGCCATTACATTCCAGTCGTACTAAAGTCACACAATCCGGATCATTACTGTCCCGAACCGCACACTCTTATTCACTATATAAGGCAAATAAACACAGAATCAGGCGAGCTGTGGTCGTGTCCCAAATCACATGGAAATAATTCGCCATATAAACTGTAATGTAAAGTGTTGTTATGAAGACCATGGTTGTGCCCAAATCTATTTCACTGTATGGGGCAAGTAAACACTAGAGAGAAGAATTAAGGACATTAGGACCATGGACGTGTTCCAAAGCACACACCATAATTAGGTCATAGTGGACGTGACACAAAAACCACATGGTTAAGGCCGTACAGGAGAATTAGGCCACTGTGGATGTGCCCAAACCACACACCCTAAAACGTCTATACTCTTCACTAAATCACACATTCGGTATATGTTTCACCTCCTTATAATACATAGCTATCTTTCTGGATAACATCGTTGTTACGGCAACAACGGTCTCATTGGTTAATATCTCTGTAGCTTATAAATAGTTCCTACAATTTTGTTTGGCTGTGCAACGGCAAACAAAAACAACAACAAAAAAAGCCTGTTGTCATGGTTACAGTTAAACGTTATTACATAGTACCCAGGGCATACGTTTTCATTCAAAGATTTCTGCATAATCACAGCTTGTCAGCCAATCAGGAGTGAGCGTGCCAGAGTGTGAATTCGCTGAAAGGTTTTGTTGGTTTAAGAGTATTTGTAGCTAAAGTTTCAATTCGTGTCACCTGAACTGGAAACCCGCCCCAAACTATCTGATAAATAGGTAAAATGTAAATGTTTCCATCGACACATCATTAATATGCATGCTTTATCTCTATCTTTCTAGTTGTGGATCTGGTGTGGTTTGTGGTTCTGGTCATGTGCGCTGTTCTGTCCAGACGGCACCAGATGGGTCACATGACCGATGCCCTTGGTCACGCCCTCTCGGAACAGCAGCTTGGCGCCGACGCGCAGGTACTCGGGGTGCTTCAGGAAGCGGAAACACACGACAGCCCCCTCGCCGGTGCGCAGCTCTTCCTGCAAAACACGCACGCAAATGCTCTCGTTTATCATCTAAACCCGCTGCACGACCACACCCGCTTCCCCAACGAGCTAGTGACGAGAAGGCAAAATGGCCACGCCCACCTTGCCGAGTAAACACTCCACCGTGGCCGTCTGCCGAACATTTCCTACATGGACCGTGACCTGGAAACCACTGCGGAACGTCTTGGCGTGAAACAGCAGCACGATGGCCGCCTCAAACTGCCAGCAGATCGTAGGGTTCATCTTAGGACTCACCATAACCATGCCCTAACACACACACACACACACACACACACACACACACACACACACACACACACACACACAAAACAAGTGCTACGTTTAATTAAGGACTCATAACTAAAACAAATCTAACAGTTATTAGAGTGTATAAACCTTTGCACATAGCAGTAGCTACACGTGAACGTTCACCTTGCGTAGCAGCAAGCGGTCGAAGTTGCCGAGTGCCAGCGTGGCCGCCTGTCCGGCTCGGAGAACCCTGCAGGCCGAGCGGTTCCTTTGCATGCTGCACACCTTCAAGCACAGGAACTTCCCCTCATCTGTAGGCCCCACCACCAAGCGGTCTCCTTCACGACACACACCGCTGTGCACACACACACACACACACACACACACACACACACACACACACACACACACACACACACACAGAAAAACCTTTACAGGGACACACTGTTTAAACAGTACACATCTTTATGTTCTTGGGTTTTTTTTAAACAACAAAAACGATTTGTTTAAACGAAAACTAGTGCCAATAAAATTATTTTTGTTTGCTTTTGTTTAAGACAATTTTCTTGCATTGTGACCATTTTTATTTGTGTTGGTTGTTAAAGATTGTTTTTATTTGCTTTTATTCGCTCTTGTTGTAACAGATCGTTTACTGTGACAGATTAGTTTACATTGATATGACAATAACAAACTATAACGAACTTTAACTCACTAAATGAACTGGATGTTGGGAAAGACACCTGAAACCCATAGTGTGAGGGGGTGGCGCAAAAAGGTGTGTGGGAGTGGCCCTTACCTGTATAGTGTTCCTCCCACAACTGTCCCTACATCAGGCACACTGTAGATCTCATCAACCTGTAACACACAGACACCTCAAAACAGTTAAAAAGAAACAAAACAAATAAATACCTATTTTTGTGTTACACACAGCTAAATTTCTCGATATGTGTGTTACATGCTTATAATAAAGTTGCAAAATCATTGTATAGTAAGTTGTTGGGTAAATATAGCAGGTGTGTGTGTGTACCTGGAACTCAGTGAGCTGCTGCATGAGCTCCTCCTGCTCTTTGCTGTTGCTGAGGGGCGGCAGAATGTTGAAGAAAACTTTCAGCAGATCCAGATTCTCCCCTGAAACACTTGACAGCGTGAAGATCGGCGTGATGCTGCACCCAAAAAAAATACAGAAGAGTCCCAGACGATAAATATCGCTTTGTAAATACTGGTGTGTATAATAAACGTGTATTTAGCGTGTACCTGGAGGACTGGGCGAAGCGCTGGGCGGCGGTGACGGCGTCGTCGCGATTGGAGATCAGCATGGGAACCTTGTTGCAGCCGGGCAGCTTGAGCAGTCTTTCTAACTGGCGCACAGTCTTCTGGACAGCGCCGCCCACACACACGTCCACCTTACTGACCACCACGAACACTGGCACCTTCAGCGCCAGAGCCAGACCAAGGTGCTCCCGCGTGGTGCCCGCTGACCAACAG
Organism: Silurus aristotelis; assembly: GCF_946808225.1. NCBI lineage: Eukaryota > Metazoa > Chordata > Actinopteri > Siluriformes > Siluridae > Silurus > Silurus aristotelis. The sequence goes on along the minus strand of NC_139582.1, from coordinate 29,586,609 downwards.
GAAGGGGGGGGCACACTGGGTTAATCTTCTAGCAGGTGAGGAGATGCTAACCATTCGGTCTGGTGATGACTTTTTTGGAAAGATTTTAATATCTCGGTTTTGTGGATAAAATGTGATACAGCATGATACATTTTTACCAATTCATTAATAAATGTGTGCAGTGATCAGAATACGGTTCTTGGAAGTTCTTTGCCGTAAAAACTTCCCCTCAGGTTTTGCATACTCAAGGTACCGTTTGTTACAAATGTGGCGCGAAAGCTTCACTCACCAATTCCTGTGTTTGCACCCACCACCAGCATGGCAAAATCGGGGCAGTAGCTGGTCAGGCCAAAGATGGTGGTCTTTAGGTACTTGTGATGGCCAGCCAGGTCTATGAAGGTAATCATTTTAGACGAGCTCTCGCAGATCTCCTCTGCTGTGCGAGACTCGCTGTAATTCACCACCTGCCAATCAATTTCTGACTGTTACAAAACACTTACACTGGAGAGTCCTTAATAATCCCCCCCTCAATATAAATTATTGTATAATATTCATAGAAGCAGTTACTATAGAAACGATCACGTATTAGAACGTGTGCGTTTATATAAACCTGCGATTTGCAGTGTCAGAGTTGATTTTTATGGTCAATCCGAAGTGAATATCCGTCATAGGTCTCACCTCTCCTTTGCTATTAAAACCGAGGATCTCGAAACTGATGCTGGAGGTGCGTCCTGTCTGGATTTCGTGCAGGTGCCGAAACAGGTTGAGACGAGCTCGGCCTCGCCCGTTATCTAGCTCGCCCTGCGTCAGGACACCCAGGAGAGTGGACTTCCCCGAGTCAACGTTCCCCAGCACGGCCACACGCAGGTCCAGAAACTATAAATAAAATGCTCAGTTTTTCGATAGAATCCGATGATTTTTAATAATTCTTAATTAACGTGCATTTGATCGCTGACCTGCTGGTTATCGGGAACTTTCCTCACAAGGACCTCAGCGATTGTACGGGGTTTTTCCGACTCATAATCCACTTCCCGTTCTCTCAAGAGCGTGATATCAGCACCGACTCTGCAATTACATATACATACTAGAGGTCAACCGAATAATCCGTTTTGCACCACCCGTAGTTGACTGCTGGAACTATTAGCTAGCCTGTCCGCTGTCATTACAAGAGCGGCCTCTAGAGGTGATTCGCTGACGCCACGCGCTGTTTGTTTTTAAACGCGAGACGGCGCGCTGCACGGAGAGCGCTACTTTAGATTTATTATTGATCATTTATTAATTATGTAATTATGTTGCATAAGCACATTTACGCGATCCAGTACAGTTTTTTTTTTTCAGTACTATTTTACATGGAGTGTTACATTTGTTTTTATTCAGTATCCATTTCATTTTCATCGCATTAATCGGTTATCGGCAAGTCCGAAGCAGCCCTATCGGTATCGGTAAAACCCACTATAAGTTGATCTTTAATACACACAAACCCAATGACCAACAACCCAGTTCATCACCTTATATAGCATATCATATTCCCTTATACGGTTATATTCGCATTGCTAACATTACAAATAACTGTCAATTAGAATTAAGGCTACGACTGCGAATCAGGGTGACTCCGTACCTCTCAGCCATCCTGCGCAGGGTGTTTATGGAGGCCTTCATGTCGTTATCGGTGAGTCCCACCAGCAGGCCATTGTCCTCGACGCCTATCTGGTAGACGGCCTCCCCGCGGCCCTCTTGCAGCCGCCACTTCAGCTGTGTGGCCAAGTGCTCGAAGCGGTATTGCGTCGGGTTCACCAGCTTCAGCTGAACACAGAACACAAGTCTCAGATCGTGTGGGAGCTGATTAGAATCGGGATGAATTCTACAAGTTCCAACACTTTAAGAAATGCAGTACCTTGTACTCAATATTTCCCTCCTCGGCCTAAAACACAATAGAAGGAATTATTATGGGATAATAAACAAATAAAGCTGAAACAATAAAATAATTAAAAGCACACTTGCATTCGTAACAATCGTCATTTTGCACCAGAAAGTTCGGTGTGGAGTCCTTGTTTGGCTGAGCTGTGAAGGATAATTTGATTGTGGGGTATTCGAGTTTTTGACCATACGAAGTGTGAGGTTGGTTTTGGGTAATTTGTCTGTGGCGATATTCACTTTTGGGTTTTTGAGTTGTGTTTGAGTTTTGGTTTTGGGGAATTTGTCAATGGGGTTCTTGGGTTTTAGAATGGTTTAAAACATTCGGCTGTGGTTGTGGTATTTGGGTTTGGAAAATTTAATAATAAGAATTTCTGGTGTTGCCAAATTTGACAATGGGGTGCTTAGGGACATATGACTCTAAGGGTATATGATTTGAGTTGTTTGGTTGTGGGGTTTTTTAGTGTTAAGGCATTTGGCTATGGATGGGGTATTTAGGTTTGGGAAATGTAAATGAGTTTTTGGTTTTGGAGCATTTGATAATGGGGTACTTAGAGACGTATGCTCTAAGGGTATATGTTTTGAAACGTTAGGTTGTGGGGTTATTTGGTTGTAGGGCATTTGGCTGTGTGGTTGGGGTATTTAGGTTTGGAAAATTTAAGTGTAAGAATTTTTGGTTTGGGGGCATTTGGCAATGGGGTACTTGGGGACTTATGGCTCTAAGGGTATATGATTTAAAATGTTGGAGCTTTAAACTTTTTTGATGGTTGGGGTATTTGTGTTTGGGAAATCTAGCAATTTTTTTATATCTTTATCTATGGGGCATTAGTTTTTTGGATCTGGAAAATATGAGCGGATGGAGTATTCTCATTTTAGGGCATTTGACCATGGGGTATTTAGATGCGATGGGTTTAATGGTGGAGGTACTTGTTTTAGGGACAGGTGAAGCACTTGCTTGAGGAATATTTTGTCTGTGGGGAAGGAATTTAATTGTAAGAGGATCTGGGGAACATTTTTCTCCTCAAATGTCCCCAAAAAGTATTTGATTGCTAAGGAACTGGGCTGCCCAATCAGTGTAAAGGGGCATCAGGGCAAAATCTAACATGATTCAGCATCAATATTTATCTTTCTAGTTGTGGATCTGGTGTGGTTTGTGGTTCTGGTCATGTGCGCTGTTCTGTCCAGACGGCACCAGATGGGTCACATGACCGATATTAATATCGATATTTATTTTCTAAAATAAATGGTATAATATTACTGAATTTTAAATGGTAGTTAGTAATTTAGTATATAATTTGCTAAATAATAAACAAACTGTTTATGTATTCTCTTTATTCACTTCTTTTATTTTCTTTTAGTATAGTATATAGTATTCTTTTTATATAGTAATAGTAATATTTTTACTATATGTATAGTAATATTTTAGAGTTATTTATAGATTATTTACCTTCCATGCTACAAGCTTAAACAAATCGCCTCAGAAACGTTGAGGTCACGCGCCGAATTCTTTGCGCGCGCGTTCACGCGAATAAACGGGTTTGGGTTTTTTGGTTGTTTTGGTTTTTAATGTCACCATGGGAACCCACCAGTGCTGGAAATTTACCTCCGGGGGCAGAAACGGCGGCGGCTCGTTGGCCTTTTTGCACCTCCGTCTCTTCCCCCTCCTCCTCCTCCTGTTCCTTCTGCTGCGGGATTTGCGCTTGGGTCCGTGTTCTGTACAGGATCCGGGCCCGGGATCGCGCGCTTTTCCATCCGCGTCACCGCGGCGCTCAGCGGGCTGCATTTCCACAAAGCCGGGACTCGGGCCGTGTCCCCTTTCCTTTATTCACTCATTCACTTTTCCCTCAGCGGCGTCCTGGAAGCTGAAACTGATATCATTCGGTGTAACGGCGAAACGCTTTGGTACCGAGAGCACGCGCGCGCGCACACACACACACCGTTAATGCAGCGCATGCGGCGCTGTGGCGGCTCGGGGTTGCCAGATTGGACTGAATATTTCCACAGTGGTGGACCTTCAGGTCCATTAAAACCTTCTCTGATCTCCTAAACTCTATTAGAATCACTGACTTACGTTTTAATGTTTTTTTTGTCCATGACTGTGTATTAATTTATTCCCAAAAGTCTGTTCTCTTCATTTCAAGCGTTTTTCTGTGTCTTGGACGACCGCAGTAGAATAATAACAAAGTGGAGATTTGGGGGCCTCTAAGGTCCTGGTGGTCCCATATGCCTGACAAGCCCTGAATCCGCCATAACAGCACCACTGATTCAGAATACGTACTGAAAGTAAAGAAGAAAAAATAATGAAGCATTGTTGTATTCTCCAATGTCCTGGGTTTGAGAGCCCTGTCCCAACCCCTGACGATGCCCAACTGGAATGAATGGCGCGTGAGCAGCAGGAACATCTTTATTTTTAAAATACATATACATCTTTATCTTTAAAAGGCCGCTGTGTATGAACAAATGCAAAGGCGCATAGGGATAATCTCAGATCAACGGGGGAGCTGTAGGAGAGAATAATAGATGAGTTATAATAAATAAATACCTCAGAAATAGTTTTCGATCAATCAGATGACTAACATCAACAGCGAATGTGAAAGAATGAACCATAAGCTTTAGTCAGAAACAAACATTTTTGCGATTTTTGTTAATTTATGTTGACAGGAGAGAAACACTCCAAAGTGTGAGTGCAGTAGTCTGTCAAAAAAATGAAATAGAGTTCATGTTCCCAAATGAATGCAGCATGGCTAACGTAATAACACCTGCAGCTAGCAAGAACAAGCCGTCATTGTTGCACAAGCGCTTTAAGCATTGTGGCTGCCAGGAAACCGGATGAAGTTTAACAGAACAGAACAGAATCCATGTACAAGCCTAACGGCAAGATGTCTGCCAGAAAAAATAACAGTATTTGACCAGAAAATAAGGCCTAAACCTGGCCACAAGCCTGCAGTCATTGTGGGAGACAGAAAATCGCCTGTAATTAACAATGACACAAAACCCAACGCCAACCATAAGCCTTTAGGCAACATGGCTGTCGAGCAACCGGTAGCTTTAAAACAGGACCTAAATCCAGCAACGAGCCTGCAGGAACCAAGTTTGTCAGAAAGGCAATGGTACTCAACAACAAAACAGGTCCTGAAGTTAGCAACAAGCCTAGCTTGTAAAGATGCATGTAGGTAGCCTAAATAAAACTGCACCTGAAACCATCAGTAAGCCTGTAGGCTGAAGTTTACCATGTCAAAGAGAGCCACACCACTGTGCTCGATTAGCAAGAAGCTGTTAGCTGAACCTGTAGAAGTTGTTTCTGCTAAAACCCTGGTTAGTTAATTTATTCATCCTTACTTACTGCTCACCTTTATCATGGCTTACAATGTGATTACAACATCCAAGACGTATTCGGCTTGTTCTATCGCATCATCTAAAACTGTCTAAAACTGGTCCCTGCTCTGCCTGAGCATCACAGCATCATACTGTTGATATGAAATCTGGCTGGATTTGCTCCACCATCACACACTACATTTCAACATTTCAACATTGTCAAAAACAGTTATATGCAGAATCCAACTTGCATTACCTTCCATTTAACGTTCATCTGTGTTGTAGTCGTCCGCCGCAGATCTGATGCTCGCCTCATGCTAGAATATTTCTCCACCATGGAAGATTTGCTGAGGATTATGAACCAGATTTTGCCACATGCCCACAGAGGGCAAATTCAAAACATTATCAGAAATCAAGGGTAATGTGAATGCTAGAAAGCAGGCTGTAAATTTCTGCATTCAAATTCTTCCCTATTGCCTCAGTTCAGAATGTGTTTCGGGGACCTGTGGATCCAATTATGCAGTGTATATTCAAGCAGCTACGACTATCAAGGGTTAAAATGTGATCAGTTTGCTTTCATTTAATCCCATTATTCATATATTTACTGACTCATATTATTGTTCTTGTTCTGTTTAAGGCTGAGTTGAAAAACGAACTCTGCCCTTCTACAATAGTTTGCATTCAACAGAGGCTTTGATTTAGGAGAGGTGTGATGAAATGATGAAACAGACACAGGCCTCACAGGAATCGTTTGTGAGGTATACAGTATACTGTAGTCACATATACTTGCTGTGTATATGTGACTACAGTATAGTCACAGGAAAATATATAATATAATTTTACAATTCCGAAATAATGAAGTTATTAATATTAGCGCTATTGTACCTCCACAGCCATATGTTACAGACTGTATTGTGAGAACGTGTGCATAAAATGCATTATGGGTAATACAATAAAAATGATTAGGAGCAAATGAAAATAAATATGTTTATAGAAAAGAGATAACCACTACACCACTGATCTCTCCATCCGCTACCACTAGACCACCGATCTCTCCCTCCACTACCACTACACCACCGATCTCTCCGCTACCACTACACCACCGATCTCTCCGCTACCACTACACCACCGATCTCTCGCCGATCTCTCCCTCCGCTACCACTACACCACCGATCTCTCCATCCGCTACCACTGCACCACCGATCTCTCCATCTTCTACCACTGCACCACTGATCCTTCCATTTCTCAGGGATAAAGGAATATCTGTATCATGACTCTTCTCTGCTCTGACACCAGGTGTTAGAAATAGTCCAATTTACATCCAAACAGCCGACTGACTATTAATCTAGACACCTCCTGACATTTTAAAACCAACCCTATTCAGCATTACCCCAAAAAAATCTGATAATATTCTCAGCCTCTCCCGAAAGAACCAGAATCAACATGTAAATATTGATAAAAACTTCAGAGCTCTGTTGTAAGTGCCAAATGCCCTAAATGTAAATGTACATCAGTACCATCAAGAATGTCACATCACAGATAAGAAGGTACTATGCTCTGCTCATCACAAGGTTCCTCAGCGAGCCAGTTTACACTCCCACCATCAAAGAGAGGCTAGAGGAGTGTGAAAACAAGAAGCGAACAGCTTAGGAACAGCTTTGTTTCCACAGGACATCAGTGGTAATGTATATACTAAACCACTGGTCAATATTCGCACTATTGTATTGTATTTACTGGGTTTTTATACTCTGCGTCCTGCAGAGGGAGACAGAGTTGTGGAGTTCCTAAATTCAGTTTTTAAGCACTTAGTGGGGAAACTTTAATAAAAAAGAAAAAGATGATAATGAAGACACGTTCAGAGTCATCAGGTACTATTTTTTCTACAAGATGTAAGATGTAAATAAAACTGAATGCCATGATTTGCAAATCACATAAACCCACATTTTATTCACAATAGAACTGAAAATATTACTTATATTGCTTAAAAAAACTTCTTTAATGTATTTTATGTTTCAAGATGCACCATAAATAGGAGACATTTTGTGAGACATGCTGCTGCCATTATCCTCAAAATTACCTTTTTTTTTTTTTAAATGGTAAATTTTCTCATTTAAATAATTCGCCATGTTGTCTATGTTCTATTGTGAACCCAGCCATTAGGGGGGCACAAGCCAGTGTACTCTTAGTGCCGGTCCCAAGCCCGGGTAAATGGGGAGGGTTGCGTTAGGAAGGGCATCCAGCGTAAAACATGTGCCAAATCAAATATGCGGATCACAAATGAGAATTTCATACCGGATCGGTCGAGGCCCGGGTTAACAACGACCGCCACAGGTATCGTTAGCCGACAGGGTACCGGTGGAAATTGGGCTACTGTTGGCCGAAGGAGGAGAAGGAGAGGAGGAAGGCGTCTACAGAGACGGCAGGAAAAGGAGCAGTGTAGGAGAGTAGAGGTTCGGGTTGGTACTTTAAATGTTGGTACTATGACGGGTAAAGGGAGAGAGATAGCTGATATGATGGAGAGGAGAAAGGTAGATGTGTTGTGTGTTCAGGAGACCAAGTGGAAAGGGAGTAAGGCCAGGAACATTGGAGGTGGGTTTAAACTGTTTTATCATGGTATGGATGGGAAGAGAAATGGTGTAGGGGTGATTCTGAAGGAAGCGTACAGTAAGAGTGTAGTGGAGGTGAAGAGAGTTTCTGATAGGGTGATGATCGTGAAGGTGGAAGTTGAAGGGATGATGATAAATGTCATCAGTGCCTATGCTCCACAAGTTGGCTGTGAGATGGAGGAGAAAGAAAGATTCTGGAGTGAATTAGATGAAGTGGTAGATGGTGTACCTAGGAAAGAACGATTGGTGATTGGGGCAGACTTTAATGGGCATGTAGGTGAAGGGAACAGAGGTGATGAGGAGGTGATGGGTAGGTATGGTTTTAAGGAGAGGAATGTGGAAGGGCAGATGGTGGTAGATTTTGCTAAAAGGATGGAAATGGCAGTGGTGAACACGTATTTTAAGAAGAAGGAGGATCATAGGGTGACGTATAAGAGTGGAGGAAGGTGCACACAGGTGGATTATCTTCTGTGTAGGAGATGCAACCTGAAGGAGATTGGAGACTGTAAGGTGTTGGCGGGGGACAGTGTAGCTAGACAGCATCGGATGGTGGTCTGTAGGATGGTTTTGGAGGCGAAGAAGAAGAGGAGGAAAGTAAGGTTTGAAAGAAGAATAAGATGGTGGAAACTGAAGGAGGAAGAGTGTAGTGTGAGGTTCAGGGAAGAGGTCAGACAGGGGCTCGGTGGTGGTGAAGAGGTGCCGGATGATTGGGCAACTACTGCAGGAGTGATGAGGGAGGCAGCTAGAAAAGTACTTGGTGTGACATCTGGAAATAGAAAGCAAGACAAGGAGACGTGGTGGTGGAATGAGGAAGTGCAGGAGAGCATTAGGGGAAAGAGGTTGGCAAAACAGAAGTGGGATCGACAGATAGATGAGAAAAGTAGGCAGGAGTACAAGGAGATGCGGCAGCAGGTTAAAAGGGATGTGGCGAAAGCCAAGGAAAAGGCATATGAGGAACTGTATAAGAGGTTGGACACTAAGGAAGGAGAAAAGGATTTATACCGATTGGCCAAGCAGAGGGACCGAGCTGGGAAGGATGTACTGCAAGTTAGAGCAATAAAGGATAGAGAGGGAAATGTGTTGACTAGTGAGGAGAGTGTGTTGAGAAGATGGAGGGAGTATTTTGAGCAGCTGATGAATGAGGAAAATCAGAGAGAGAGAAGGTTGGAGGATGTGGAGTTGGTGAAGCAGGATGTAGATAGGATTAGTAAGGAGGAAGTGAGAGCAGCGATTAAGAGGATGAAGAATGGAAAGTCGGTTGGACCAGATGACATACCGGTAGAAGCGTGGAGATGTTTAGGAGAGATGGCAGTGGAGTTTTTACCCAGATTGTTTAACAGGATTCTGGAAGGGGAGAGGATGCCTGAGGAATGGAGAAGGAGTGTGCTGGTACCGATCTTTAAGCATAAGGGAGATGTGCAGACCTGCAGTAACTACAGGGGAATTAAGTTGATCAGTCACACCATGAAGTTATGGGAAAGAGTAGTGGAAGCCAGGTTGAGAGAAGAGGTGACCATCTGTGAGCAACAGTATGGTTTCATGCCGAGGAAGAGCACCACAGATGCCTTATTTGCTTTAAGGATGTTGATGGAGAAGTATAGAGAATGACAGAAGGAGCTGCATTGTGTATTTGTGGATTTAGAGAAAGCGTACGACAGGGTGCCGAGAGAGGAGTTGTGGTATTGTATGAGGAAGTCAGGTGTGTCAGAGAAGTATGTGAGGGTGGTGCAGGACATGTATGAGGACAGTGTGACGGCAGTAAAGTGTGCAGTAGGTACGACAGACTGGTTCAGGGTGAAGGTTGGACTGCATCAAGGATCGGCCCTGAGCCCTTTCCTGTTTGCAGTGGTGATGGACAGGTTGACGGACGAGGTCAGACAGGAGTCTCCCTGGACTATGATGTTTGCAGATGATATTGTGATTTGTGGTGAGAGTAGAGAGCAGGTTGAGAAGAGCCTGGAGAGGTGGAGATATGCGCTGGAGAGAAGGGGAATGAAAGTCAGTAGGAGTAAGACAGAGTACATGTGTGTGAATGAGAGGGAGGGCAGTGGAGTGATGCGGTTGCAGGGAGAAGAGGTGGAGAAGGTGGAGGAGTTCAGGTACCTGGGGTCAACAGTGCAAAGTAATGGAGAGTGTGTTAGGGAAGTAAAGAAAAGAGTGCAGGCAGGGTGGAGTGGGTGGAGAAGAGTGACAGGAGTGATTTGTGATAGAAGAGTATCTGCAAGAATGAAAGGGAAAGTTTATAGGACTGTGGTGAGACCTGCGATGTGGTATGGATTAGAGACAGTGGCATTGAGTAAAAGACAGGAGGTGGAGCTGGAGGTAGCAGAGCTGAAGATGTTGAGGTTTTCGTTGGGAGTGACGAGGATGGACAAGATTAGAAATGAGTTTATTAGAGGGACAGCACATGTAGGATGTTTTGGTGACAAGGTGAGGGAGGCGAGATTGAGATGGTTTGGACATGTGCAGAGAAGGGACATGAATTATATTGGTAGAAAAATGCTGAAGATGGAGCCACCAGGTAGGAGGAAAAGAGGAAGGCCAAGGAGGAGGTTCATGGATGTGGTGAGGGAAGACATGCAGGTAGTTGGTGTAAAAGAGGCAGATATAGAGGACAGGGTGGTATGGAGACAGATGATCCGCTGTGGCGACCCCTAATGGGAGCAGCCGAAAGAAGAAGAAGAAGAAGTCTATGTTCTATTGTGAATAAAAAAATACCCATAATTCAAATCACCAAATATTTAAAAAAGTAGCGAAAAAACTGACTACAAATGAACCTGGTATTTGTATGTCGCTGAGTGAGACAGCTCAACCAACGAGAAGAAAACAGAGGCAAACAGCTTTATAATAACCACAGAAGCTTGTGAATTGAAGTGTACCAAGAGGAGCAAAGAATAACAGGAGCAAATCTTTTTCATGTCTCTTCATCCTTTCCCCTTCAGTGACTTGGCTTTTCTGGAGGTTAGTGTATTTTTTCTTTTATACCTCTGTAGCAAAGGGTAAAATGAAACCTATAATGCTACTACTAACTAAATGTATTCACCTCTGCATCCTTTGGATATGGATTTTATAATAATCAAATTTTAAGGCAGAACAAACCCAGAATTTAGAATCGAGCTCTCGGACATGGAGGTACTGTGGCGGAGGTTTATCCTGTCACTCCCACTGGAGCTGTGTTGCATAAGTTTATTGACTGAAGTAAAACCCTACAGATATAAATGGATTACGGTGAGTTAATGTAATGGACAGAGTTCGGCTCTATCCCCTAAGCTGCTTTTGCACAGTAGGAAGGCACAGATCATGAGGCAGAATTTATATTGATGACGCTAGTAAAATGAACGAAGGAAGAAAGCATGACCGGGTGTGCTCTGATGACTGGGATTTGATTTTCCAGATCACAGCGTGTAATCTTCCTCTTCTTATACCAAAGGAACAATTACAGATTTGAATTAATTTTAAGAATTATATATACTGTTGATCCATTTATGCATTTGCATCTCACTTGCCTTAATGCGGTCATAAATAGCCTCTCTTTTTTGTTGGGGAAGTGCTAGCTCAACGGTCAAGGATCCGATGAGAAGGTCAGGGGTTCGAGCCAAGTTATCGCCAAGCTGCCACTCGTAGGACCCTTAAACAAGGCTTTTAACTCTCTGTGCTCCAGGGGCATTGTATCATGGATCACCCTGCGTTCTAACCCCAGGTTCCTCGTATAAAAGATTCTGACTCTGCTGTAAAAGTACAAAGTCCTCCATTAAAAAGTATTTTAAAAAGTCCTCCATACTGAAGACTTTCAATTGGGTGCAAAGCTCTGACACTGGAGACTCCTTACAAAAATAAATTAACAAATAAAAAACCCTAATCAACTTGCGATGTCAATCGTGAACAAATAGTTGAACTAAAACTGCCATTATAGAAATTCAATCAACACCTCGTGTCCAATCGGATCCAGGAGTTCATTATCCCTGTGGAATAAAATATAAAGAAAACCATATAAAAGCAGTGGCGTGTCATTTCACGTGACATTTATTAAAAGCATCCTACAAGAGAAAAACACAACGCAAACACCGATAACTGACATTCAAATGACCTGTACAATTAGGTTTATGCAGTAACATGCATCAGATACATTACAACGTTATAATTATCGTTAATATACTCGTCAACTTATATCGATACATGAAACAATAAAAGACACTTTTCGTGGGTCACACGTAGCTTGGCGTTTGGGGTTATCGTTCGCTCGAACCCACAACCTGAACTACTCAAATAGAACAAGGTTGACTATAAAAGAAACGTGGCACTCGATACACCACTCCTACAGTACGAAAATGTTTGTTTCAAAAAAAAATAATAAAATAAAAAAAAAAAAGCCCTCCGGATCATTTAGACCTTTCAGAAGGTACCAGGTCTTATTAGGTGGTGCAAATGTCCAAAATCCAAAAACCTTTTTTGAGCCCTATTAAATATAAAACATAGGCCACTGGTTTACTTCGAGTAAATGACGAACCATCTCAGCAGTTCCTACGGCTATTTCCTAGCACACATTACACACAGGTAAACAAAGACTCGGCTTTCGGTACTTTGGAGCATGTCCTGTGTTTGAGGGAGAAAAAAAAAAGCCACGGCCAAAGGCAACACATGCTTTCATATACCGTTATATATATTACACAGATGCACCATACAGAGATGCCCTGTGGAGGGGCAGCACCGGAGGAAGGGGTGGGCCATGGAGTTCATCTTTCCCAGACCTGGGATAAACTTCATTTTTTGGGAGAGTTAAAAATAATAGATAACGGAACAATGTCGTAAACAATGCGTTTGACTGTTTGAGGCAACCTTGCGAGCAAAAATCTATCAACAGCCATTTGTTTATTAGCAAGGACATCTGCCATTTTTGGAGTTTGAAGTTAAAAAGGCAATAAAAAAATTATTGTGATTCATAAACACTACAATGTCAGCCAGCTAGATAGCTGAAGCAGCTCAGGGAGTTGAGTTGCGCATATGTGTTGTGGAGTTCGTTCTGAAATAGTGCGGAACTTAAGATATATGCGCTCCTCAGTCAATTTCTCAGGAGATACCCATTTTATATGATCGAAAACGTTTTTAATCAAGTCAGTCCTTTTCTGTCAAGTCTGAACTGGACGTACAGAAAATGGGGAATCTGCAGAACCAGACTCTGAATACAAGGGACTTTCCTCATATCAATTTAGACATAACTTGTCGAGTTGCAAATTATTCGCATAGTAATTTTGCCAAAAATTAGTCACCAATTTGAATCTGGTCCTCATTTACAACTATAGCTAACTAGCTGTAAAAATGGCTCACAACATACTAACAAGAAAACGTTACTTAAAACAGTTCACTTTGCACCAAAAGTTCTCCAACTGGTACAGAAAAAATGCCCCGTACCGTCCAATTGGCCACTACCAATTTATTTAAAAGCATGTTGCCTCAAAAACAAAATAGCTATAAGTCTGGCCTAAAACAAAAACCAACATGTAAAGCCATTTCTACAAGCACCCCCTCACCCAAACACATTTCCCAATATTCTTCTCTGCCCAAAGTTCCCAAAGGCACATTAATTCCATTCTTTGAAGGATTATTAGAGCGAATTGGTGTCGTCAAATGAGTCCTATAAATAAATAAGCCTTTTCACATTGAATTATTCTTCATCACAGTTAGCCATGTTAGCTGCCACATGAACTCCGGCATAAACCTTTTCACCCCAAAATTAATTTTTTCATAAAGCAGACATAAATATGATGCAATGGGTTTGCGGAATCAGTCCAAAAACCGTTTTCAATACGAATTCATGGGGTTTCAGTTGGATGCGTGTGAAAACCCAGATAAAAACAAAACAAATATAAACGCCATTCACATTCAATTGAGCCCTTTTGCTGGAAGCTCAGAATAACAGAAAAAAAGTGTCTGTTTTTATCCCAGGTCTGATCTTTGAATGCTAGCACCCAATTGGACCAAAAGCTCAACTGCTGGACCAGTTTGAGATGAAACGTGGTCAGATGTATCAGAAAAGCATTAAGAATTCTTTCAAAATGGAAATCGGACGCAGCAAAAATAGTCGTCATTCAAGGTTTCGCCAATCAAATCTATCCTTTTGTAGAACCTAAGTAAAGCTTCCCAGTTCTCAAACCAGTCCAACATCTGTTGAAAGCCAACAAAACACCAATCACACCAAATACACAGTATGGTTACTGAAAAAGGCAAATACGACTCCAGGAAACAGGGAGGAGAAATGATGTACAGTAGCAATTTTGAGATGCAGTCCTTGGTGTAACTGTGAAACCACTGGCAGTTGAAAGTCTTTGTAGACATCTCTATCGGTAAGGGTTTAGAACAACAAGGGCAGACTTGAAAGGTTGCTATAAGGGTCTTGCATTGTGCGTGCAAATAAATAGTCTACATTGGAGAAGGATGGACTGATAACAATACACGCTGCATTCCACACCAAAGCATAACTTACTCGCACTCACTGCTTATGCTAAGGTGTCGACAGCACTAACAGCACCGAAAGCAGGCACGGTTCCAGGGTTAAATGTAATGTACGTATCTTGTTAATTGCTTTTGCAAATCTATTGACATTTGCAGTACTGAAGTTTTGACGGTATTGCTGGTCTGCCGATACGCAGACAAGCCCTCTAACCGATTCCGGTCTGCGAAACCATATTGAGGATTCAACAAACAATTTTTTATATATTGCAAGGCTTATTGCAATTGCAATATTGAGCAAAAATTACTACAATATGGTATTTGGTTCGTCTTGCATCCCCAGAGTTCCCCACAGTCAATGGATTACAAGGTCAGCAAGACACAGAACCTTGTGATCTATGTGCGGTTGAAAGGAATACACTTGGGACAAGCCGAGTCTAAAGTCTCTGCGTGTCTATATATATATATATATATATATATATATATATATATATATATATATATATATATATATATATATATATACAGTGAGGAAAATAAGTATTTGAACACCCTGCTATTTTGCAAGTTCTCCCACTTAGAAATCATGAAGGGGTCTGAAATTGTCTTCGTAGGTGCATGTCCACTGTGAGAGACATAATCTAAAAAAAAAATCCTATTTTAATAGTTTAAAATAGTTATAAACTATTTATTTGTATGATACAGCTGCAAATAAGTATTTGAACACCTGTCTATCAGCTAGAATTCTGACCCTCAAAGACCTGTTAGTCTGCCTTTAAAATGTCCACCGCCACTACATTTATTATCCTAAATTAGATGCACCTGTTTGAGGTCGTTAGCTGCATAAAGACACCTGTCCACCCCATACAATCAGTAAGACTCCAATTACTAACATAACCAAGACCAAAGAGCTGTCCAAAGACACTAGAGACAAAATTGTACACCTCCACAAGGCTGGAAAGGGCTACGGGGAAATTGCCAAGCAGCTTGGTGAAAAAAGGTCCACTGTTGGAGCAATCATTAGAAAATGGAAGAAGCTAAACATGACTGTCAATCTCCCTCGGACTGGGGCTCCATGCAAGATCTCACCTCGTGGGGTCTCAATGATCCTAAGGAAGGTAAGAAATCAGCCCAGAACTACACGGGAGGAGCTGGTCAATGACCTGAAAAGAGCTGGGACCACCATTTCCAAGGTTACTGTTGGTAATACACTAAGACGTCATGGTTTGAAATCATGCATGGCACGGAGGGTTCCCCTGCTTAAACCAGCACATGTCCAGGCACGTCTTAAGTTTGCCAATGACCATTTGGATGATCCAGAGGAGTCATGGGAGAAAGTCATGTGGTCAGATGAGACCAAAATAGAACTTTTGGGTCATAATTCCACTAAACGTGTTTGGAGGAAGAAGAATGATGAGTACCATCCCAAGAACACCATCCCTACTGTGAAGCATGGGGGTGGTAGCATCATGCTTTGGGGGTGTATTTCTACACAAGGGACAGGGCGACTGCACTGTATTAAGGAGAGGATGACCGGGGCCATGTATTGCGAGATTTTGGGGAACAACCTCCTTCCCTCAGTTAGAGCATTGAAGATGGATCGAGGCTGGGTCTTCCAACATGACAATGACCCGAAGCACACAGCCAGGATAACCAAGGAGTGGCTCTGTAAGAAGCATATCAAGGTTCTGGCATGGCCTAGCCAGTCTCCAGACCTAAACCCAATAGAGAATCTTTGGAGGGAGCTCAAACTCTGTGTTTCTCAGTGACAGGCCAGAAACCTGACTGATCTAGAGAAGATCTGTGTGGAGGAGTGGACCAAAATTCCTCCTGCAGTGTGTGCAAACCTGGTGAAAAACTACAGGAAACGTTTGACCTCTGTAATTGCAAACAAAGGTTCCTGTACCAAATATTAACATTGACTTTCTCAGGTGTTCAAATACTTATTTGCAGCTGCATCATACAAATAAATAGTTAAAAAAATCATACATTGTGATTTCTGGATTTTTATTTTTAGATTATGTCTCTCACAGTGGACATGCACCTACGATGACAATTTCAGACCCCTCCATGATTTCTAAGTGGGAGAACTTGCAAAATAGCAGGGTGTTCAAATACTTATTTTCCTCACTGTATATATATATATATATATATATATATATATATATATATATATATATATATATATATATATATATATATATATATATATATATATGTATATATATATACATATATATATATATAGATAACTTCATTTCTTTTTAAAAATATGCTGAAATTTCATTGATGGCAACGTTGGTTCTTTTTGGGAATATTCTTATGGCAAGTTCTTGTTGGGGTCAATGGGGTTACTATTTGAAGTAACTGGAGAAGACTAGGTGGTGGAAGCTTTGGCATTCTCGGCTTGGGATGGTGATCCGGAAGTAGCTCTAGACTGGCAGAACTCCTTAATGGTGACGGTAAGATGGTTACTCGCAACATTGGCAACAACAACATTGGCGCAGCTCGGTGTCCGCTTAGGATGCCAGTCAGGGTCACCTCGTTCTGGCACAGTGCCATCACAGGAGGGATCGGATCTCGGAAAATGGCGGCGTGGCTTTCTTTTCCTGCCCCTAGCCACACAGGGGAGATTCGGTGCCCTCGCTTTTTTCTCTTCTGGTGAGGGCGATAATGAAGAAGACGACGAGAGCGGGGGAGAGGAAGGTAGACAAGGTGCCGAAGATCCAGTTACGGTGCTGGTAGATTGATTATGAGCTTCGGATGAGGTTTCTGTGCCGAGTGCCGAAGATGAAGTTGCAGAGAGCTGCGCTTGTTGTCGACGAGGCTGGTTTTGTGGTGAAGTGGAAGCATCACTGTCAGGAGAAGGAGGTGACTGGACCTGAACCCTGGAAGAATCTGCTGAGGAATGGCCTCTGGTTTTACTTCCGACAGCAGATCCCGTTCTCGTACCAGTTGACGCTGAAGCAGGACGACATGGCTGGAGCCCGAATGGTTGGCCATACATAGGAAAGCCAGGCATCTTCATGGGAGGTTGAAACGGCTTGTAAGGCATGTCCCCTTGCCTCTTCCCGATGATGCGATTCCGAGATGGGATGTGCGCCCTTCCTTGGTGTCCTTTGTTCGTCCCACCGCCAAACTTATCAATAACTTTTAAGTTAAGAATGATGCGACCGCGCTTGACCTCACGTGGCTTGACTCTGCGGTTCAAAATGCGCACAGTCTCAGAAAACGGAGAGATCGGCAGGCGGGAGACGATCGAGGAACCATTTGGGTTTGCTGAGGGGTCGGGTCGGGGCAAAGGTCGGCGGGACATGCGGTGGCAACGATGGATGTCTTTTTTGAGCTTGTGCGAGGCAGCCAAAGAGTGCAACCTTGGTGTTGGTGCCAGGGATGACGATGGCGGAGGGTTAGGAAGACCTGGGGAGGGGGAGGAGGAGCTTGAAGGGGCTTGACGAGTACTGGAGCTCCGAATCGACGTGTCCACTGCTTGAGCACGTGCCTGTGGGGAAATTTAAATTTTTTTTTACACTGGTTTACGTAACCTAAATGTGTACATTATAAAGATAAGATGTATTAACATTGTAAAAAATCAAGGAGATACTTTAATCTTTCTAAAGAGGTTCTACTTGGGGAGGTTCAAATGAAAGCCACATGTAGTTGAACAATATTTTAGTCTGAGTATATATATATATATGATTTAACCTGGTGAACTTTCTTGCTGCTTAAATACATTATATAGAGAACAAAAATAATATGTCTAACTCCAACACCAGTATGTTCTTTAACACAGGGTACTTTCTAGAACTCCTGATCAAAATGCCTCAATGTTGTTTGGATGTTAAAGGTGCAGCACTCAAACCAGGTTTCCAGGTTTTTTCTGGAGCTTTCTCTCCAGCGTTACTGATCCCACAGGGCTGGGATGACATTTATACACATTCATTGTCTCTGACTATGAAAACAACTACTGAAGTTCCCCAGTCAGCACACTCGAGCCAAGGCTAAGGAAACTTCCCAAATCCTCCATGGCATAAAGACACCAGCAGCGTTTATTAGACTATTTGCCATGTAATGAAGGTCGTTATTCTTGGGAAACGCAGGGCAGGATGGACAGCTAAATGTTTTCATTCAAAATAAAGAGCATTGATGTGGAACGAAGAAAAATTCGAACCTTGAGCACAAAGTTTTTTGGTTTCGGTCCCCGCTTCTTCGGGCCGTAGAGCTCTTGTTCACGTTCCCTGTAGAGACGAGGGAAAATTGCATTATTATACTGTAAGGTATATACAATTTGGTGAGAAGGAGAATGAAGCTAGATAGGCAGGAACATCAATAGGGTTTAAACTGCTTGAGTGATCTGATTGTATCCATCTACATTTTTTACAATGCAGCATCATAACCAGGCATTCTCATTTCTCTTATCCACTTGCTAAAGTTTATTGTTTCACCAACACTTTATTCTGCATGTTTGTGTTCCTGGATCATACCCGACGAATGGGAGGTAAAAAAAACTTTCTAAAAAAGTTTTGTTTTACTGGAAGCTCCGCCGTGGGCAAATAAAATGTCTTTTGAGTGTTTTTAAAAGTATCTGTTTTCCTACCGGATTAAAATGTAAAGTGACTTGTGGTAGGAAACAAACAAGAAAAAAGTAAAAACTGTGATTGAGTACAATGGCTGATCTGGGAACAGTGCATTTTTTTTTTTTTTTTTAAATATAAAGACTAATTGTGGAACCTACTTCTGCTCGAACGCCGTGATGAGCCGAGCGTCCAGGATGTTCTCCTCGGGTTCCCATGTGCTGTACCTGCAAATCGAACCCGATCATAACAACGGCGTTAATGATTAAAGGTTAATCCGTGCGTCTTTGAGTGCAGATGGCGGTGACATGAAGTTTACAACACGCCAATTTGATAAAAATTTGATTCAATCTTAACTTACTTCAGCGCCCATCCTTTCCATTTCACCAAGTATTCAATGTTGCCCTTGTGGAACAAGAAAACAGCACAAATTACTCATGTTGAACAAAAACCACTTATACAATTTGCCCCTTTATTCAACAATCAACAGTCATTTCATCTTGAGTTCTCATAGAAAATGGAAAAGTGGTAGCTCACTGGATAAGATGTTAGACTTCCGATTGGAAGGTCTTGAGTTCAAATCCCTGAGCTGCCACTGCTGTGGCCTTGAGCGAGGCTCTTAACCCTCAATTGCTCATCGTCTCATCGCTGGTCGTCTGAGACAAATTTTTAAAATCCTATAATCCAAGGGTAAAATCTGAAGACTTTGATTGGCGGTTTGTTCGCAGACAGGCGATTAACAGCCGTCACAATCATTTTTTGACTCTTTCCTGTGGATGACTTCTCCTACACCGACTGTAAAACCAAGAACCAATAGGAACCTGATGACGCAATTAAAGTGACAAATTTAAACCACTTTGGGGGAGAAAAAGTGTCGGCCGGACGGTACAGCCGTCTGTCGTCACCAACCTCAAGGGAACCTCCTTATTCGGGTTCTCCACAGTCCTTTGTACGAAACATGGACACTTTTTTGATTTCTTGTCAGTCCACAGTCGTTTCCTGACATCAACACCAACGTTTGGTTGTTTTCAGCATTGAAAACAAATGTAGAAGTTACCAGTGTGCAACGTTTTCAAGAATCATTTTGCCAAACACGCTCAGTCTGATAGCGGACGTGACGCCGATATCTGATATGGTACCATTTCTATAGTGTTCGCTTCAATACTTGCTTTATTTGCATTCGTTCCTACGTTCAACTGCTTCGTTCTAGTCAGAGGTTAAACAGAGCGGTTTTCGCAGGGGAGCGATGGGATTAGGGTTTTAAAACAAAACAGACCACCAGACCTCCACTATCAGACCTGAGGTAATGAGGGCGGCCATCTTGGACATCCAAAAATCCAAAAAGTTTGGAGGAATCAAAGATATACACAAAAGTTATATAGATGACGGGATCGTAAGAAATCATTTTGTCAAGGAAAAGTGTGTGTGTTGTCTGGTGGCACTTTCAGGACTTTGGTTCCTCTCCTGTTCTTGTCCTGTGACTGTGCAATAAGCATGTCATGATGCAGTCATACACACTACAGGCTGGATGATTAGTGGTGGTGGTGATGCGTGTTGTGTGTGTGTGTGTGTGTGTGTGTGTGTGTGTGTGTGTGTGTGTGTGTGTGTGATATGATTCATTGAATGGCTCAAGAAGGTCACATCACAGAGCTTGCTCATGCACACTGCGGCTTGCTTGCACGGATTCCGTGGCTGCATGCTGTGCACTTTTTTCTTCGTGCAAACCCACACACACACACACACACACACACACACACACACACACACACACACACACACACTTGTTCTTTTTTTTTCCACCAGTGTGGGTGCTGTGATCGATGCATCCGTGCACGCGCCGAGCTTCAAGCGTCGATTCCGCGCGCGCGCTCTGTTTCTTTAATCGCTATTGACGATCGAAATATTGTTTTGCGTGCGATGCACACGGATGGGGTGAAAATCCGCCAAAAACTAGGCCTCCCTCCTTTCTTCCCCTCCCTCCTTTTTAGTTAAAGGGGCTCGAGCGCCTCGGTTCCTTCTCCCCCTCCCTCCCTCCCTCCCTCCCTCCCTCCCTCTCTCTCCCTCTCTCTCCTTTTTTTCTTTCTCAGCGCGCGCCTGCTTAAATAATAATAATAATAATTAAAAAAGAAACCAACGCCCGCCGCTTCCTCACCTTTCGCACGCGGCGCTTGAGGATCGCCTCGGCGGCAAAAACTCGGTCCCCGATCGCCGTCAGCTCCATGCTTTTTACTCCGGTTTTCTCTTCCCCCCCGGACGATTCCTTTTCTCCCGCTGTCCAGGCGGCGGCGACACACACTCACACTTACTCACTCTCACTCTCACTCTCACACACACACACACACACACACACACACGGCTGACATGGGAGCAACCAAAGAGAGAGGAGAGGAAAGAGAGCATCGCGTCACGTGTTTCAGGTCAGGTCACTCCTCCTTGTAACCCCTGGCAACGTCTTTAAAGGCAGGAATTAAACATAAACTTTTAATAGAATGTTCCAATTTTATCGAGTTTTATATAAAAACGCTTTAAACTCACAACAGGATTCGTTTTTGACCAATCAGGAAGATTATCCGGGTCTTAAAAAAAAACATTTTTTTTTTTAGTACAACCTAACCTTAAAGCGCTACTATCTGGTAGTATTCCCGCCTTTTTTGTGGCGGACATTCAACGCTGATTGGTTAAATCGGGAGGCGGGGTGTGTTTCCAAAAATCTCATTTGTTGGCCCGTGCGTCACTCAAAAGCGGGTAAAGTGTGTCAAGGATGGTGGAGTGGAAGTTCTGTCAAAAGTGAGAGCAGCAGCTGCAGCTCATCCATCCGTCAGCCGATAATCCCGAGCGGAGGAAGCGGCCTGGTTAACTCCGCGGTAAGAGGATTAACGCTGCATGTATTCATGCATCAATGTAAAAATAAAGATATGACGCTGAAATAAAAGTGATCCGTGCTGTGGGTTTGGTGTCTCGTGAAGACATGGTGGTTCAGGGCCAGTCTGGAGTTTGTTCTCGGTTTAAACGTGTTTGTTTAATGGAAACCAGACTTTATTTCGTTTTTCTTTTGGTAAAACATGACAGGAAAATTGTGTTTGCGTTCGATTCTGCACATTCATTACACCCGTGTCACTGTGTTTCTGCTAAACTTGTTACTTTCACTTTCAGCTGTTTGTGTATTTGGGCTAGAACAAAAGCCACGCCCACTCACCATATAAGGACATCTGACCTGGAACTACAGTCTAACCTCAGTCACCTCCAAACTTCAACATCTACAGGGTTAAAGTTCAAAGTGACACTAAAACGCCGGACCTACGTTCTAATCAGTAAAGAAGAACCGATACACAATCAGTGTGCACAGGCTGATCAGGTCATATACAGGATTCCGTAGATCAATTTTACGAAGCATCCCCTCGAACCGAAGTGAAGATCTCGGCCAATTGTCTGCTGTCAAAGTTAAAGACAATAAATGGTGTAGCTGTAATACAGTGGTGCGCTTGGAGACCCGTAGGACTTCCTAACAGTAAACCAAAGGTGCTTGGACCCCTAAGATCGCCA
Source organism: Silurus aristotelis (assembly GCF_946808225.1). Taxonomy (NCBI): domain Eukaryota; kingdom Metazoa; phylum Chordata; class Actinopteri; order Siluriformes; family Siluridae; genus Silurus; species Silurus aristotelis. Next base: position 29,564,231 of record NC_139582.1, on the reverse strand, counting down.
CTTACAGCTACATGTGTGTGTCTTGATAGTGTTAGTAATGCAAAGCAGGGCTTCGACCCCTAGGATTGCGACTCGCACTACACATGGGTTTCATGACAGCATTAGTAATCCAACGCAGGACTTCGACCCCGACGATTGCATCTCACAGCTACAATGATGTCAAAGCGAAGCCTCTTTATTACTGTCTTTTCTTTTAGATCAAAATGGATTTACTGGGACGCTTCATCGGGACAGTGAGCAATGTGTTCACCAACCCATACCGGGTCCGGGAGGTCGAGCTGTCCAAGTACAGGACGAAGGTCAAGATGCAGCAGGACGGGAGGACGGTGCTCTACAGGGACACTTCCTCTAAATCCTGGGACTGCGTCCTCATCATGTCTGACAACAACGTTATGGCACTGAGGTCTGTGTTGGAGCGTTTTTTTCCCTCTAAATGTCTAAAACCAGGTTTGAGCAGAATGTACAAAATGGGCTGGTTGCCATCTGAACTAAACATGAAATTTGCTTGTACCGCATATAGAGAGCATCAGAAACCTGAAATGCAGGTTCATCAGGCTTTATGTTAAACGGAGCGTATAGTGTGTGTGTGTGTGTGTGTGTGTGTGTGTGTGTGTGTGTGTGGAGCAATAACAATTCATAGCATGCATTTTTTTCCCGCCACTCACCTCAGGTTGTTCCAGGTGACGTCGGAGGAAGACGCCACAAACTGGTTCCCTCAGTATGCCCTCAAGCTCCGCCCCTTTTATGAAACCCTCCGCCCGCCCCTCAAACCCGAGACGCTGCAGCAGATTGTCGATTGTCTACGGAACCATCCGGACTGGAGCTCCGCCCACATTGCCGTGGATACCGGTCTGCGTGAATGCTTGAAGCACAACCATGTACTGGGGTGAGGTGGTGGGATTCGGGGGGTGGGGTGGGGGCAAAGGTCAAAGTTTAGATTAAATTTGTTTTTTTGGGAGGATATTTTGGATTCAAATTGATGTACTTATGAGCATGTGGACCACTTTTTAGTCAGATGAACATACGGGACGCTCAAGGCCAGACACCGCTGCACCTGGCGTGCGAGCGCGGTGAGGTGAGCTGCGTGCGAGAGCTGATCGAGGAATGCCAGGCTCGCACTGACATCCGAGATAAGAAGGGCAACACGCCGATGCACTGTGCAGCCAAGCAGGACTCGGCAGTCGTCGTGGAGGTGAGTGGCGTTGCATCTGGAATCACCTGAAATTTAACTGTGTACAATCACATACGATCTCCCGTGTGCTCTCAGGTCCTGTGCTCTCAGCTGTGCGCCGGTGTAAACGAGTTGAACCTGGCCGGAGAGACACCGATGCACGTCGCGTGCCGGTTAGGAAAGACCGATACGGCCAGGGCGCTGATGGGAGGCGGGGCTCGGAGCGACATCGTCGGGGGCGTCGGCTACCCGATCCACATGGCCATGAAGTACAGCTCCAAGGGGTGAGGATATTTTCCTCAGTGTATGTTGGTATTAGTCCACCCTCTATAAAGGCCCCATAATCAGAGGTGTTTTCTGAGGAAAGTTAGATGTGAAGGACGGAAAGTTGGAACTTCTTGAACGGCATTTATAGCGCATATGTGGAGATTTGTATTACTTTTAATTACCAATGAAATATAAACTATCCATTCAATTCTCTTTCTCTTTTTCTCTGTCCAGCTGCGCAGAGGTCATTCTGGCTGCCGATCCGAATCAGCTCCAGGCCGAGGACCCGGTGTACGGCGGAACCCCTCTCCACTGGGCCAAAAACGCAGAAGTCAGCCGCACTTCCACAGTTCAACATTAAAACGTGCTTTTTTTTATTATTATTATTTATTTATTTATTTTTTGGTCTGATGTTTTTATTCCCGTTCCACGTGCAGATGAGTCGCCTCCTGCTGGACCACGAGTGCAACGTAAACTACCTCAGCAAAACCGGCGAAAGTCCGTTACACATCCTGAGCAAGAAGGGGCGCTACGATGCCGCCATGGCGCTGCTCATTCACGGAGCCAACCCTAACATCAGGTGTGTGGACGGGAACACGGCTCTGCACCTGGCCATGAAGGTGCGTTGTGTGTTTGTGTGAGGGAAAGTGTGTGTCTTTGTGTGCGTGCGTGTGTCGGTGAGAAATTTTAATTGTTTTATTTTCCTAAGCAGTTGGACCACATGGACCTAATAAAAGCATTGATCGTTTTCGGAGCTGACATGGAGATCCACAACAACCTGGGCGAGACACCAGGCTTGATCGCGGCCCGCTCCAGCAAGGGTCAGAGAGAAACAGGCTTGGGGGGCGCTTATGCATGTTGTGTGTGTGTGTGTGTGTGTGTGTGTGTGTGTGTGTGTGTGTTATATATATATATATATATATATATATATGCATACTAGACTTTCTGTAACACACTCTGGCAGTGTACATTTTTATATTATGTGATTTATTAATATTATTATTGGTCTCACTGCATGGTGTTTCCAAGGGTTTCTGTTTTGTCGAATCAACAGAATTTCTACGAACAGGAACTCGGTGGAAATCCCGTCTTAATCCCTGTAGAGCCCCAAAGTTTGCATGAATACAATCAAATTGTAACCCATTTTCGCCCAAAAATCAACATTTTCTTTCTTCACATTTAATTGACATCTCTATTATTAGGAACAGAATTATTAATTACGGAACCAACAGGGAGCAGAAAAATTTAATAAAATACAAATAATAAGCTTGAGCATAAATGGGTTCAGTTTATTTAACATTCTCTCTCTCTCTCTCTCTCTCTCTCGCTCTCTCTCTCTCTCTCTCTCTCTCATATTCCTCCCATTACCCTCCATTTCCTCTCCTGGTGTGTGTGTGTTAATGCATGTGTGTGTGTGTGTGTGTGTGTGTTGTACATCTGCATGTTTCGAACCCTTGGCTTTGCTTAAAGGCCCCAACCGTAAGGTGTTGCTGAAGATGCTGCAGTGCGTCGGGGTGGAGCGATGCGGCCCGCCCTCCCCCGACTTCCCAACCCATATCACCAAAAGACCAACACCCCTGTCTATAGGTAAAAAAAACAAAAAAAAAAACACACCTAACTAAGCTCCTCCCTCCTCCTGGACTTTAGATCCTTCTCCATCTTCCTGCATCCTCTCATGTCTGTTTCTGTCAGTATGTAAGTCTCTATAAGTATTGCTAATATTCCAACCTCAATTTTCAAAAAGTTGGAACTAAAATGTCAATAAAAACAGAATGCAATGATGCGCAAATCTCAAACTAATATTTTTTTCACAATAGAGCATAGAAAACATAAAATGTTTAAACTGAGAATATTTACCATTTTAAGGAAAAAACAAGGTTGTTTTAATTTTGGCTGCAAAACGTCTCAAAAACGTTGGGACAGGGCCACGTTTACCACCGTGTAGCATCATGTCTTCTGTCGGAATACATTTGCGAACCGAGGAGACCAGTTGCTTAATTTTTGGGAGAGGAATGTTGTCCCATATGTGTCTGATACAGGATCAGAGCTTCTCAACAGTTCTGGGTTTCCTTTGTTGTGTTTTTTGTTTGACGCACCTGATGTTTTTAAATGGAAAAAGGTCCAGACTGCAGGCAGGTCAGTTCAGCACCCGGACTCTTTATACTACAAAGTCATGCTATTGTAATAGATGCAGTATGCAATTAGCAAGGCCTTTAAGGAAAAAGACTTTCTGGATGTAAGCATTTGTTGCTCTAAAACCTGTCTATAGCATTCAGCCTTTCCGAATGTGCGAGCTGCTCGTTCCACAGGCACTAATGCACTCCTGTACCGTCAGAGATACCAGCGCTGATAACAAGCCAGATGGTCCCTTTCCTC